>NC_069507.1:19590799-19818299 GCF_027579735.1 Bombina bombina | reverse complement strand
TTAGTAAGATTGCTAAAAAGTATCATAGTAATACTAACATAAAATCATATAAAAAGAGAAACACATTTCACTGTCTGAGTACTGAGGAGAAAAAATACAATAAAAGTATTAATCAAATCAAACAACTATAAATCTATAGCAGACAGGAGGGTTCCAGTCCAAATGAACATCCACGGACAGAGAGGCCCATTGTGAACCATCCAGCGACTATAAAAGATCCCAATCAAATTACAGACTGTGATTTTGTGAACCCCACAAACAGTGGGAAATCAGGGTGCTTACCAGATATACTTTCGCTGGATGATTCTTCACAATTATTGTAAAAAAAATTTTTTACCGCATCATCCAGATAATAACGTTATCACCAACATTCCTAATTGAAATATTCCCATTTCCCTCCTATCTATAAGTAGCGCTGAGTATCAAGAACTTTCCAAAAAGAGATCTCAGACTGGTGAATGCCTGACACACGTTTCACCTGAGCTTTTTCAAAGGCGTCAGTGCTCAGGGGGATTCTATGCACTAACTTTCATTTGAGTGTTTTATAACTGTAGTAAGAGTTTTATTGGACATAGCCAAGTGTACCTTAGGTGGTCTTTGAGATTGCAGAAGAAGATGCAGCTAGTGTTTGATTAGTGACACATTGAACAAACAGGGAGTCTAGCTGTCTGGTTGGGCTTGCTGGGAGATCTCCTCCAGGAGGGCTTATGACTCTAGGCAAAGGGCTGTTCTTTTCTGATTAGTCAAACCTTGTTTAGTTAGGTGGTTATTGTTATCTTTGTGGTTATTGTTATTTATTACTGTTGATTTGATAAGGTTCATCCTTGAGAATGTTCCTTCCATACACAGCTGTTAGTGTATTTATTTGGGGGTTTCTTTCTTTGTTTTCTGGGTTAGCAGATCAGAATAAGTTGAGAATATTAGACCCTTATAGAAATTACAGAATTAAACTCACAGAGCAAGAAACATGTTACTGCTAAAATAGATGGCATTCCAGCTCTTTGCAAAGTGTCAGCCTATGGATTACCCAAAGCTTCAGACAATTTCATTCTGACTAGATGGAGTTATTTAGTGAAGTTTCATTTTATTTCAGAACAGTAGCCTGAAGGTCAGATACAGCTAATGTTTAGGGTTAAACTACATTTCTCACTTTATTTTTTGTAGTTAGTGACTCATTTGATAGCAGCAATTATCCACAAGCAAGTTGTACAAAGGATTAGAGTTCAGTTTGGAGAAGTCATTATCATATTGTTATGTTAGGAATGGAGGAAACATTTATATTGTTAAGACCATAAACACTTTCACAAAAGACACACGTAGTGTTGCAGAAGGAATGGATCTGCAACCCGTATGAATCTTGCCAGCCTTCTGGGGTCAGGGGCACTACAGCTGGCCGTTTATTGTTTGCAGCACCATTTTATTGTATACGCAGTGAAAAACACATAGCTTTCCTGAAGGAACCGTTAAATTGAACCGTGCTTAAAGGGACATTAAACCCACATTTTTTCTTTCATAATTCAGATAGAGAATACCATTTTAAACAACTTTCTAATTTACTTCTATTATCTAATTTGCTTCATTCTCTTGATATTCTTTCCTGAAAAGCATATCTAGATATTCTCAGTAGCTTCTGATTGGTGGCTGCACGTATACGCCTCATGTGATTGGCTCATCAATGTGCATTGCTATTTCTTTAACAAAGGATATCTAAAGATTGCAGCAAATTAGATAATAGAAGTAAATTGGAATGTTGTTTAATATTTTATTCTCTATCTGAATCGTGAAAGAAAAGGTTTGGGTTTAATGGCCCTTTAATGCTCTTTCTCTTGTAAACTGAATAAATCAAAAATGTTTGTTTTAGCAGTGCCTGATCATTTACAGTTACAGCTACAAATTTGTTCTCTTAAAATGGCAATGTTTCAACCTTTTGTCTGCCTGAGAAGCTGCAATGAATTGATACTCAATGTGTTTAAGTTCTGTTTGGAAAACACAAGGTTAAAAGGACACTAAATCCAAACATTTTCTTTAATGATTCATATAGAGCAGCAATTTTAAGCAACTTTCTAATTTATTCCTATAGTTAAATTTTTCTTCTTTCTCTTGCTATCTTTATTTAAAAAGCAGGAATGTAAAGCTTAGGAGTCAGCCCATTTTTGGTTCAGAACCTGGGTTATGCTTGCTTATTGGTTGGATGAATGTTCTCACCAATAAGCAAGCTCTATCCAGGGTGCTGAACCTAAAATGGGCCGGCGCTTAAAGGGACACTGAACCCAAAAATGTTCTTTAGTGATTCAGATAGAGCAGCAATTTTAAGCAACTTTCTAATTTACTCCGAGTATCAAATGTTCTTCATTCTCTTGGTATCTTTATTTGAAAAGCAAGAATGTAAGTTTAGATGGCGGCCCATTTTTAGTGAATAACCTGGGTTGTTCTTGCTGATTGGTGAATAAATTCACCCACCAATAAACAAGCGCTGTCCAGAGTCCTGAACCAAAAAAAACGGCTGGCTTCTTAGCTTAGATTCCTTCTTTTTCAAATAAAGATAGCAAGAGAATGAAGAAAAATTGATAATAGGAGTAAATTAGAAAGTTGCTTAAAATTGCTGCTCTATCTGAATCACGAAAGAAAAAATTTGGGTTCAGTGTCCCTTTAAGCTTTACGTTCCTGCTTTTTAAATAAAGATAGAAAAAGAACAAAGATAAATTGATAATAGGAGTAAATTAGAAAGTTGCTTAAAATTGCTGCTCTATCTGATTAATGAAAGAAAAAAAATTGGGTTTAGTGTCCCTTTATACATTTGGGGCAGGGGCGTATTTTGGCCTAGGCAAACAAGGCAATTGCCTAGGGCAGCAGATTGGGAGGGGGCAGCACTTTGTTGTGGGTATATTTGTAAGAAGCTTACAATTATTTTAGAAGTAGTATACAGGTATATAAGGGAGATTTTGCCCAAAGAGCTTACATTCTAGGGGGCATAAGAGTCTGCCCATGGAGCTTACAGTTTAGAGGTAGCTCTGAACCTTTCTTTTATTCAGCTAGCTTATTGTCTTTAGTTTTGTTGGCTTTCAGCACTTAGTATTGTCTTTGGGGAAGTATTGTTTCAATAAGAACAGGAGAAGTGGACCGAGCGCTACACCCAGGGCCTTAAGCTTACTAACTATATAGCCTCCTAGTAGGCTAACAATATAAAAGTTAAAATGGGGAGAGAGTAAGCGCTAAAAAGCTTAAAAGGCTAGTAAAAAGTACATTTTAATACATATAAAAATTTACAAATGGCAATCAGACGCATGGATCCATGTCTGACTTAACAAAAAAATATATATATAATAAACAAATCTAAAAGTATCTAAAAATATCCAATGGAGTATAGCATGTGACGCTGACTTAGTGAGCCAGTGATGAGGAGTTAGAAGGACATGTACATTCAATAATATAAACAACCTAAGTGAGTGATTGAGTGCACACAATAGCTGTCAACAAAGAAAAATAGCATTCACAAAAAAGAAAAATAGCATTCACAAAAAAGAAAAATAGCATTCACAAAAAAGAAAAATAGCATTCACAAAAAATAGTGTTCACAAAAATTGGCGTACATAAAAAATATTCAAATGTTCAACCGGTTATATGTAAGTGAATCCAGTAGTGTTTCCTCCAAAGTGACGTGTAGAAATATAACGTGAAGTCAATAATAGTAGAATGTAAACGTTGAGTGGGTCAAATTAATGTGGTTCTTCTTCTAAATTAAAAAATTGTAAATCCGTGAGGTGTATAAAAATAAAAATAAAGATAACTTGTGAAAAAATCCACGTGGAAAACTTGAATTCAAATGATAAACAAAGGTCAAAAATCAAAAGACAAAAATATCAAAAGACAAAAATAGAAAATCAGTGATAATATTAAAAAGCACTAAAGATCTAGTGAAAACAAATCCTTAATTCAGATGTTAAAAATCCTTGGTAAGATCCATAACAAACAAATACATCGATAAAATACCTAAAAGGGAACAAAAGAGAAACAAATAGTGCAACACTGTATATGATATATGATATAGGTAATTAAAACCAAGCTCACCAGTATGCCAACGCGTTTCGGCCTAGACTAGTCTTGCGTGTATGTGTATAACTCTGTTTGTGTCTGCGACTGTGTGCGTGTATGTGTATAACTCTGTGTCTGTGACTGTGTGTGTGTCTTTGTGTATATGTGTGTGTGTATGTGTATAACTCTGTGTCTGTGACTGATGTGTGTCTTTGTGTCGGTGATTGTGTGTGTGTCTTTGTGTATATGTGTGCGTGTATGTGTATAACTCTGTGTCTGTGACTGTGTGCGTGTATGTGTATAACTCTGTGTCTGCGACTGTGTGCGTGTATGTGTATAACTCTGTGTCTGTGACTGTGTGTGTGTATGTGTATAACTCTGTGTCTGTGACTGTGTGTGTGTGTGTATAACTCTGTTTGTGTCTGTGACTGTGTGTGTGTATAACTCTGTTTGTGTCTGTGACTGTGTGCGTGTATGTGTATAACTCTGTCTGTGACTGTGTGTGTATGTGTATAACTCTGTTTGTGTCTGTGACTGTGTGCGTGTATGTGTATAACTCTGTGTCTGCGACTGTGTGTGTGTATGTGTATAACTCTGTTTGTGTCTGTGACTGTGTGCGTGTATGTGTATAACTCTGTGTCTGTGACTGTGTGTGTGTATGTGTATAACTCTGTTTGTGTCTGTGACTGTGTGCGTGTATGTGTATAACTCTGTGTCTGTGACTGTGTGTGTGTATGTGTATAACTCTGTTTGTGTCTGTGACTGTGTGTGTGTCTTTGTGTATATGTGTGCGTGTATGTGTATAACTCTGTTTGTGTCTGTGACTGTGTGCGTGTATGTGTATAACTCTGTTTGTGTCTGTGATTGTGTGCGTGTATGTGTATAACTCTGTTTGTGTCTGTGACTGTGTGTGTGTCTTTGTGTATATGTGTGCGTGTATGTGTATAACTCTGTTTGTGTCTGTGACTGTGTGCGTGTATGTGTATAACTCTGTGTCTGTGACTGTGTGTGTGTGTATGTGTATAACTCTGTTTGTGTCTGTGACTGTGTGCGTGTATGTGTATAACTCTGTTTGTGTCTGTGACTGTGTGCGTGTATGTGTATAACTCTGTTTGTGTCTGTGACTGTGTGCGTGTGTGTGTATAACTCTGTTTGTGTCTGTGACTGTGTGCGTGTATGTGTATAACTCTGTTTGTGTCTGTGACTGTGTGCGTGTATGTGTATAACTCTGTTTGTGTCTGTGACTGTGTGCGTGTATGTGTATAACTCTGTTTGTGTCTGTGACTGTGTGCGTGTATGTGTATAACTCTGTTTGTGTCTGTGACTGTGTGCGTGTATGTGTATAACTCTGTGTCTGTGACTGTGTGCGTGTATGTGTATAACTCTGTTTGTGTCTGTGACTGTGTGTGTGTGAACATTTATTTTGAAAATGCCATAAAAAATTCACTTTACTCCCTGACCAAAAAATATCACAGCTAAAAAAGGACTAAAACCTTAGAGGGGGAGGGGGATAGGGGGGCAACATAATTTTGAGTGCCTAAGGTAGCAGAAAACCTTAAAATGCCATTGATTTGGGGCAAATGTAATTTTCTTTTCTTTATTAAAAACAAAAATATAAAAATATCAGTCAAGTTGTTCTTGTACAGTCTGTGGTTGTCCTTTTACATAGAGGCATAGATTTTATACAGTTAAGTTATGAAGTCAGTTTGAGGTGTAATTAATCTTATACACACCCCAAGCATTGTTACATTGCGCCTGTAAAGTAGTGCTTATGCGCTTTACTTCTGAACCCAACGTGATATCTTCACCCTCTGTTCTGCCGTTGCATCCTCACCTTTATTGATTGAATATTCATCTGATCACTTCCCTCACTTCTCTCTTCTAAGTCATTAAATGCCCAAAACATTTCATGAATCAGATAGAGCATACATTTTAACAACTTTCAATTATCAGTTATCCTTTGTTGAAAAGCTCAGGCGAGTGCCCATATCTGCAGCACTATATGGCAGACATTTTGCAACAATGTTATACATTAGCAAGAGCACTAGATGGCAGCACTATTTACTGTTTTCCAGACTCGTGCACGCTACCTATCTAGATATCTCTTCAACAAAGAATAACAGGAGAACAAAGCAAATTTGATAATAGAAGTACATTGAAAACTTTTTTAAATTGTATTCTCTATCTGAATCATGAAAGAACAATTTTGTGTTGCATGTCCCTTTAAGTCTTTCCTTGTAAGTGTTATTGTTTAGACTGTAAAGTTCCAGGTTAGTATTGTCCTTTGCTTTATTTACCAGTATACTACAAAAGTGAGTACAACCCTGTGCAATATCACTTAGATGTCAAATGCAACAAAAGTCAGTACCTTTCTTTACTGAGATTCAAATCGTATTTTCTTTCATAAGATATGGAGAGTCTACAACGTCATCAATTACTAGTGGCAATATCACTCCTGGCCTGCAGGAGGAGGCAAAGAGCACCACAGCAAAGATGTTAAGTGTCACTCCCCTACCCATAATCTCCAGTCATTCTCTTTGCCTCTGATAATGGAGAAGGTGAAGTTTTGGTGTCTGAAGGAAATTGGATTTCTTTTTGCTACAAGCAAGATTTGGGGTATAGCTGTAGTCCACATCAATCTCTGCAGTACAGTAGTGGTGGCTTTAAAGCAGTTAGGAACTTGTAAGGTGGGCCTTGCTGCCTTTTCCTAACATATTGCTGCCCTAGTATAGAAAGCCAGAGTAGGTTTATTCTGTTCTCTCTTTATTCTACAGGTCTCTGTGAGGAGTCTGTGTCCTCTCATACCTTGTGAGCTGTCTCCCTGCCGGACAGCTTGATTGCAGGTAAGTGCATTTTGTCTTCTAGGTAATGGAGGCTTGCACTTAGCAACATTATAACTGCAATCATTTTTGGGGACATATCCTTTATTAAGGATTTTATTTGGCAGTACGCAGGCACTAGTGTGACAGAGACAGAGGGGTTATTTTTTTTTGTAGATATGGGAAAGATTAACCTGTTTGTTTGGATGTGGCTCATTTTATTGGGATATGTGTGTTAATATGTTAGTGTTTCTAACAGTATTACATTTTAAGTCAATTCTCCCTTAGAGAGAGAATGCTACTTCAGCGATTTAAATTTTCACGCTTTTTAAGCGTTTGTATTCACCTGGAAGTTGCGGTTCTTTTAGCCGTTGTGGGAGGCGCAGTTCCCTTTGGCTGGTCATGTGATTCGCCTGCACTTCCACTCTATGCTATAGAGAATGGAGCGGCGGTTCATGTCGGAGCCGATGGCAGAGTCCTCTGATATCTTCTTGCTTTTTTCCGAACTGCTTGGAGTTTGAAGTAACAACTTTTTCTTAGAAGGTCAGGTAGTAGCACTTCACTTAATCTGAGCTGTAGAGGTGACCTTTATCAGAGGGTACATTAAATAGACTTGAAGTACATTTCTTGGGAAAAGATTGTTATTTAAAGAAAACGTCTTTCTTAAAGTGACAGTTTTATTTATTTTTTGTTTCATTTTAACTGCTTTTTTTGGGGCCATGTCTGACATGGAGCAGGAATCTGCTATTATGAATATCTGTCTATTGTGTTTGGAGGCCCAAATTGTTACCCCTATGCAATTTTGTTCCTCATGTGTTAAGAGGACATTACAATGTAAAGATAAAGTTCTTTTTGCTGAACCTAATGTCTCTCAGGATGATGCTGTTCAGGCAATGAGGCCTATTTATTATAGGTCTGTCGGACCTGATCCGACAGTGCGGATCAGGTCCGACAGACCTCGCTGAATGCGGAGAGCAATACGCTCTCCGTATTCAGCATTGCACCAGCAGCAGGCCGCCAGCAGGGGAGTGTCAATCAACCTGATTGTACTTGATCGGGTTTGAATTGTGGCGATCTCTGTCCGCCTGCTCAGAGCAGGCGGACAGGGTTAGGGAGCAGCGGTCTTTAGACCGCTGCTTCATAACTGCTGTTTCTGGCGAGCCTGCAGGCTCACCAGAAACACGGCCCTCAAGCTCCATTCAGAGCTTGATAAATGGGCCTCAATGCCACAGCTTTCTCCTGTTACGTCCCAAGCCTCTATGGTGTCACATGCAATGCCCTGCGGTTCCTCTCAGCCTCCTGGAGGTGTGTATTTGTCTGCAGATATTGCTGCACGGGTATCTTCTGCGGTATTATCTGCTTTTCCCATGTTAAAGGGAAAATGCAAGAGGAAAATTAGAGATTCAGATAGTAAGGTTTCTGTTCCCTCGTCTGCTACTCAGGTTGCCCTCCCTCATAAGTCTGATGAGGAGGATACGTCGGTAGCCTCTGAGGTTGAAATCTCAGATTCGGACAGTATAATTCCTTCATCTGATGCTGAAGTAGTATCAGGTTTAAGGTTTAAGCTTGAACACCTTTGTGTATTGTTAAAGGAGGTTTTGGCTACTTTGGACAACTCAGACCCACCTGTCGTTGTCAACCCTAAGAAATCTAGTAAACTTAATAAATACTTTGATGTTCTTTCCTCTGTGGAAGTGTTTCCTGTTCCAGACCGTGCAACTGAGATTATTGCACAGGAATGGGAGAAGCCAGGGATAACTTTTTCCTGTCTCCTATCTTTAAAAAGATGTTTTCTGTCGCTGACTCCATTAAAGATTCATGGCGTACGGTGCCTAAAGTAGAAGGGGCCATTTCAACTCTGGCTAAGAGAACTACTATTCCTATAGAGCAGTGTTTCCCAACCGCGGTCCTCAAGTACCCCCAACAGGCCTGTTTTTCATTACAGCTGAACCAGTGCACAGGTGAAGTAATCGGCTGATCACTACCCAACCTGCTCTCATCCATCAGCTGATTATTTCACCTGTGCTCTAGTTCAGCTATATTGAAAACCAGGACTGTTGGGGGTACTTGAGGACCGTGGTTGGAAAACACTGCTATATTGGATAGCTGCTCGTTTAAGGATCCGGAGGTGTTCTCCAGGTTAACCCTCAAATGGGGGGTGCCCGAGTTGGATCTGATGGCGTCTCGGCAGAATGCCAAGCTTCCATGGTACAGTTCAAGGTCGAGAGGCCGCCCTGATAGACGCTCTGGCAGTTCCTTGGGTTTTCAGTTTGCATATCTGTTTCCTTAGTTTGCACTCCTTCCACGAGTCATTGAACAGGAGAGAGCATCAATAATTCTAATTGCTTATGCGTGGCCTCGCAGGATCTGGTATGCAGACCTAGTAAAGATGTCATCTCTTCCACCTTGGAGGCTGCCTCTGAGGAAGGACCTTCTAACTCAGGGTCCATTCCGTCATCCAAATCTTTTTTCTCTGAAGCTGACTGCTTGGAGATTGAATGCTTAGTTCTGTCTAAGCGTGGTTTTTCTGAGTCGGTCATTGAGACCATGATTCAGGCTTGCAAGTCTGTTACTAGAAAGATTTACCATAAGGTATGGCGTAAATACCTCTTGTTGTGAATCCAAGGGCTACTCTTGGAGTAGGGTTAGGATTCCTAGGATTTTGTCTTTTCTCTAATAAGGTCTGGAGAAAAGGTTGTCAGCCAGTTCTCTGAAAGGTCAGATTTCTGCATTATCTATTTTGTTACACAAGCATCTGGTGGATGTGCCAGATGTTCAATCTTTTTGTCAGGCCCTGGTCAGAATCAGGCCTGTGTTTGACTGTTGCTCCTCCTTGGAGCCTTAACCTTGTTCTTAAGGTTTTGCAGTGGGCTCCATTTGAGCCATTGCATTCCATAGATATTAAGTTGTTATCTTGGTAGATTTTGTTTCTTATTGCTATCTCTTCTGCTCGGAACTCTCGGCTTTGCAGTGTGATTTGCCTTACCTTATTTTTCATGCTGATAAGGCGGTTCTTCGTACTAAAGTGGGATTTCTCCCTAAAGTGGTTTCTGATAGAAATATTAATCAGGACATTGTTGTTCCTTCTCTATGTCCTAATCCTTCTTTTTATAAGGAACGTTTGTTGCACAACTTGGATGTTGTGTGTGCTCTAAAATTCTACCTACAGGCGACTAAGGATTTTTGTCAGTCCTCTGCCCGGTTTGTTTCTCTGGAAATCGTAATGTTCAGAAAGTACTGCTACTTCTCTTTCTCTCTGGTTGAGAAGTATAATTTGTTTTGCTTATGAGACTGCTGGTCAGCAGCCTCCTGAGAGAATTACGGCTCATTACACGAGGGCTGTCTCCTCCTCCTCTGGAACAGATTTGCAAGGCTACAACTTGGTCCTCTCTGCATACTTTTTCCAAATTTGATACTTTTGCCTCGGCTTCTTTTGGGAGAAAGGTTGCTCAAGTGGTGGTGCCTTCTGTTTAGGTCTGCCTGTCTTTTATCCCTCCCTAGTCATCTGTGTCCTCTAGCTTGGGTATTGGTTCCCACTAGTAACTGATGACGTTGTGGACTCTCCATATCTTAGGAAAGAAAACAAAATGTATGCTTACCTGATACATTTCTTTTTTTCCGGCTATGGAGAGTCCATGACCCCACCCTTAAATCTAAGACAGTTATTTTTTCCTAAGATATAGTGAGTCCACGGCATCATCAATTACTAGTGGGAATATCACTCCTGGATAGCAGGCGGAGGCAAAGAGCACCACAGCAAAGCTGCTATATATGTCACTTCCCTTACCAATAACCCCCAGTCATTCTCTTTGCCTGCGGTGCAAGGAGGAGGTGAAGTCTTTTCGGTGTCTGAATAGAAGTTTACTTCAATCAAGATTGAGTAGTTTTGCTCTGATTTTTCCTTCTGTTTATCCGTACCCCATGTCAGTCTCTTCAGTAGGGCAGTGGTGGCTTTCAAGCAGTTGGGAACTTGTGGAGTAAAATCCTTACTGTGCCTCTCAACAGATTACTGCCCTATTTAGAAAGCCTGAGTAAATTTACTCCAATCTTTCTTTCTTCACAGGTCCATGTGAGGAATGGCATCCTCTCACACCGGGTGAGCTGTCTTTTCTGCTGGAAAGCCTTATTTACAGGTAAGTGCCATTCTTTTCTTTGAGATACAAAGGACACTGGCACTTTAAGCAGCTTCTGCTGCAGAATAAGGGACGTTTAGACTTTATTTTGATCCTCTTAAGGATCTATTATAGCAGATTAGCAGGCACTGAGGGGGATTAGGGGATCTGGGCATTTCAGGGTTTATTGCCCGGCTCATTGGTGGCTCCTTCTGTTTTTCCTGGTTCCAGTTTAATTGTTACCGGTACGGACACTCTTACCGACCATGCGGTTGTTTTAACAGGCAACGTGTTTGCTTTTTTCTTTATTTGCATTATGGCCGCCGAGACTGCCTCTGTACAAAGAGAGGCGGTTCCCTTCTGAGGCGGCAGTCAGCAGGTGCACGCTTTCTAGCACATCCTGTTTAGGCGCTTCGGAGTGGTGACACGTACTGTTACCAGCTCCGGTATCGGATAGCTCTGACTTTGGTTTTAGAGCTCCGGAGTAGTCCAGAACTGTAAGGACACATTGCCACCCAGGTTTCCTGTATATTACAATGGCTAAGAATCTGGTCTTCTGGGGCAGGTAGGCACCTCAGCAGTTTTGTTGAGGTGTAGAGTGTGCTTATAAAGGGGGTATATATTTTTTGCATGATAATTAAATAAATAAACCTTGTTTTGAAATAAATGTATTTAAGCCTTAAAGAGACAGTATCAATTTGTGAGTTAAAAAAAAAAAAATATATATATATATATATATATATATATTTGGGCTTATTGTTAGTTGCATTATGGAACTAGAGGCCTTGCTAGCTGTTACATGCAAACTTTGCTTTTCTATCCAAGTAGAACCCCCTCTACCTCTTTATTTTATAAGGATACATTTTTTTATTTTATTTTTTGTTCTGAGCCACCATCCTCTAAGGCTGATGCTGTTCAGGTTTCTACTGTATCATAATTATCGCAGCTTTCTCCTCAAGCGTTCAAATCACTATTGTCACCACATGCAGTGCTCTGTGGTTCCTCTCACGCTCCTGTAGGAGTTTCTTTGCAAGACATTGCCGCCCAGGTATCCTCTGTGGTTTCTGAGGCGTTGTCTGCTTTTCCCATGTTTCAGGGAAAATGCAAGAGGAAATTTAAAGATTCAAATAAGGTTTCTGATTCGGTTGTGGCTATCCAGGCTGTTCCTTCTCAGAGGTCTGAAGAGGAAGGCACATTGGTAGCAACTGAGGGAGAAATATCTGACTCAGACGGTATAATTCCTTCTCCTGATGTTGAAGTTGTATCCTTCAGGTTTAAGCCGGAACACCTCCGTATGTTGCTAAAGGAGGTTTTGGCTACCTTGGACGACTCTGATATGACTATCGTAGTCAATCCTAAGAAATCTAGTAAGTTAAATAAATACTTTGATGTTCCCTCTGAGGTGGAGGTATCCCTGGTAACTGTCAGGGTTTTTTCCCTGCCTTGTTTGCCATGTGCTGCTGGCCATTTTACTCACCTCTCTTGCTGACTCTGGTGCATACTGTGTGATGCTGCTCATTTCCTGCACTTCCTTTTATGGCCAGACTGGTGTACATCATCCATGTGAGACAGGATGCAGTCTCAGAATTGTGATGTCATCACATCATTATTTTAAGGGCCTCTGTTCAGTATGCTTCGCCCTTGCATTGTCTCAGACCTGTTTGTGAGAGCTCCTGTGTATTACCTGGCTGTCTGACGTCCCTCCTCGTTTCTGATCCCTGGCTTGTTCTTGACTCTGCTGTTCTTCTTGTTCCTGATTCCGGCTCGTCTGACTACTCGCTTTGGCTCCTGACTTGGCTCGTCTGACTACCAGCTCTGGTTTTGATTCCTGGCTTGTTATTTGACTTGTGGGCTTTTTATTATTTTTTGCTATTAATAAAGGTGTGATTATTTTTGCACTTCTCGTCTCAGTCTGATTCCTGGCACCCTGACAGTAACAGACCATGCTACAGAAATTATTGCTCAGGAGTAGGAGAGGCCTTGAATTTCCTTTCCTCCATCTCCAATTTTCAAGAATTTTTTTCCAATAGCTGACTCCATTAAAGAGTCATGGCAGACGGTTCCTAAGGTGGAGGGAGTGATCTCCACTTTGGCCAATAGAACCACTATTCCCATAGAGGATAGCTATTATTTTAAGGATCCAATGGACAAGAAGCTAAAAAAGATGTATATTCATCAGGGTCTCCAATAGCAACCCGCAGTGAGGATTGCCACTGTCACCAGTATGGTTGCCTACTGGTTTGATGCGTTGTCTGATTCTACTCTGGCAGTCTCCCCATTAGAGGCGATCCAGGACAGGAGTAAGGCTCTTAAGTTAGCCAATTCCTTTTTCACGGATACCTCCTTACAAGTCATTAAGTTGAGAGCAAAAATATCTGGTTTTGCTGTACTAGCTCACAGAGCTTTATGGTTGAAATCCTGGTCTGCGGATGTTTCATCTAAATCCAAGCTTTTGGTGATCCCTTACAAGAGTAAGACCATTTTTTGGACTGGGCCTGGGTGAAGTCATTTCAGTTATATCATGTGGAAAAGGATCTTTTCTGTCACAAGATAAGAAGAATAGACAGAAAAGACGTCAGAGTAATTTTTGTTCCTTTCGTAACTTCAGAGGTAAGCTTTCCCCTCCCTCTTCCAAGCAGGAACAGCCCAAGCCTTCTTGGAAACCCAATCAGTGTTGGAACAAGGGGAAGCGACCAAAGAAACCCGCAGCTGATTCCAAGTCAGCATGAAGGGTTTGCCCCCGATTTGGGATCGGATCCAGTGGGGTGAGTCTTACTCATTTTGCTCAAGTTTGGATACAGGATGTCCCAGATTCATGGGCGGTGGACTTTGTATCCCGGGGTTGCAAGCTAGAATTCAGGACCTTTCCTCCCAGGGGTAGGTTTCTCCTCTCAAGATTATCTGTAGACCAGATTAATGGAGAGGCATTCTTAAAATGTGTTCAGGATCTTTCTGACCTCTGAATGATAGTTCCAGTTTTGATTCAGGAACAGGGTCTGAGGTTCTATTCCAATCTGTTTCATTCTTCCCTTGGTCCAAGAGGGTCAGTTCATGACGACAATAGACCTAAAGGATGCCTACCTTCATGTTCCCATTCACAGGGATCATCACAAATTTCTGAGATTCACCTTTTTGGACAATCATTTTCAGTTTGTAGCTCTGCTGTTTGGCCTTGCCACAGCCCCCAGAATTTTCTCAGAGGGTCTGGGGGCTCTATTGGCAGTAATCTGTTCTTGAGGCATTGCAGTGGCACCCTACCTGGATGATATTCTGGTTCAGGCGCCATCTTTTCAACAAACAAACTCTCATACAGAGATCTTGTTGTCTTTTTTTCATTCCCAGATGGAAAGTGAATCTGGGAATGAGTTCCCTTGTTCCAACTACAAAGGTTGTGTTTTTAGGGACCATAATGGATTCCCTATCGATGAGGATTTTTCTGACAGAGGTCCGAAAGTCCAAGATTTTCGATTCTTTTCTTGCCCTTAAGTCCTCGCTTCGGCCGTCAGTGGCTCAATGTATGGAGGTATTTGGTCTGATGGTAGCTTCCATGAACATCATTCCATTTGCTCGGTTCCATCTCAGAGCTCTGCAATTGTGCATGCTAGGGCAATGGATCAGGGATTATGCGGATCAGTCCCAACGAATAAATCTGGATCAGGCGACAAGAGAATCTCTTCTGTGGTGGCTGTCTCAGGAACATCTCTGTCAGGGTCTCTGGACTCGGGAAGAGTCAGCTCCTCCCATAAATATCCTAGAGCTGAGAGCATTCTTCAATGCTCTTCTAGCTTGGCTTCAGTTGTCTTTAGCCCGGTTTATCAGGTTGCAGTCGGACAACATAACCTCAGTGGCTTACATCAACCACCAGGGAGAAACTCTGAGTTCCTTGGCCATGAAAGAGGCTTATTCAGTGGGCAGAGACCCACATCTGTTGTCTATCCGTGATCCACATTCCAGTAGTGGACAATTGGGAAGCGGATTTTCTGAGCAGACAGACTTTTCATCCGGGGGGAGTGGGAACTCCTTCCGGAGGTGTTTTCAAGCTTAACCCTCAAGTGGGGGTTACCAGAGCTGGATTTAAAGGCGTCTCGGCAGAATGCCAAGCTCCTGAGGTACGGTTCAAGGTCGAGGGATCCGCAGGCCACTCTGATAGATGCGGTCCCCTGGATTTTCAGTCTGGCATACCTGTTTCCTCCGTTCGTTCTCCTTCCGCGAGTCATTGCTCATATCAAGCAGGGGAGGGCATCAGTTGTTCTCTTTGCACCACCGTGGCCTTGCAGGATCTGGTACACAGACCTTGTGGATATGTCATCTCTTCCACCTTGGAGACTGCCTCTGAGGAAGGACCTTCTACTTCAGGGTTCCTTCCTTCATCCAAATCTCGTTTCTCTGAAGCTAACTGCTTGGAGATTGAATGCTTAATTTTGTCTAAGCGTGGGTTTTCATTGAGACTAGAAAGTTTTACCATAAGATATGGCATAAATATCTATATTGGTGTGAATCCAGAGGTTTCTCTTGGCATAGAGTCAGGATTCTGTCTTTTCTCCAGGAGGGTCTGGAGAAGGGTTTGGCAGCAAGTACTCTAAAGGGTCAGATTTCTGCATTTCCTATTTTGTTGTAAAAGCGTCTGGCGCATGTGCCAGATGTGCAATCTTTTTCTCAGGCCTTGGTCAGAATCAGGCTTGTGTTTAAACCTGTTACTCCTCCATGGAGTCTTAGCCTTGTTCTTAAGGTTTTACAGCAGGCTCTGTTTGAGCCTATGCATTCCTTAGATATTAAGAGGTTACCTTGGAAGGTTTTGTTTCTTGTTGCTTTTTCTTCTGCTTAAAGAGTTTCAGAACTCTCAGCACTGCATTGTGATTCCCCTTATCTTATCTTTCATGCTGATAAGGTGGATCTTCAAACTAAGTTATTTTGGACAGGAATATTAATGAGGAAATTGCTGTTCCTTCTCTATGTCCTAATCCTTTTTCTCATAAGGAACGTTGTTACACAATTTGGATGTTGTGCATGCTTTGAAATTCAACTTGCAGGCAACTTAGGATTTTTGCCAGTCTTCTGCATTGTTTGTTTTTCTGGGAAACGCAAGGGTCAGATAGCTATGGCTACTTCTCTTTCTCTTTGGCTGAAGAGTTTAATTCATTTGGCTTATGAGACTGCTGGATAGCAACCTCCTGAGAGACTCACAGCTCATTCCACTAGGGCTGTCTCCTCTTCTTGGGTTTTTAAAAATGAAGCTTCTGTAGAACAGATTTGCAAGGCTGCAACTTGGTCCTCTCTGCATACTTTTTCCAAATTTTCCAAATTTGATTCTTTTGCCTCAGCTGAGGCTTCTTTTGGGAGAAAGGTTCTTCAAGTGGGGTTGCCTTCTGTTTAGGTTGCTTGTCTTATCCCTCCCTAATCATCTGTGTCCTCTAGCTTGGGTATTGGTTCCCACTAGTAATTGATGATGCCGTGGACTCACTATATCTCCAGTCATTCGACCGAAAGGAGAATGTAAAAAAGGAATAAAACAAAGGTGTAGAGGTGCCTGAGGTATAGTAAAATAAAACATAATTTATGCTTATCTGATATATTTATTTATTTCTGGATATAGTCCACGCCCCCGCCCCCTTTTTTTATTTAATTTTTTTCTAACACCTCAGGCACCTCTACGCCATTGTATTATCTTCTTTTTCTATTTTCCTTCAGCTGAATGACTGGGGGTTATGGGTAAGGGAAGTGACATATATAGCAGCTTTGCTGTGGTGCTCTTTGCCTCCTCCTGCTGGCCAGGAGTGATATTCCCACTAGTAATTGATGATGCCGTGGACTCACTATATCCAGAAAGAAATACATTTATCAGGTAAGCATAAATTATGTTGTTTTTTTTTTACTAAACCTCAGGCACCTCTACACATTTGTTTTATTCCTTTTTTACATTCTCCTTTCGGTCTAATGACTGGGGATTATGGGTAGGGGAGCTTTGCTGTGGTGCTCTTTGCCTCCTCCTGCTGGCCAGGAGTGATATTCCCACTAGTAATAGATGACGTTGTAGACTCTCCATATCTGGAAAGAAAGAAATTTATCAGGTAATCATACATTTTGTTTTTCAGTACTCTGTATGTCACCTTTATTTTTAATGATAGACTCAATCCTCTTTGGCATGGAGGACACCATTGTGGCACACATTTCTGGAGAGAATTTCTGCCGTTCTTCAGAGAACATTTGATTCAGCTGCTCTTTGCTGGAGGGTTTCTGTTGCTCTATCTTCCTTTTTAAAATACCCCAAAGGTTTTCTATTGGATACAACAAGTTAGATGACATACTTGCCCAGGCCATAGTTTTCACCTTTTTCTTTAGAAACTCTTTTGTGATTTTGGCAGTGTGCTCTGGATCATTTTCATACTGGAAGATTCCTCTACTGCTTCTGCACACTGGGAGTCATCTTGTCAGCCAGTAATTTAGTATATCCACAGGCATTGATAATGCCATCTATAAATGTCATCTACCCAGCACCTTCTGTACTCATGCAGCCCCATAGCCTCACACTCCCACCTCTGTGCTTCACTGTGCAATCACTCTGGTAGTCCTGGTCAGGTTCACACCAAACATCTGAACCAAACAAATGTATCTTGCTCTCATCTGACCAAAGAATGTGCTCCCAATATTCATCAGGCTTCTTTTCATGTTCTTTAGCAAAGTTTTATCTTGCAGTTTTGTGCCAAAGAGCAAACAAGTTTTTTTCCTGGACACCGTCCATAGAGGTTGACGTTATGCAATGTTCTTTGCAACCGTCAAATTATTATGTAATTATAGAGATAACTAATGTATTGTACTTATCCAAATATGCAAAATTTGTTTTTAAAGTATTAACAGTAATAATGATTACAGTTTGCAACAACAAATATTGTTACCACTATGGTAACAATATTCCCAAGATTCCCAGAAATATTGAGTGATAGGTTTGAATGATAAATACACAATTTGTACCTATACATGAGTTGTCATTAACTTTCTCACTACTATTTTGACCTGATATAGAAACTTGAAAGTTGATGATTTCTTTATTGTACAAGAACCTTCTGCATTAGCTTGCGCCTCCTGTTTTGTATGAGTTGGCAGCAGTTATTGTGTTATAATTGCACAGATCTTATATACAGGTAGAAAAATGAGTCCAGCTATAACGCTAAAGTGTGTATAGAGCCTGCTGGGGTGCAAATAAATGTGCTATAGCCCAATAGATTATAAACAAATGCACCATTGTTTTGCTTTAATGGTCAGTCTTTGGCCGAGATTCACTGATGCTTGTGAAGTGCCTCACTGGGAAGGTGTGTAATTGTGTATGATGCTCGCCCATGAAACAAAGTGAAACAGCTGTAAAGCACGGTTAATATAAATAAATGTGTAAACTATTTGCATGTCTGATTTCTTATGGTAAAGTCATCTCGCTGGATAGAAGTAAAGGTAGATGTGAGACCTTGTAGACACAAAATAGGGTCTTGTGGTAATTCTGTCTCACACATGCAAATGACCTTGTCTTACGTTCTCAACAGTGCCACTTACAGTTATCCAGTTTTATCTGATGCGTTTGTTCCTTTTCAAAGGGAGAACGTTCTTCTCTTTTCATTAAATATGTTTGTTTAGCTTTACCTGACTCATACATTGTATATTAGTCTATAAATATATAAATATAACCGGACATATTACAGTTAGTCTGCAAAAAGTCTGAGGAAATGCCTGTTACATATAATATATAAGGGAGGCTGGTGGCTGAGTCAAGGAGATCCAGAAAGCAGTTGCAGTGAGCAGGGTAAGGGGAGACGTCAGGGGCAGGAAGGGCAGGAAGTGAGTCCAGGAGAGCTGGGGTGTACAGGAGGCAGAGATCCTAAACTGCAAAATGCAGGACAGATGGGTGCTTTGGTATCAGTGTCTCATTAAAAAGCTTGTGTCAAGCACTGTATCAGTAAATAAAATACAAAGTATTTCTCCTTACTAGGTGCAAACAGTAACAACTGACAGTTTGCGCTGCAGATTCCCCTGGCATAAGTCATAGGATAGAAAATCTCATGCACACTGCAGTGAACAGGAGCGTCATAGAACTTACGCAGTACAGGAGTTTTGTAGTAATCGCTCTGATCCCATAAAAAAATCCTCTCACATTCTCAGGAGCTCTTACTGACGCAGAGCACTGCAGTGAGGGGGAAAACATCTGTTGGAGTTGATCAGAGATTCTCTAAATAATATTTAGAGTTTATGCATAAAAAGTGGATAATGCCTTAAACAATTCAGACAAAATATATTTATGCAAATAATGTTAGCGCAGAGTTTTAGAACCGTACATAATTCTTTCAGGTCAATTTATCAAAATGAAGAAGGATCTGTTTGTTTTACTTCTGTTTCATGACTAATTCCATGTGCAGAAATGTTTGCAAATTTGTAACATCCCGATGTCCATAGAAAAAAATGCAATTAGACTCAATTTAACTATTAAAGAGACACAGAGGAGAAATACTAACGTCCTCTAATACGTTAGCGCATGTGCTTATTGCTTGTCCTGTGTGTGTTTCACCCCTACAAAGAGTTAACCCTTTCTGTTAAAGTGAACTATGCGCTGCTGCTCCAGAGGTCAATGTGACCTGTGATTTGTGGCTAAACATGATCAGAGCTACGGAACTTTGCAGCGCTATATGTATAAATAATAATAAATGCTGCTCGTCATTGGCTCAGTGGCTGTGATCAGCTTCACACCAGTAATTCATTGCTGTTAAACTCAAAATGTAATTTCCTATAAAGGCCTAGATTACAAGTGGAGCGCTATTGATAGTGCAGGGTACCATATCAATATCGCAGCCCGAGCTTAGAATAGCGAGCATTCTGGTATTGGTATTTCAAGCCCATGGTAAAACAGAATTACCAGAGAATGTTTAGCGCTGCCAACATCTCTTTAGCGCCCCCTATACTTTCAATGGATAGAATGGCTGCACTATATATATTGTTCATATTACAAGTTGTGCGTTATGTGTTGCACTGAAGTAAAGTGTTAGGCCTGGAATAAAAGTGTAACAAAACACGTGTAAAATATATTAATAAAGTAATCACACGCATTTCTAAATCTGTTAGATGTAAAATAATATATATATATTTATAAATGTGTGTGTATGTATGTACTGTTTGTATATATGTGTGTGTATGTATGCATATATATGTGTATGTATATATGTGTGTGTGTGTGTGTGTGTACATATATATATATATATGTGTGTGTGTACATATATATATGTGTGTATGTGTGTGTACATATATATATGTGTGTATGTGTGTGTACATATATATATATATATATATATGTGTGTGTGTATGTATATATATATATATATATATATATATATATATATATGTGTGTGTGTACTGTATGTATATATGTGTATGTATGTGTTTGTGTGTGTGTGTGTGTGTATATATATATATATATATATATATATATATATATATGTGTGTGTATGTATGCATATGTGTGTATATATGTGTGTATGTGTATATGTATGTTTGTGTACAATCCGATTTTTGCGATGAATGTTAAACGCACACATAGGTATAGGCAAGTAAAAGTGGGGTAATAAAATACTCAAGTACATTAGATTATTCTATCATTGCCCCTTTTTGTTCCTTTAAATTCAGTTTGAGGTGCGGTGATGTCATTCCTGCCTGTGTGCCCATAAGCTTCACATGTATCCAGTTATCTGCAATCCCCACATATTGTTCAGTTTAAAACAGAAGCATCTCTTCCTACTTGATAAGCCTGCTTTTTAAGTAATCACAATCTGCATATGTAAATATGAATGAGGATTTCCTGGTGCTTGTTATTTAGTGACTGTATCTGTGTCTGTGGTTTTAATTTGTTTGTGCCATAACATGTAAATAGAGATGAAGGTGAAAGGAAAAATAGTTTTCAGAAATAAAGAAAATAATGTTCATTGCAACAAGAACAGCAGAAACTGTGTCTAGTATAAATTAAACTTTCATTATTCAGATAGGACTTTTCATTTTAATCAACTTTCCAATTTACTTCTGTCATCAAATTTGCTTTTTTCTCTTGGTATTCTTAGTTTAAACTAACCATAGTGTTAGGTGTTGTTTTCAGGGGGGGAGCGTGTCAGTTCAGGACTAGGCCTCGGACACACCGTACCAACTGGAAATTAATATATTATCTGATAAGGATATCCTTAGAACAGCACTTCAGATCACGCAGCAATGATTCTAAAAGCTATTCTGTTTATTGAAAGTTGAAAGGCACGTCTTATAGACGACAGTTACAACATATAGGGTTAACAAGTGTCATATTCATAACTACATCATATCATACCATATTTCATGAACAAAAGAAGCTTATTGAAATTATAAAGAGAAAGAGGAGTATGAAGGAGTATTCCTTATAACAGTAGCAAAGATACATCTGTGCGCATAGTTCAGTCCAAAGCAAGGCCGTTTGGGCCTCTTACCTAGATAACAGACTTCCAGGCACCTTGCCAGGAACATTTACAAGGCCAATACAACTAATACAATTCTTACTAACCTCAGCATATTTCTCACTACATAATAAACCACTATAATAAAAGCTTCTTTAGACAAGATGGATGTCTAAGACAAAATGGCAGCTAAGAAGAAGATGGCGCTAGTCATGCTAACAATTCTTAACATACCACTCTTTTATTCTAACAGAATAACATAAAAATAGAAAAGCACAGAAAATTAGGAAAGCCTTTAACAACAAAACTATAAAGGTGCAAACAAATTTTCTATACTCAGTGGGCCATTCAATAGGTTACAATACTGCAAGGTTTAGAGTTACGCTTATCTAAAGGGTTATCTTGTTTAAGTACATAAACTACAATGTGCACTAATACCAATAAGGCATACTTTTCTGCAGACAAAACTATATGACTTCTTACAGGGAGTGCAGAATTATTAGGCAAATGAGTATTTTAACCACATCATCCTCTTTATGCATGTTGTCTTACTCCAAGCTGTATAGGCTCGAAAGCCTACTACCAATTAAGCATATTAGGTGATGTGCATCTCTGTAATGAGAAGGGGTGTGGTCTAATGACATCAACACCCTATATCAGGTGTGCATAATTATTAGGCAACTTCCTTTCCTTTGGCAAAATGGGTCAAAAGAAGGACTTGACAGGCTCAGAAAAGTAAAAAATAGTGAGATATCTTGCAGAGGGATGCAGCACTCTTAAAATTGCAAAGCTTCTGAAGCGTGATCATCGAACAATCAAGTGTTTCATTCAAAATAGTCAACAGGGTCGCAAGAAGCGTGTGGAAAAACCAAGGCGCAAAATAACTGCCCATGAACTGAGAAAAGTCAAGCGTGCAGCTGCCAAGATGCCACTTGCCACCAGTTTGGCCATATTTCAGAGCTGCAACATCACTGGAGTGCCCAAAAGCACAAGGTGTGCAATACTCAGAGACATGGCCAAGGTAAGAAAGGCTGAAAGACGACCACCACTGAACAAGACACACAAGCTGAAACGTCAAGACTGGGCCAAGAAATATCTCAAGACTGATTTTTCTAAGGTTTTATGGACTGATGAAATGAGAGTGAGTCTTGATGGGCCAGATGGATGGGCCCATGGCTGGATTGGTAAAGGGCAGAGAGCTCCAGTCCGACTCAGACGCCAGCAAGGTGGAGGTGGAGTACTGGTTTGGGCTGGTATCATCAAAGATGAGCTTGTGGGGCCTTTTCGGGTTGAGGATGGAGTCAAGCTCAACTCCCCGTCCTACTGCTAGTTTCTGGAAGACACCTTCTTCAAGCAGTGGTACAGGAAGAAGTCTGCATCCTTCAAGAAAAACATGATTTTCATGCAGGACAATGTTCCATCACACGCGTCCAAGTACTCCACAGCGTGGCTGGCAAGAAAGGGTATAAAAGAAGAAAATCTAATGACATGGCCTCCTTGTTCACCTGATCTGAACCCCATTGAGAACCTGTGGTCCATCATCAAATGTGAGATTTACATGGAGGGAATACAGTACACCTCTCTGAACAGTGTCTGGGAGGCTGTGGTTGCTGCTGCACGCAATGTTGATGGTGAACAGATCAAAACACTGACAGAATCCATGGATGGCAGGCTTTTTAGTGTCCTTGCAAAGAAAGGTGGCTATATTGGTCACTGATTTGTTTTTGTTTTGTTTTTGAATGTCAGAAATGTATATTTGTGAATGTTGAGATGTTATATTGGTTTCACTTGTAAAAATAAATAATTGAAATGGGTATATATTTGTTTTTTGTTAAGTTGCCTAATAATTATGCACAGTAATAGTCACCTGCACACACAGATATCCCCCTAAAATAGCTATAACTAAAAACAAACTAAAAACTACTTCCAAAACTATTCAGCTTTGATATTAATGAGTTTTTTGGGTTCATTGAGAACATGGTTGTTGTTCAATAATAAAATTAATCCTCAAAAATACAACTTGCCTAATAATTCTGCACTCCCTGTATAACTAATATGATCAACAAAAAATAACACAAAGACAAGAGCATACAAAACAAGAAATATAAGTAAACAAGTTAAAACAACACTCCCCTAATTTAATTGGTTGACCCTGCAACAGCGTAACAGGTCCTCAATATCAACAGGCAAGGCACACTCCAGAGAAGGATAGTATTTATGTTTTGAAGGCACACATCATAGGAAATAGTCATGGATTACCCAGAGTCCAGTTCTGGGGCTGGTACCAGCATGCAAAGCAACAAATGGATCCAAAGATAGTTCAGCAACTTTTACTGCAGTATGGTGGTTAAAACAAGCTTGACAAAAGGTCTTTTATTTTCATTTTTTCTTTCTTTAAAAGGTTTACTTGCATTCAATCTTCAATCTTTTGGAGAGTGCACTTATGGAATTTTATCTGTACAGATTTTACCTAAATATGAGAAACTCAAAAATAATTCAGTTAGTGTCTTTAATCTCTGGATACAGCTTCATGATCTCATCCTGCAAATACAAATATTGTGTTAAGAACAAAATAGAAAAAATAAAAACATTTTAGGTTCACTTTCTTACTTAAAATAATAATCACCCAAATCACATAAAGATACTCAGCAATACTTCCCCCTTGTTTTCGTAAAACATCCCAGGTGGCACGCAAACACAATATAACAATAAACTAAAAGAAAAATCATGCACTCCACTCATGCATGCAGAATACTATTCTTAATAGCAGGCAAAATCAACTACACCTCAAAATTCCATTTATACAGAACCCTTCCACACGCAATCACGAAAAATAAACACATAACAATCTCTTAGAAAACAGTTAAAACCAATTGTCCATTATACAAAACAAAACATTAACCAACCACAATTAACCTGAAATTCAACACATATACTTATACATTCACTGAAACACAGCACTCGCAAAGCACTACAAATAATTAAAATCCTTTAACAACCATCTATACCCTGGTTCTGCAAATTCTACCATGCACAATACTATGAGATCATACTAATGATGCAATCACTGCAGATGATCAGTAAACTTCAGTTGCATATTTACAAATAAAATCCCTAACCATAAATTTACAAAGGAACACACAAACACTTAAGTACCCTATTTTGGGAAAGATCAGATAATAATGGTACAGCCACTATTCTATATAGCTCCTGCTCGCATGCACAGCGCAAATCCACTGTTAAATAAATCATGTTTGGCACAAATAATTTGTGAAAAGCTCTGGAATCGGGGGGCGGAGTAGCCCAGCAACCAAGATGGCCGCATAGTTTGAGAGCTCCGGGTATGCAGTTAATAAAATAGCCCTATTAAGCATATAAATCCCGAACACAAGTGTTGTGTCTAACGGGCAACAGTGTAAGAAGACGACTGAGCATAATCTGAAGACTGCTTGCTTAGTATTAACCTGCCAAGAGGAAGCGGAGATGTCTGCCACATTCTGAGGCTCCATCTTGGGGGATCGTGTGCCACAGCCCGGCATGGAGACCCAATTGCTATACGCTGATATTAAAAAACTGCTGGAAGACCATGGGAGGCGGTTGTGTGAGAGACTCGACACCTTCCTGGTCACAATGCAAGAGGCGCGAACGCACTACAATACAAACACTGAGGAAGATGGCGGAGTAAGAGTGGCTCAGTGTATCACATCGCCTACTAATCCCCAGACGCGCCCCACTCTGCTGGTATTGACGGGAGTGCTCTCCAGATTGGACACCTATCCATCCTCAGCAGCCCCAGGTGATCCTTGTAATTGGGAGGAAATTAAACCTGATCACTCGCACACGGAGAAGGGAATGGTGGAACTCTGCAGCGCTCACAACTTACTAAACACACTTCCCCCGGTCACTACACTTATGAGCTTCTGGTGGCCTCTCGGCGGGGAACGCTGCCTGAGACCTCGGATGCTCTGGTCTCCTTACCTATATTTCCCTAGCGATCTCTGCATTGTTTGGCCTTGCCTGGAGACAGATAGCTTTTCCCGAATGCAGACAGGCTGATCGGACGCTGCAGGCAGGACCTATGGGCCTCTGAATTGTATGCTCTGCCCAGTGGCTGAATAATGGTCCTGTTTAAAATATACCCTGGATATTAGTGAACATGAATGACGGCCTTAGGGCCTGAGGCTTTCCCTAAAGGCACTATTAAAGATGTAGGACTGGGGACGCATGTATGCAAAACTCTGAAGGGGACATTGAGAATATAACTTTCTAATTTTCCCAGTCTATATACCTCATAGAAGGGTGTTATTTGCTCTGTAGACAAAGTTATACATTTAGATCCAGTTACCATTCTTTATTATTGTGTGCTGTTTTTTCTAGGGCGGTACCTCACTCTTGTTAATGTATGGACCACTGTATGTTTACCACAAGCAGTACTCCCAGCCTCAAACTACTTGTGTGCAAACTTATGTTTAACTTAGATCTATAGAATTGATATATTTATGTGCCCTGCCTTGTATTTAAGTGGCTATCATGAACGATATGTCAGAGTGTTACCTAATGATATATACTTAGACCTTTGGGTGACAAGCCCCTTATTTAGACTGTGTCACATTCAGCTAACACCCTAGGAAATTACACCATATAAATAGGCATACACTAGACTACATGCCCCTAGCGTCTTCCTTATGAGAAACCCTGGAACATGTTAACTGGGGCCCACACAGGTATAAATGATTAGCAACAATGTTCTTTGGATAGTCAGGGTGATAACCTACATACCCTAGCATTCTACGGTCATATATGATTAACCTGGAGCTCTTGTCTGAAATGTATATTTTATTCTGGACTGTCCATACGCTTAGTTGTCCTTTTTCAGCTAGTCATGATGTTTTGTTGTTCTCTCAATATCTTTGGGCACTATGGTAGAAGTGTGAGTTAATAATAGTAAGATTTGTTATTTTTGGCCTCTCCTCCGCCCTCCCTCCTCCCTCCTTTCCCTCCCCCCCCCCTCCCTCCCCTTCCCCCCCTCCCTCCCCTTCCCCCCCTCCCTCCCCATCCCCCCCTCCCTCCCCTTCCCCCCTCCCTCCCTCCTTCCCCCCTCCCTCCCCCCCTTCCCCCCTCCCTCCCTCCTTTACTATGCAGTGCCGGTGAGTACTGATGTTTTTCCAATACCTAAAAGGCTTACAGAAATTGTTAGTAAGGAGTGGGATAGGCCCGGTGTGCCCTTTTCCCCACCTCCTATATTTAGAAAAATGTTTCCAATAGATGCCACTACACGGGACTTATGGCAGACTGTCTCTAAGGTGGAGGGAGCAGTTTCTACTTTAGCAAAGCGTACCACTATCCCGGTTGAGGACAGTTGTGCTTTTTCAGATCCAATGGATAAAAAATTAGAGGGATACCTTAAGAAAATGTTTATTCAACAAGGTTTTATTTTACAGCCCCTTGCATGCATTGCGCCTGTCACTGCTGCGGCGGCATTCTGGTTAGAGGCCCTGGAAGAGGCTATCCATACAGCTCTATTGACTGAAATTGTTGAGAAGCTTAGAACACTTAAGCTAGCTAACTCATTTGTTTCTGATGCCATTGTTCATTTGACTAAACTAACGGCTAAGAATTCCGGATTCGCCATCCAGGCGCGTAGGGCGCTATGGCTCAAATCCTGGTCAGCTGATGTGACTTCAAAGTCTAAATTACTCAACATTCCTTTCAAGGGGCAGACCTTATTTGGGCCTGTTTTGAAAGAAATTATTGCTGACATTACTGGAGGTAAGGGTCATACCCTTCCTCAGGACAGGGCCAAATCAAAGGCCAAACAGTCTAATTTTCGTGCCTTTCGAAATGTCAAGGCAGGTGCAGCATCAACCTCCTCTGCTTCAAAACAAGAGGGAACTTTTGCTCAATCCAAGCAGGCCTGGAAACCTAACCAGTCCGGGAACAAGGGCAAGCAGGCCAGAAAGCCTGCTGCTGCCTCTAAGACAGCATGAAGGAGCGGCCCCCTATCCGACAATGGATCTAGTAGGGACAGACTCTCTCTCTTCGCCCAGGCGTGGGCAAGAGATGTTCAAGATCCCTGGGCGTTGGAGATCATATCTCAGGGATATCTTCTGGACTTCAAAGCTTCTCCTCCACAAGGGAGATTTCACCTTTCAAGATTATCTGCAAACCAGATAAAGAAAGAGGCATTCCTAAGCTGCGTACAAGATCTCCTTGTAATGGGAGTGATCCATCCAGTTCCGCGGACGGAACAAGGACAGGGATTTTCTTCAAATCTGTTTGTGGTTCCCAAAAAAGAGGAAACCTTCAGACCAATTTTGGATTTAAAGATCCTAAACAAATTCCTCAGAGTTCCGTCATTATGATCCAAGAGGGTCAGTACATGACCACAGTGGACTTAAAGTATGCCTACCTTCACATTCCGATTCACAAGAATCATCATCAGTTCCTGAGGTTTACCTTTCTAGACAGGCATTACCAATTTGTAGCTCTTCCATTCGGGTTGGCTACAGCCCCAAGAATTTTTACAAAGGTTCTGGGCTCACTTCTGGCGGTCCTAAGACCGCGAGGCATAGCGGTGGCTCCTTACCTGGACGATATCCTGATACAGGCGTCAAGCTTTCAAATTGCCAAATCTCATACAGAGATAGTTCTGGCATTCCTGAGGTCGCATGGGTGGAAAGTGAACGAAGAAAAGAGTTCTCTATCTCCTCTCACAAGGGTTTATCTTCCTAGGGACTCTAATAGATTCTGTAGAAATGAAAATTTACCTGACGGAGTACAGGTTATCAAAACTTCTAAATGCTTGCCGTGTTCTTCACTCCATTCCGCGCCCCACGGTGGCTCAGTGCATGGAAGTAATCGGCTTAATGGTAGTGCCATAGTGCCATTTGCGCGCCTGCATCTCAGACCGCTGCAATTATGCATGCTCAGTCAGTGGAATGGGGATTACACAGATTTGTCCCCTCTACTAAATCTGGATCAGGAAACCAGAGATTCTCTTCTCTGGTGGTTATCTCAGGCCCATCTGTCCAAGGGTATGACCTTTCGCAGACCAGATTGGACAATTGTAACAACAGATGCCAGCCTTCTAGGTTGGGGTGCAGTCTGGAACTCCCTGACGGCTCAGGCTTCATGGACTCAGGAGGAGAAACTCCTCCCAATAAATATTCTGGAGTTAAGAGCAATATTCAATGCTCTTCTGGCTTGGCCTCAGCTAGCAACACTGAGGTTCATCAGATTTCAGTCAGACAACATCACGACTGTGGCTTACATCAACCATCAAGGGGGAACCAGGAGTTCCCTAGCAATGTCAGAAGTCTCCAAGATAATTCGCTGGGCAGAGACTCACTCTTGCCACCTGTCAGCGATCCATATCTTAGGTGTAGAGAACTGGGAGGCGGATTTTCTAAGTCGTCAGACTTTTCATCCGGGGGAATGGGAACTCCATCCGGAGGTGTTTGCTCAATTGGTTCTCCGTTGGGGCAAACCAGAATTGGATCTCATGGCGTCTCACCAGAACGCCAAGCTTCCTTGTTACGGATCCAGGTCCAGGGACCCAGAAGCGGCACTGATAGATGCTCTAGCAGCGCCTTGGTTCTTCAACCTGGCTTATGTGTTTCCACCGTTTCCTCTGCTCCCTCGTCTGATTGCCAAAATCAAACAGGAAAGAGCATCAGTGATATTGATAGTGCCTTCGTGGCCACGCAAGACCTGGTATGCAGACCTAGGAGACAAGACCTTCTAATACAAGGTCCTTTCAATCATCCGAATCTTTCTCTGAGACTGACTGCATGGAGATTGAACGCTTGATCCTATCAAAGCGTGGCTTCTCCGAGTCAGTAGTCGATACCTTAATACAGTCACGAAAGCCTGTCACCAGGAAAATTTACCACAAGATATGGCGTAAATATCTTCATTGGTGTGAATCCAAGAATTTCTCATGGAGTAGGGTTAGGATTCCTAGGATATTGTCCTTCCTCCAAGAGGGTTTGGACAAAGGATTATCAGCTAGTTCTTTAAAGGGACAGATTTCTGCTCTGTCTATTCTTTTACACAAGCGTCTGGCAGAAGTTCCAGACATTCAGGCATTTTGTCAGGCTTTAGTTAGAATTAAGCCTGTGTTTAAGCCTGTTGCTCCTCCATGGAGCTTAAACTTGGTTCTTAAAGTTCTTCAAGGGGTTCCGTTTGAACCCCTTCATTCTATTGATATCAAACTTCTTTCATGGAAAGTTCTTTTTCTGATGGCTATTTCCTCGGCTCGAAGAGTCTCGGAGATATCTGCCTTACATTGTGATTCTCCTTATCTGATCTTTCATTCAGATAAAGTTGTTCTGCGTACAAAACCTGGGTTTTTACCTAAGGTGGTTTCTAACAAGAATATCAATCAAGAGTTTGTTGTTCCATCATTATTTCCTAATCCTTCTTCAAAGAAGGAACGTCTTTTGCATAATCTAGACGTAGTCCGTGCCTTGAAGTTTTACTTACAGGCTACTAAAGATTTTTGCCAAACATCTAACCTGTTTGTTGTTTACTCTGGACAGAGGAGAGGTCAGAAGGCCTCGGCAACCTCTCTTTCTTTTTGGCTTCGGAGTATAATCCGTTTAGCCTATGAGACTGCTGGACAGCAGCCTCCTGAAAGGATTACAGCTCATTCTACTTGAACTGTGGCTTCCACCTGGGCCTTTAAAAATGAGGCCTCTGTTGAACAGATTTGCAAGGCTGCAACTTGGTCTACGCTTCATACTTTTTCCAAATTTTACAAATTTGATACTTTTGCTTCTTCGGAGGCTGTTTTTGGGAGAAAGGTTCTACAGGCAGTGGTTCCTTCTGTTTAAGTTCCTGCCTTGTCCCTCCCATCATCCGTGTACTTTAGCTTTGGTATTGGTATCCCACAAGTAATGGATGATCCGTGGACTGGATACACTTAACAAGAGAAAACATAATTTATGCTTACCTGATAAATTTATTTCTCTTGTAGTGTATCCAGTCCACGGCCCGCCCTGTCCTTTTCAGGCAGGTCTAAATTTTAATTAAATTACAGTCACCACTGCACCCTATGGTTTCTCCTTTCTCGGCTTGTTTCGGTCGAATGACTGGATATAGCAGTGAAGGGAGGAGCTATATAGCAGCTCTGCTGTGGGTGATCCTCTTGCAACTTCCTGTTGGGAAGGAGAATATCCCACAAGTAATGGATGATCCCTGGACTGGATACACTACAAGAGAAATAAATTTATCAGGTAAGCATAAATTATGTTTTTTCTATGTGCGGCGGACATGATGCGCTACATCTTATGGAGGTTGATGCCCCTTGTTTCCGGCGAGCTCCATAACTTGTCCGCCTGCTCTGAGGTCGCGGACAGAAATCAACAAATTCGAATACGATTGTTTGATTGACACACCCTGCTAGCGGCTGATTGGCCGCGAATCTGCAGGGGGCGGCATTGCACCAGCAGTTCACAATGATAAATGCCGACAGCGTATGCTGTCGGCATTAATCGATGTGCAGCGGACATGATACGCTACATCGTATCATGTCCGCTCGCACTATGTTAAATATACCCCACAGTCTTTACTCTATTATACATATATATTGTGTTGTCACAGCTTCACATTCCAGATCTTTTTCTTTTTTTATTGTTTAGACTGAAAGACATTGAAAATATATTGAAATTATAATTAAACTGTACAAAATGGTAGTTTTAGTGGCTTTGAAACATTTGTTAAAGGGACGTTAAACAGCTGGGTACAACTACAGCAGCATTATTACTACTCACCATCTAATTCTTTTTCCTTCTCTACCTCCAACTCTTTGCAAAGCCATATTACCTCATTACAGAAGCCAATTGGTAAAGCTCTGCATCTTTATAATGGGCGCCGCCATCTTGGAACTCATGTGTTGCTGCATCATGTGATCAGCGATGTTACTGGCTTTTTGACAGCTGTACCTTGCAATTTAAGTTAGCTTGAAGGAAGCTTTACATTTTTGCAAATAATTTACACAGTATAAAAGTTACCTAACAAATATAAAAAATCTTAAAGGGACATTATACACTTGTTTTTTTCTTTGCAGAAATGTTTTGTAGATGATCTATTTATATAGCCCATAAAGTTTTGTGTTTTTTTTTTTAAATGTATAGTTTTGCTTATTTTTAAATAACATTGCTCTGATTTTCAGACTCCTAACCAAGCCCCAAAGTTTTAGGAGAATATAGACGTATACCTACTCCAGCTTGCTTCTGTTTGTGTAAAGGGTCTTTTCATATGCAGAGGAGGGGAGTGTCTGATATGTCCCACTTGCAGTGGGTGTTCCAGTAACCTTTTAAACAGAGCTAAACTGGAAGCTTTTAAGTAAGTTTTTAAACAGTTTTATACTGGATTTACAGTATATATCAGTATATGTGCATCTTATTCTTTATAGTAGTGTCTATTATATGCAGTTATAGGGAAATTGGTGTATACTGTCCATTGAAATAATAATATAGAGCAATGCAGCCACTGCACAAATGTACAGCCCCTGCTCTGTTTTGTGAATGCTAAACTGAAGTGCTCAATAAGGCTTGTTAAGAAGACGACAGTATCCCTGATCTGTGAATATGCGCTGCTTCTGTCACAGCGTGGGAGAATTTCTGAACTCCAAAATGGCGGCGCCCGGTGTGAAAATGCAGAGCTCCACTGAGCAGCACTTGCAGAGGGTTAAAATAAGAGAACGGATCTGAAGAGAGCTGTAGGCAGACGAGAATAAACAATAGTAAACCTGCTACTGTAGTTGTACCCAGAAGTTTAATGCTGATTATTTTGTTCATGAGAGCAGTGATTTTTAACAACTTTCTAATTTACATCTATTATTTTTCTTCATTCTGTTTGTATCTTTTGTTGAAAAGCAATGATGTAGGCTTAGGAGCAGGCCCATTACTGGAGCACTATATCGCAGCACTTTTGCAAGAATGGTATCTGTCATGTAGTGTTATAGATGGTACATAGGTATCTCTATAACACAATATTATACATTAGCAAGAGCACTAGATAACAGCCCTATTACCTGTCATGTAGTGCTACACATACTACCTAGGTATCTCTATAACACATAATATTATACATTAGCAAGATCATTAGATAACAGCACTATTACCTGTCATGTAGTGCTACAGATACTACCTAGGTATCTCTATAACACACAATATTATACATTAGCAAGAGCACTAGATAACAACACTATTACCTGTCATGTAGTGCTACAGATACTACCTAGGTATCTCTATAACACAATATTATACATTAGCAAGAGCACTAGATAACAGCCCTATTACCTGTCATGTAGTGCTACACATACTACCTAGGTATCTCTATAACACATAATATTATACAATAGCAAGATCATTAGATAACAGCACTATTACCTGTGATGTAGTGCTACAGATACTACCTAGGTATCTCTATAACGCAATATTATACATTAGCAAGAGCACTAGATAACAGCACTATTACCTGTCATGTAGTGCTACAGATATTACCTAGGTATCTCTATAACACACAATATTATACATTAGCAAGAGCACTAGATAACAGCACTATTACCTGTCATGTAGTGCTACAGATACTACCTAGGTATCTCTATAACACACAATATTATACATTAGCAAGATCACTAAATAACAGCACTATTACCTGTCATGTAGTGCTACAGATACTACCTAGGTATCTCTATAACACAATATTATACATTAGCAAGAGCACTAGATAACAGCACTATTACCTGTCATGTAGTGCTACAGATACTACCTAGGTATCTCTATAACACACAATATTATATATTAGCAAAAGCACTAGATAACTGCACTATTACCTGTCATGTTGTGCTACAGATACTACCTAGGTATCTCTATAACACACAATATTATACATTAGCAAGAGCACTAGAACAGCACTATTACCTGTCATGTAGTGCTACAGATACTACCTAGGTATCTCTATAACACAATATTATACATTAGCAAGAGCACTAGATAACAGCACTATTACCTGTCATGTAGTGCTACAGATATTACCTAGGTATCTCTATAACACACAATATTATACATTAGCAAGAGCACTAGATAACAGCACTATTACCTGTCATGTAGTGCTACAGATACTACCTAGGTATCTCTATAATACAATATTATACATTAGCAAGAGCACTAGATAACCGCACTATTACCTGTCATGTAGTGCTACAGATACTACCTAGGTATCTCTATAACACAATATTATACATTAGCAAGAGCACTAGATAACAGCACTATTACCTGTCATGTAGTGCTACAGATACTACCTAGGTATCTCTATAACACAATATTATACATTAGCAAGAGCACTAGATAACAGCACTATTGCCTGTCATGTAGTGATACAGATACTACCTAGGTATCTCTATAACACAATATTATACATTAGCAAGAGCACTAGAACAGCACTATTACCTGTCATGTAGTGCTACAGATACTACCTAGGTATCTCTATAACACACAATATTATACATTAGCAAGAGCACTAGATAACAGCACTATTACCTGTCATGTAGTGCTACAGATACTACCTAGGTATCTCTATAACACAATATTATATATTAGCAAGAGCACTAGATAACAGCACTATTACCTGTCATGTAGTGCTACAGATACTACCAAGGTATCTCTATAACACACAATATTATACATTAGCAAGAGCAGTAGAGGGCAGCACTATTTCCTGTCATGTAGTGCTAAAGATACTACCTATGTATATCTATAACACACAATATTATACATTAGCAAGAGCACTAGATAACAGCACTATTACCTGTCATGTAGTGATACAGATACTACCTAGGTATCTCTATAACACGCAATATTATACATTAGCAAGAGCACTAGATAACAGCACTATTACCTGTCATGTAGTGCTACAGATGCTACCTAGGTATCTCTATAACACACAATATTATACATTAGCAAGTGTACTAGATTAGCAAGAGCACTAGATAACAGCACTATTACCTGTCATGTAGTGCTACAGACACTACCTAGGTATCTCTATAACCCACAATATTATACATTAGCAAGAGCACTAGATAAAAACACTATTACCTGTCATGTAGTGCTACAGATGCTACCTAGGTAGCTCTGTAACACAATATTATACATTAGCCAGAGCACTAGATAACAGCATTATTACATGTCATGTAGTGCTATATATACTACCTAGGTATCTCTATAACACACAATATTATACATTAGCAAGAGCACTAGATAACAGCACTATTACCTATAATGTAGTGCTACAGATACTACCTAGGTATCTCTATAACACACAATATTATACATTAGCAAGAGCACTAGATAACAGCACTATTACCTGTCATGTAGTGCTACAGATAATACCTAGGTATCTCTATAACACACAATATTATACATTAGCAAGAGCACTAGATAACAGCACTATTACCTGTCATGTAGTACTACAGATACTACCTAGGTATCTCTATAACACACAATATTATACATTAGCAAGAACACTAGATTACAGCACTATTACCTGTCTTGTAGTGCTACAGATACTACCTAGGTATCTCTATAACACACAATATTATACATTAGCAAGAGCACTAGATAACAACACTATTACCTGTCATATAGTGCTACAGATACTACCTAGGTATCTCTATAACACACAATATTATACATTAGCAAGAGCACTAGATAACAGCACTATTACCTGTCATGTAGTGCTACAGATACTACCTAGGTATCTCTATAACACACAATATTATACATCAGCAAGAGCACTAGATAACAGCACTATTACCTGTCATGTAGTGCTACAGATACTACCTATGTATCTCTATAACACATGATATTATACATTAGCAAGAACACTAGATAACAGCACTATTACCTGTGATGTAGTGCTACAGATACTACCTAGATATCTCTATAACACACAATATTATACATTAGCAAGAGCACTAGATAACAGCACTATTACCTGTCATGTAGTGCTACAGATACTACCTAGGTATCTCTATAACACACAATATTATACATTAGCAAGAGCACTAGATAACAGCACTATTACCTGTCATGTAGTGCTACAGATACTACCTATGTATCTCTATAACACACAATATTATACATTAGCAAGAGCACTAGATAACAGCACTATTACCTGGCATGTAGTGCTACATATACTACCTAGGTATCTCTATAACACACAATATTATACATTAGCAAAAGCACTAGATAACAGCACTATTACCTGTCATGTAGTGCTACAGATACTACCTAGGTATCTCTATAACACACAATATTATACATTAGCAAGAGCACTAGATAACATCACTATTACCTGGCATGTAGTGCTACAGATACTACCTAGGTATCTCTATAACACACAATATTATACATTAGCAAGAGCACTAGATAACAGCACTATTACCTGTCATGTAGTGCTACAGATACTACCTAGGTATCTCTATAACACACAATATTATACATTAGCAAGAGCACTAGATAACAGCACTATTACCTGTCATGTAGTGCTACAGATACTACCTAGGTATCTCTATAACACACAATATTATACATTAGCAAGAACACTAGATAACAGCACTATTACCTGTCATGTAGTGCTACAGATACTACCTAGGTATCTCTATAACACAATATTATACATTAGCAAGAGCACTAGATAACAGCACTATTACCTGTCATGTAGTGCTACAGATGCTACCTAGGTATCTCTATAACACACAATATTATACATTAGCAAGAGCACTAGATAACAGCACTATTACCTGTCATGTCGTGCTACAGATACTACCTAGATATCTCTATAACACACAATATTATACATTAGCAAGAGCACTAGATAACACTGTTACCTGTCATGTAGTGCTACCGATACTACCTAGGTATCTCTATAACACATAATATTATACATTAGCAAGAGCACTAGATAACAGCACTATTACCTGTCATGTAGTGCTATAGATACTACCTAGGTATCTCTATAACACACAATATTATACATTAGCAAGAGCACTAGATAACAGCACTATTACCTGTCATGTACTGCTACAGATACTACCTAGGTATCTCTATAACACAATATTATACATTAGCAAGAGCACTAGATAAAAACACTATTACCTGTCATGTAGTGCTATAGATACTACCTAGGTATCTCTATAACACACAATATTATACATTAGCAAGAGCACTAGATAACAGCACTATTACCTGTCATGTAGTGCTATAGATACTTCCTAGGTATCTCTATAGCACAATATTATACATTAGCAAGATCACTAGATAACAGCACTATTACCTGTCATGTAGTGCTACAGATACTACCTAGGTATCTCTATAACACACAATATTATACATTAGCAAGAGCACTAGATAACAGCACTATTACCTGGCATGTAGTGCTACAGATACTACCTAGGTATCTCTATAACACACAATATTATACATTAGCAAGAGCACTAGATAACAGCACTATTACCTGTCATGTAGTGCTACAGATACTACATAGGTATCTATATAACACATAATATTATACATTATCAATATCACTAGATAACAGCACTATTACCTGTCATGTAGTGCTACAGATGCTACCTAGGTATCTCTATAGCACACAATATTATACATTAGCAAGAGCACTAGATAACAGCACTATTACCTGTTATGTCGTGCTACAGATACTACCTAGATATCTCTATAACACACAATATTATACATTAGCAAGAGCACTAGATAACACTGTTACCTGTCATGTAGTGCTACCGATACTACCTAGGTATCTCTATAAGACATAATATTATACATTAGCAAGAGCACTAGATAACAGCACTATTACCTGTCATGTAGTGCTATAGATACTACCTAGGTATCTCTATAACACACAATATTATACATTAGCAAGAGCACTAGATAACAACACTATTACCTTTCATGTAGTGCTATAGATACTACCTAGGTATCTCTATAGCACAATATTATACATTAGCAAGAGCACTAGATAAAAACACTATTACCTGTCATGTAGTGCTATAGATACTACCTAGGTATCTCTATAACACACAATATTATACACAATATTATACATTAGCAAGAGCACTAGATAACAACACTATTACCTGTCATGTAGTGCTATAGATACTACCTAGGTATCTTTATAGCACAATATTGTACATTAGCAAGATCACTAGATAACAGCACTATTACCTGTCATGTAGTGCTACAGATACTACCTAGGAATCTCTATAACACAATATTATACATTAGCAAGAGCACTAGATAAAAACACTATTACCTGTCATGTAGTGCTACAGATACTACCTAGGTATCTCTATAACACATAATATTATACATTAGCAAGAGCACTAGATAACAGCACTATTACCTGTCATGTAGTGCTATAGATACTACCTAGGTATCTCTATAACACACAATATTATACATTAGCAAGAGCACTAGATAACAGCACTATTACCTGGCATGTAGTGCTACAGATACTACCTAGGTATCTCTATAACACACAATATTATACATTAGCAAGAGCACTAGATAACAGCACTATTACCTGTCATGTAGTGCTACAGATACTACATAGGTATCTATATAACACATAATATTATACATTATCAATATCACTAGATAACAGCACTATTACCTGTCATGTAGTGCTACAGATGCTACCTAGGTATCTCTATAACACACAATATTATACATTAGCAAGAACACTAGACAACAGCACTATTACCTGTCATGTAGTGCTACAGATACTACCTAGGTATCTCTATAACACACAATATTATACATTAGCAAGAGCACTAGATAACAGCACTATTACCTGTCATGTAGTGCTACAGATACTACCTAGGTATCTCTATAACACACAATATTATACATTAGCAAGAGCACTAGATAACAGCACTATTACCTGTCATGTAGTGCTACAGATACTTCCTAGGTATCTCTATAACACACAATATTATACATTAGGAAGAGCATTAGATAACAGCACTATTACCTGTCATGTAGTGCTACAGATACTACCTAGGTAACTCTATAACACACAATATTATAATATTATACATTAGCAAGAGCACTAGATAACAACACTATTACCTGTCATATAGTGCTACAGATACTACCTAGGTATCTCTATAACACACAATATTATACATTAGCAAGAGCACTAGATAACAGCACTATTACCTGTCATGTAGTGCTACAGATACTACCTAGGTATCTCTATAACACACAATATTATACATCAGCAAGAGCACTAGATAACAGCACTATTACCTGTCCTGTAGTGCTACAGATACTACCTATGTATCTCTATAACACATAATATTATACATTAGCAAGAACACTAGATAACAGCACTATTACCTGTGATGTAGTGCTACAGATACTACCTAGATATCTCTATAACACACAATATTATACATTAGCAAGAGCACTAGATAACAGCACTATTACCTGTCATGTAGTGCTACAGATACTACCTAGGTATCTCTATAACACACAATATTATACATTAGCAAGAGCACTAGATAACAGCACTATTACCTGTCATGTAGTGCTACAGATACTACCTATGTATCTCTATAACACACAATATTATACATTAGCAAGAGCACTAGATAACAGCACTATTACCTGGCATGTAGTGCTACATATACTACCTAGGTATCTCTATAACACACAATATTATACATTAGCAAAAGCACTAGATAACAGCACTATTACCTGTCATGTAGTGCTACAGATACTACCTAGGTATCTCTATAACACACAATATTATACATTAGCAAGAGCACTAGATAACACTGTTACCTGTCATGTAGTGCTACAGATACTACCTAGGTATCTCTATAACACACAATATTATACATTAGCAAGAGCACTAGATAACATCACTATTACCTGGCATGTAGTGCTACAGATACTACCTAGGTATCTCTATAACACACAATATTATACATTAGCAAGAGCACTAGATAACAGCACTATTACCTGTCATGTAGTGCTACAGATACTACCTAGGTATCTCTATAACACACAATATTATACATTAGCAAGAGCACTAGATAACAGCACTATTACCTGTCATGTAGTGCTACAGATACTACCTAGGTATCTCTATAACACACAATATTATACATTAGCAAGAACACTAGATAACAGCACTATTACCTGTCATGTAGTGCTACAGATACTACCTAGGTATCTCTATAACACAATATTATACATTAGCAAGAGCACTAGATAAAAACACTATTACCTGTCATGTAGTGCTATAGATACTACCTAGGTATCTCTATAACACACAATATTATACATTAGCAAGAGCACTAGATAACAACACTATTACCTGTCATGTAGTGCTATAGATACTACCTAGGTATCTCTATAGCACAATATTATACATTAGCAAGATCACTAGATAACAGCACTATTACCTGTCATGTAGTGCTACAGATACTACCTAGGTATCTCTATAACACACAATATTATACATTAGCAAGAGCACTAGATAACAGCACTATTACCTGGCATGTAGTGCTACAGATACTACCTAGGTATCTCTATAACACACAATATTATACATTAGCAAGAGCACTAGATAACAGCACTATTACCTGTCATGTAGTGCTACAGATACTACATAGGTATCTATATAACACATAATATTATACATTATCAATATCACTAGATAACAGCACTATTACCTGTCATGTAGTGCTACAGATGCTACCTAGGTATCTCTATAGCACACAATATTATACATTAGCAAGAGCACTAGATAACAGCACTATTACCTGTTATGTCGTGTTACAGATACTACCTAGATATCTCTATAACACACAATATTAAACATTAGCAAGAGCACTAGATAACACTGTTACCTGTCATGTAGTGCTACCGATACTACCTAGGTATCTCTATAACACATAATATTATACATTAGCAAGAGCACTAGATAACAGCACTATTACCTGTCATGTAGTGCTATAGATACTACCTAGGTATCTCTATAACACACAATATTATACATTAGCAAGAGCACTAGATAACAACACTATTACCTGTCATGTAGTGCTATAGATACTACCTAGGTATCTCTATAGCACAATATTATACATTAGCAAGAGCACTAGATAAAAACACTATTACCTGTCATGTAGTGCTATAGATACTACCTAGGTATCTCTATAACACACAATATTATACATTAGCAAGAGCACTAGATAACAACACTATTACCTGTCATGTAGTGCTATAGATACTACCTAGGTATCTTTATAGCACAATATTGTACATTAGCAAGATCACTAGATAACAGCACTATTACCTGTCATGTAGTGCTACAGATACTACCTAGGAATCTCTATAACACAATATTATACATTAGCAAGAGCACTAGATAAAAACACTATTACCTGTCATGTAGTGCTACAGATACTACCTAGGTATCTCTATAACACATAATATTATACATTAGCAAGAGCACTAGATAACAGCACTATTACCTGTCATGTAGTGCTATAGATACTACCTAGGTATCTCTATAACACACAATATTATACATTAGCAAGAGCACTAGATAACAGCACTATTACCTGGCATGTAGTGCTACAGATACTACCTAGGTATCTCTATAACACACAATATTATACATTAGCAAGAGCACTAGATAACAGCACTATTACCTGTCATGTAGTGCTACAGATACTACATAGGTATCTATATAACACATAATATTATACATTATCAATATCACTAGATAACAGCACTATTACCTGTCATGTAGTGCTACAGATGCTACCTAGGTATCTCTATAACACACAATATTATACATTAGCAAGAACACTAGATAACAGCACTATTACCTGTCATGTAGTGCTACAGATACTACCTAGGTATCTCTATAACACACAATATTATACATTAGCAAGAGCACTAGATAACAGCACTATTACCTGTCATGTAGTGCTACAGATACTACCTAGGTATCTCTATAACACACAATATTATACATTAGCAAGAGCACTAGATAACAGCACTATTACCTGTCATGTAGTGCTACAGATACTTCCTAGGTATCTCTATAACACACAATATTATACATTAGGAAGAGCATTAGATAACAGCACTATTACCTGTCATGTAGTGCTACAGATACTACCTAGGTAACTCTATAACACACAATATTATAATATTATACATTAGCAAGAGCACTAGATAACAACACTATTACCTGTCATGTAGTGCTACAGATACTACCTAGGTATCTCTATAACATACAATATTATACATTAGCAAGAGCACTAGATAACAGCACTATTACCTGTCATGTAGTGCTACAGATACTACCTAGGTATCTCTATAACACACAATATTATACATTAGCAGGAGCACTAGATAACAGCACTATTACCTGTCATGTAGTGCTACAGATACTACCTAGGTATCTCTATAACACACAATATTATACATTAGCAAGAGCACTAGATAACAGCACTATTACCTGTCATGTAGTGCTACAGATACTACCTAGGTATTTCTATAACCCAATATTATACATTAGCAAGAGCACTAGATAACAGCACTATTACCTGTCATGTAGTGCTACAGATACTACCTAGGTATCTCTATAACACATAATATTATATATTAGCAAGAGCACTAGATAACAGCACTATTACTTGTCATGTAGTGCTACAGATACTACCTAGGTATCTCTATAACACACAATATTATACATTAGCAAGAGCACTAGATAACAGCACTATTACCTGTCATGTAGTGCTACAGATACTACCTAGGTATTTCTATAACACAATATTATACATTAGCAAGAGCACTAGATAACAGCACTATTACCTGTCATGTAGTGCTACAGATGCTACCTAGGTATCTCTATAACACACAATATTATACATTAACAAGAGCACTAGATAACAGCACTATTACCTGTCATGTCGTGCTACAGATACTACCTGGATATCTCTATAACACACAATATTATACATTAGCAAGAGCACTAGATAACACTGTTACCTGTCATGTAGTGCTACCGATACTACCTAGGTATCTCTATAACACATAATATTATACATTAGCAAGAGCACTAGATAACAGCACTATTACCTGTCATGTAGTGCTATAGATACTACCTAGGTATCTCTATAACACACAATATTATACATTAGCAAGAGCACTAGATAACAGCACTATTACCTGTCATGTACTGCTACAGATACTACCTAGGTATCTCTATAACACAATATTATACATTAGCAAGAGCACTAGATAAAAACACTATTACCTGTCATGTAGTGCTATAGATACTACCTATGTATCTCTATAGCACAATATTATACATTAGCAAGAGCACTAGATAACAGCACTATTACCTGTCATGTAGTGCTACAGATACTACCTAGGTATTTCTATAACCCAATATTATACATTAGCAAGAGCACTAGATAACAGCACTATTACCTGTCATGTAGTGCTACAGATACTACCTAGGTATCTCTATAACACATAATATTATATATTAGCAAGAGCACTAGATAACAGCACTATTACTTGTCATGTAGTGCTACAGATACTACCTAGGTATCTCTATAACACACAATATTATACATTAGCAAGAGCACTAGATAACAGCACTATTACCTGTCATGTAGTGCTACTGATACTACCTAGGTATTTCTATAACACAATATTATACATTAGCAAGAGCACTAGATAACAGCACTATTACCTGTCATGTAGTGCTACAGATGCTACCTAGGTATCTCTATAACACACAATATTATACATTAACAAGAGCACTAGATAACAGCACTATTACCTGTCATGTCGTGCTACAGATACTACCTGGATATCTCTATAACACACAATATTATACATTAGCAAGAGCACTAGATAACACTGTTACCTGTCATGTAGTGCTACCGATACTACCTAGGGTATCTCTATAACACATAATTTTATACATTAGCAAGAGCACTAGATAACAGCACTATTACCTGTCATGTACTGCTACAGATACTACCTAGGTATCTCTATAACACAATATTATACATTAGCAAGAGCACTAGATAAAAACACTATTACCTGTCATGTAGTGCTATAGATACTACCTATGTATCTCTATAGCACAATATTATACATTAGCAAAATCACTAGATAACAGCACTATTACCTGTCATGTAGTGCTACAGATACTACCTAGGTATCTCTATAACACACAATATTATACATTAGCAAGAGCACTAGATAACAGCACTATTACCTGTCATGTACTGCTACAGATACTACCTAGGTATCTCTATAACACAATATTATACATTAGCAAGAGCACTAGATAAAAACACTATTACCTGTCATGTAGTGCTATAGATACTACCTATGTATCTCTATAGCACAATATTATACATTAGCAAAATCACTAGATAACAGCACTATTACCTGTCATGTAGTGCTACAGATACTACCTAGGTATCTCTATAACACACAATATTATACATTAGCAAGAGCACTAGATAACAGCACTATTACCTGTCATGTAGTGCTACAGATACTACATAGGTATCTATATAACACATAATATTATACATTATCAATATCACTAGATAACAGCACTATTACCTGTCATGTAGTGCTACAGATGCTACCTAGGTATCTCTATAACACACAATATTATACATTAGCAAGAACACTAGACAACAGCACTATTACCTGTCATGTAGTGCTACAGATACTACCTAGGTATCTCTATAACACACAATATTATACATTAGCAAGAGCATTAGATAACAGCACTATTACCTGTCATGTAGTGCTACAGATACTACCTAGGTATCTCTATAACACACTATATTATACATTAGCAAGAGCACTAGATAACAGCACTACTACCTGTCATGTAGTGCTACAGATACTACCTAGGTATCTCTATAACACACAATATTATACATTAGCAAGAGCACTAGATAACAGCACTATTACCTGTCATGTAGTGCTACAGATACTACCTAGGTATCTCTATAACACACAATATTATACATTAGCAAGAGCACTAGATAACAGCACTATTACCTGTCATGTAGTGCTACAGATACTACCTAGGTATCTCTATAACACACAATATTATACATTAGCAAGAGCATTAGATAACAGCACTATTACCTGTCATGTAGTGCTGCAGATACTACCTAGGTAACTCTATAACACACAATATTATAATATTATACATTAGCAAGAGCACTAGATAACAACACTATTACCTGTCATGTAGCGCTACAGATGCTACCTAGGTATCTCTATAACACACAATATTATACATTAGCAAGAACACTAGATAACAGCACTATTACCTGTGATGTAGTGCTACAGATACTACCTAGGTATCTCTATAACACACAATATTATACATTAGCAAGAACACTAGATAACAGCACTATTACCTGTGATGTAGTGCTACAGATACTACCTAGGTATCTCTATAACACACAATATTATACATTAGCAAGAACACTAGATAACAGCACTATTGCCTGTCATGTAGTGCTACAGATACTACCTAGGTATCTCTATAACACACAATATTATACATTAGCAAGAGCACTAGATAACAGCACTATTACCTGTCATGTAGTGCTACAGATACTACCTAGGTATCTCTATAACACACAATATTATACATTAGCAAGAGCACTAGATAACAGCACTATTACCTGTCATGTAGTGCTACAGATACTACCTAGGTATCTCTATAACACACAATATTATACATTAGCAAGAGCAGTAGAGGGCACCACTATTTCCTGTCATGTAGTGCACCAGATGCTACCTAGGTATCTCTTAAACAAAGAATACAATAAGAACAAAGCAAATTTGATAATAGAAGTAAATTTGCAAACTTTTTAAAATAGAATCACAAAAGAAAATTTTTTGGTTTTCATATCCCTTTAAGTACTCAGATTTTATTACTGTTGCTGATATAGTCTATGAATATAGAAAAAGTATCTTTAATGCACTTCAAATGATTTGGTTTGTTACCAGTTTCTGCATTTGTAAAGTTATTTTCCCTATTTCTTTCAGTGAGTGAATATCCTGAATATATTAGATGTACAGTTAAAGTGAATGTCAAGTTTTATGAATCAGTGCCCGGTTTTTAAAAACCCTATTAAAAACAGGGGCACTTTCATTCATCAAACTTTACATTTTACTTGTTTTGTTAAAATACTTACCTTTTAATCTTGAAAGTCGCTCCAGCACTTTCCCCGCCCGTCGCAAGCCTCTTCATATGTCAAGAATGACGAATCCGGCTTCCTCTAATCACGGCGTTGCCTCAGGCAATGATTCCCCTGGGGGGAAGCCGTGATTGGAGGATGCTGTATTTGTCATTGCTGACGTATGAAGTGACGAGCGGCAGGAGGGGGAATCGCTGGAGCGGCTTTCAAGATTAAAAGGTGAGTGTATTAACAAAACGAGTGAAATGTAAAGTTTGATGAATGAAAGTACCCCTGTTTTTAATAGGGTTTTTATAAACCGGGCACTGATTCATCAAACTTGACATTCACTTAAATTGTTGTCTGTAAAGCGGAGTTATTAGCTGGAGCTGCGCTCACAAGATACAGTGAGAAATCATTGTATATAATTGTTGCTCATTTTCAGATTGTTCTCTGTTCCTGACTTGTGCTTCAGATAGGATTAACCCCGGTCGCTGTCAGACAACGATTATTGTTTTTATATAATTGTAGCAATTAGCAGAATAAATGATAGTGTAGAAACAGCTTCAATATCACAAAATGATATTTTATTATTGCAGATAAAGTACTATCTGATCTAATCGCCTTAGTGTTGAATAATAAATAAATAAAAAACAATGAACATAAAGTAAAATGATTAAGTTATAATTATCAATAAACAACTAGGAAGGAACATTCTGAATTTATGAACCTGCACAAGCAAATAATATGCGAGTAAAATCGATGTCACTATACAGCATCTAGAAACTTTCAGATATTCATAGATAATTTGCTGTAATGTACTGAGCGCACCCCTTATATTGTGTAAAATAATGTATTATAAAGAAGGAAAATGACTAACACAGGACAATAATTTAAAACTGTAAGATAAAATGGAGCACCCAGCTTACAAACCTAATATTTTTTAGTTAAAGGAATAATCTTGTTAGTTGAAAAATGACATGATCATTGTGCCTAGTGGGTACGACACTAACTACAAGTGTACCAGCTGTGCCTAGGGGGTACCAAACTAACTAAAAGTGCACTAGCTGTACATAGGGGGTACCACACTAACTATAAGTGTACCAGCTGTACCTAGGGGGTACCAAACTAACTATAAGTGTACCAGCTATGCCTAGGGGGTACCAAACTAACTATAAGTGTACCAGCTGTACCTAGGGGGTACCAAACTAACTATAAGTGTACCAGCTGTGCCTAGGGGGTGCCACACTAACAATAAGTGTACCAACTGTGCCTAGGGGGTGCCACACTAACAATAAGTGTACCAGCTATGCCTAGGGGGTACCAAACTAACTATAAGTGTACCAGCTGTACCTAGGCAGTACCACACTAACTATAAGTGTACCAGCTGTACCTAGGGGGTACCAAACTAACTATAAGTGTACCAGCTGTGCCTAGGGGGTGCCACACTAACAATAAGTGTACCAGCTGTACCTAGGGGGTGCCACACTAACAATAAGTGTACCAGCTGTACCTAGGGGGTGCCACACTAACAATAAGTGTACCAGCTGTACCTAGGCAGTACCACACTAACTATAAGTGTACCAGCTGTACCTAGGGGGTACCAAACTAACTATAAGTGTACCAGCTGTGCCTAGGGGGGCCACACTAACAATAAGTGTACCAGCTGTACCTAGGGGTGTGCCACACTAACAATAAGTGTACCAGCTGTACCTAGGGGGGTGCCACAATAACTATAAGTGTACCCAGCTGTGCCTAGGGGGGTACCACACTATAAGTGTACCAGCTGTGCCTAGGGAGTACCACACTAACTATAAGTGTACAAGTTGTGCCTAGGGGGTACCACACTATAAGTGTACCAGCTGTGCCTAGGGAGTACCACACTAACTATAAGTGTACCAGCTGTGCCTAGGGGGTACCACACTATAAGTGTACCAGCTGTGCCTAGGGAGTACCACACTAACTATAAGTGTACAAGTTGTGCCTAGGGGGTACCACACTATAAGTGTACCAGCTGTACCTAGGGGGTACCAAACTAACTATGTGTACCAGCTGTGCCTAGGGGTGCCACACTAACAATAAGTGTACCAGCTGTACCTAGGGGGTGCCACACTAACAATAAGTGTACCAGCTATGCCTAGGGGGTACCACACTAACAATAAGTGTACCAGCTGTACCTAGGGGGTGCCACACTATAAGTGTACCAGCTGTGCCTAGGGGGTGCCACACTAACAATAAGTGTACCAGCTGTGCCTAGGGGGTGCCACACTAACAATAAGTGTACCAGCTGTACCTAGGGGGTGCCACACTAACTATAAGTGTACCAGCTGTGCCTAGGGGGTGCCACACTAACAATAAGTGTACCAGCTGTGCCTAGGGGGTACCACACTAAGAGGCCGATTTACCAAATGTCTGTTGGACCTGATCCGACACTACGGATCAGGTCCGATAGACATTGCTGAATGCGGAGAGCAATACGCTCTCCATGTTCAGCATTGCACCAGCAGCTCTTGTGAGCTGCTGGTGCAAACGCCGCCCCCTGCAGACTCACCGGCAATGGGCCGCCAGCAGGGAGGTGTCAATCAAACGAATCGTACTCGATCGGTTTAAATTGTGGCGATTCCTGTCCGCCTCATTAGAGCAGGCGGACAGGGTTATGGGAGCAGCGATCTTTAGACGCTGCTCTATAACTTGTGTTTCTGGCGAGTCTGAAAGACTCGCCAGAAGCACGGGCCCTCAAGCGCTGTTCGGAGCTTGATAAATGGGCCTCTCACTATAAGTGTACCAGCTGTGCCTAGGGGGTACCACATTAACTACAAGTGTACCAGCTGTGCCTAGGGGGTGCCACACTAACAATAAGTGTACCAACTGTGCCTAGGGAGTACCACACTAACTATAAGTGTACCAGCTGTGCCTAGGGAGTACCACACTAAATATAAGTGTACCAGCTGTGCCTAGGGAGTACCACACTAACTATAAGTGTACCAGCTGTGCCTAGGGAGTACCACACTAACTATAAGTGTACCAGCTGTGCCTAGGGAGTACCACACTAACTATAAGTGTACCAGCTGTGCCTAGGCAGTACCACACTAACTATAAGTGTACCAGCTGTGCCTAGGCAGTACCACACTAACTATAAGTGTACCAGCTGTGCCTAGGCAGTACCACACTAACTATAAGTGTACCAGCTGTGCCTAGGCAGTACCACACTAACTATAAGTGTACCAGCTGTGCCTAGGGAGTACCACACTAACTATAAGTGTACCAGCTGTGCCTAGGGAGTACCACACTAACTATAAGTGTACCAGCTGTGCCTAGGGAGTACCACATTAACTACAAGTGTACCAGCTGTGCCTAGGGGGTTCCACACTATAAGTGTACCAGCTGTGCCTAGGGAGTACCACACTAACTATAAGTGTACAAGTTGTGCCTAGGGGGTACCACACTAACAATAAGTGTACCAGCTGTGCCTTGGGGGGTACCACATTAGCTACAAGTGTACCAGCTGTGCCTAGGGAGTACCACACTAACTATAAGTGTACCAGCTGTGCCTAGGGAGTACCACACTAACTATAAGTGTACCAGCTGTGCCTAGGGAGTACCACACTAACTATAAGTGCACCAGCTGTGCCTAGGGGGTACCACACTAACTACAAGTGTACCAGCTGTGCCTAGGGGGTACCACAATAGCTTCAAGTGTACCAGCTGTGCCTAGGGGGTACCACACACTAACTATAAGTGTACCAGCTGTGCCTAGGGGGTACCACACTAACAATAAATGTACCAGCTGCGCCTAAGGGGTAGATTTACCAAGCAGCGGATGCTGCAATCTATCCCAATGTTTCCTGGTCACCAGAAACAAGAGTTAAAAAGCAGCGGTCATAAGATCGGGATGATTGACACCCCCTGCTAGCGGCCGCGAATGTGTAGGGGGCGGTATTGCATAAGCATTTCATAAGAAATGCTTGTGCAATGATAGATGTCAGGCGGACATGATTTGCTACAGTGAATAATTTCTGCCCGCTAGTTAATAAATCGGCCCCTAAGTTTGAATGAAATAAAATGTAAGGAATGATTGTATATATTACATTTTATTTCATTTGCATCTGTATATACTAAGAACATAGCCATCAGCACTTTTTATTTTTTGGAATAAATGTGATAACGCATAGGAGCGCAAAGCCCATGTATATATAATTTTTGGTAAAAAACATGCCCAGTAGCTGCAGTTTGTGGAAGGTTTAATGAACACATATATATATATATATATATATATATATATATATATAAAGGCATTTGTAGACGAATGCGCTCTAACAAGTGTCCAACAATCTGATGGCTATGTTGTTAGTGCGCGCGGCTGCACTAACAACATAGAATCTGATGGGTTGTGACGGAGGAAGTATTTTTGATCAGGCAGCTGATGGAACGTCACTTCCGTTTGCTTATCTGATATGCTATTCTGTTAGAACACCGGGCTAAAGAGAAGCTGCACCCAGGTTGTAAATCGCCATAGAACAATCTGACAATGGTATTGAGATGGTTGTTCTGTGAGTGTGAGTCTCTCTGTGTGTATTTAGTCCTCCAGCCATTTTGTAGCAGGATTAGCCTTGAGAAATCAGCAGGTACAGTTTACATTTTGGGTTTTAGAAATTGATAATTTTTTAGAGCTGTTACATGAAAAGGGGCAAAATAAATAATAAAAAATATATTGCAAAGTAGTTTTGTTATGCATAACTAAACATTGTATATATCTCAAGGTGTTTACTGTCTCTTTAATCCTCAGTAGACAAGTGACACACATGACAGTGCTGTCAGAAACATAAAAAAAGTGTCACTTCCAGACAGAGCAGAGTCTGTTCTGGGAGTACCAGTGGCTGTAAGTGGTGTTTTATTGCTACGAAAGCGCCAATCATCTGCCGACTAATCACTTATCCATAACATATTTCCTTGGTAATTATTGGGAAATTGATTCTGAGAAATAAAAACGTTCTAAAGATTTATCATCTGTGTTTTATACACCTACTCGGGAGTAATATACAATCCTACACAGATCCCTCTCACTCATATTTCACAGCACATTTACAGGTTTCTTACTTTCGGATTAATAGCCCAGTGCAGAATTATGTTCCCATATAACTCATACAATGACTGGAGAACTAAAATAAAATAAATAAATAAATGGTCTTGTTTATTTCCATTTGTTTTAATGTTTTCTGCCTCTAGGTTTTACAGAAAAGCACTTCTGCCCTATCCAAATAGTTCTCTTTGCCTCTTTCTTCCACCTAACAAGTTCCCAGAAGGCTATAAACAGACAAAGCTTTATCAATCTAGATTTTTGACTGTCAGTGTATTTTGTACTTGAAAACAGATATGAAATATTAATAAAACAACTGACATATAAACTAAAATGTAACCTGTAGCTCACCTACTTTTCTGACAAATTAGCAAAGAAAGAAATTATAGGGGGGAAAAAAACCCTCTTCTGTACCAAATAATGAGCAATTACGATAAAGTAATTATTTTACCAAGTGCAGGATGTGTTTGCTGTGCAATGTGATTACAAACTGCGGTTTCATACTCATAAAGTGGAATTGGTTTTCCAAATTTTATTTTAATGAAAATTATGTTTCATTTGTTCAGTCATTTAACCCCATAGCAGTGTTTGATACAGAAAAGCTTTTTAGAGAAGTACAAATGAGAAATGAATGCCATAAATATGCAATGAAATGAGACTAAAAGGATAAAATACGCAGGTAATGCGGTTTCCTATTGTAGGCAGGAGAATTGCACATCTGTATGGTTAATATTGTCCGCGTTTTCAGCTATGTGATTGCTATTGTCTGCTCAAATGAAACAGAACTTGAAATAGGATTCAAAGATTCTATTTCCTGTTGTCTTTGCAATCGATTCACCTAGCTTGAACCTGAGCTGACATTTACTATTATTACTTTGTCCATCAGAAAATGAGAATTCTGCACAACACTGATGCAGGATGTCCGCTGACACAGAACCACGCTTATTTGTCATGCTTCTGTGAAGGATATGACCCTGCAAAATGAGAGAGTTAAAAAGTTTTTCAGAAGATGTACACTGTATATTTAGCTGAATTTCTGTATGTCTTTGTGCTGATGTGTACAAATGGGGAGATATAGAGGTGGTGTATAGCAGAGTAAATAGCAGTTCAATTATTTTAATAAAAAATTGAGAGTGACCATATTGTGACTTAAGGCTTCAGGCTACATAAATCTAAATTTTATTCTGTAACAAGAACTATTTGAATGGGGTTTCCCTTTGGGGTTATCTGTTTCCAAAATGAAATCCACTTAAATTATTACTTTTTCGACCATCATTTCTAGAGTTCCAAAAGAATTTGTAACGCTAATCTATTACACTCTGGTTTTCGTGAGTTTTCTAAATGACTTTGTGGTACTGAAACCAATCAGGAGTTTGCAATGAGGCCCCTCAACATTGATAATCTAGTCCTGTTTTTCTTAATTCCAGTCCTCAGGACACACTAACAGGACAGATTTTCAGAATTACCTTAGGGGAGAGCAGGTTAGTAACCATGGTGACTGGTTAGCTGATTATCTCGCTAACACTCGTACCAATATCCTGAAAATTTGTTCTGTTAGTGTGCCTTGAAGGCTGGAATTGAGAAATACATATTTAGTCAGAAGACTCTGTCAATGGATTCTCTGCTGATTATTAGTTGTATAAAAAAAACTATCTGCTAAAGCAAGATAAAACGGTTTACTAGAAGCAACTTGGTAAATGAATGGAAGACGTATAAATGTAAGAAAATTATAGGAGACAAACATTTTAAATATGTAAAATATAGCTAGAATATAAATTTGTTTCCTTATATAGAGATGCTGAGCAGATACTTACATTTATTTGTAATATTATATTGATATGATGATAAAAGAAATTTTGAACAAACATCTTTTTCAGTCTAATTAACTACATACAAGGCTGGTGCTGCATATGGAATAGTATACTGGATGCGGTTGTAAATGCTGTACTCATTTAATTTGCATCTTATACAGGTTTACAAATTAAAGCTAGTTGTATTATATGTGCTTGTCAGCCAATAGGCACTAATACAGCTGTATGAGGTGTGCTTGTAAGTAAATAGGCACTAATACAGCTGTATGAGGTGTGCATGTAAGCCAATAGGCACTAATACAGCTATATGAGGTGTGCTTGTAAGCCAATAGGCACTAATACAGCTATATGAGGTGTGCTTGTAAGCCAATAGGCACTAATACAGCTGTATGAGGTGTGTGTGTCAGTCAGTGAGCACTATACTGCTGTATGAGATGTGCCTGTCAGTCAGTGAACACTAATTCAGCTGTATGAGATGTGCCTGTCAGTCAGTGAACACTAATTCAGCTGTATGAGATGTGCCTGTCAGTCAGTGAACACTAATTCAGCTGTATGAGATGTGCCTGTCAGTCAGTGAGCACTAATACAGCTGTATGAGATGTGCCTGTCAGTCAGTGAGCACTAATACAGCTGTATGAGATGTGCCTGTCAGCCAGTGAGCACTAATACAGCTGTATGAGATGTGCATGTCAGTCAGTGAGTACTAATACAGCTGTATGAGATGTGTCTGTCAGCCAGTGAGCACTAATACAGCCGCATGAGGTGTGTCTGTCAGCCAGTGAGCACTAATACTGCTGTATGAGGTGTGTCTGTCAGCCAGTGAGCACTAATACAGTTGTATGAGATGTGTCTGTCAGTCAGTGAGCACTAATACAGCTGTATGAGATGTGCATGTCAGTCAGTGAGCACTAATACAGCTGTATGAGATGTGTCTGTCAGTCAGTGAGCACTAATACAGCTGTATGAGATGTGCATGTCAGTCAGTGAGCACTAATACAGCTGTATGAGATGTGTCTGTCAGCCAGTGAGCACTAATACAGCTGTATGAGGTGTGTCTGTCAGCCAGTGAGCACTAATACAGCTGTATGAGATGTGTCTGTCAGCCAGTGAGCACTAATACAGCTGTATGAGATGTGTCTGTCAGCCAGTGAGCACTAATACAGCTGTATGAGATGTGTCTGTCAGCCAGTGAGCACTAATACATCTGTATGAGATTTGCCTGTCAGCCAGTGAGTACTAATACAGCTGTATGAGATGTGTCTGTCAGCCAGTGAGCACTAATACAGCTGTATGAGATGTGCCTGTCAGCCAGTGAGCACTAATACAGCTGTATGAGATGTGCCTGTCAGTCAGTGAGCACTAATACAGCTGTATGAGATGTGTCTGTCAGCCAGTGAGTACTAATACAGCTGTATGAGATGTGCCTGTCAGTCAGTGAGCACTAATACAGCTGTATGAGATGTGCCTGTCAGTCAGTGAGCACTAATACAGCTGTATGAGATGTGTCTGTCAGTCAGTGAGCACTAATACAGCTGTATGAGATGTGTCTGTCAGTCAGTGAGCACTGATACAGCTGTATGAGATGCGTCTGTCAGTCAGTGAGCACTAATACAGCTGTATGAGATGTGTCTGTCAGTCAGTGAGCACTAATACAGCTGTATGAGATGTGTCTGTCAGTCAGTGAGCACTAATACAGCTGTATGAGATGTGCCTGTCAGTCAGTGAGCACTAATACAGCTGTATGAGGGTGTGCCTGTCAGCCAGTGAGCACTAATACAGCTGTATGAGATGTCTGTCAGCCAGTGAGCACTAATACAGCTGTAATGAGATGTGTCTGTCAGCCAGTGAGCACTAATACAGCTGTATGAGATGTGTCTGTCAGTCAGTGAGCACTGATACAGCTGTATGAGATGTGTCCTGTCAGTCAGTGAGCACTAATACAGCTGTATGAGATGTCTGTCAGCCAGTGAGCACTAATACAGCTGTATGAGATGTCTGTCAGCCAGTGAGCACTAATACAGCTGTATGAGATGTGTCTGTCAGCTAGTGAGCACTAATACAGCTGTATGAGGTGTGTCTGTCAGTCAGTGAGCACTAATACAGCTGTATGAGATGTGTCTGTCAGTCGGTGAGCACTAATACAGCTGTATGAGATGTGTCTGACAGCCAGTGAGCACTAATACAGCTGTATGAGATGTCTGTCAGCTAGTGAGCACTAATACAGCTGTATGAGGTGTGTCTGTCAGTCAGTGAGCACTAATACAGCTGTATGAGATGTGTCTGACAGCCAGTGAGCACTAATACAGCTGTATGAGATGTGCCTGTCAGTCAGTGAGCACTAATACAGCTGTATGAGATGTCTGTCAGCCAGTGAGCACTAATACAGCTGTATGAGATGTGTCTGTCAGCCAGTGAGCACTAATACAGCTGTATGAGATGTGTCTGTCAGCCAGTGAGCACTAATACAGCTGTATGAGATGTGCCTGTCAGTCAGTGAGCACTAATACAGCTGTATGAGATGTCTGTCAGCCAGTGAGCACTAATACAGCTGTATGAGATGTGTCTGTCAGCCAGTGAGCACTAATACAGCTGTATGAGATGTGTCTGTCAGCCAGTGAGCACTAATACATCTGTATGAGATTTGCCTGTCAGCCAGTGAGTACTAATACAGCTGTATGAGATGTGTCTGTCAGCTAGTGAGTACTAATACAGCTGTATGAGATGTGTCTGTCAGCCAGTGAGCACTAATACATCTGTATGAGATTTGCCTGTCAGCCAGTGAGTACTAATACAGCTGTATGAGATGTGTCTGTCAGCCAGTGAGTACTAATAAAGCTGTATGATATGTGTCTGTCAGCCAGTGAGTACTAATACAGCTGTATGAGATGTGCCTGTCAGACAGTGAGTGCTAATACAGCTGTATGAGGTGTGTCTGTCAGCCAGTGAGTACTAATACAGCTGTATGAGATGTGTCTGTCAGTCAGTGAGCACTGATACAGCTGTATGAGATGTGCCTGTCAGCCAGTGAGCACTAATTCAGCTGTATAAGATGTGTCTGTCAGCCAGTGAGCACTAATACAGCTGTATGAGATGTGCCTGTCAGCCAGTGAGCACTAATACAGCTGTATGAGATGTGCCTGTCAGTCAGTGAGCACTAATACAGCTGTATGAGATGTCTGTCAGTCAATGAGCACTAATACAGCTGTATGATATGTGTCTGTCAGTCAGTGAGCTCTAATACAGCTGTATGAGATGTGTCTGTCAGCCAGTGAGCACTAATACAGCTGTATGAGATGTGTCTGTCAGCCAGTGAGCACTAATACAGCTGTATGAGGTGTCTGTCAGTCAGTGAGCACTAATACAGCTGTATGAGATGTGCCTGTCAGTCAGTGAGTACTAATACAGCTGTATGAGATGTGCCTGTCAGCCAGTGAGCACTAATACAGCTGTATGAGATGTGCCTGTCAGACAGTGAGCAGTAATACAGCTGTATGAGATGTGCCAGTCAGTCAATGAGCACTAATTCAGCTGTATGAGATTTGCCTGTCAGCCAGTGAGCTCTAATACAGCTGTATGAGATGTGTCTGTCAGTCAGTGAGCACTAATACAGCTGTATGAGATGTGTCTGTCAGCCAGTGAGCACTAATACAGCTGTATGAGATGTGTCTGTCAGTCAGTGAGCACTAATACAGCTGTATTAGTGCTCACTGGCTGACAGACACATCTCATACAGCTGTATTAGTGCTCACTGGCTGACAGACACATCTCATACAGCTGTATTAGTGCTCACTGGCTGACAGACACATCTCATACAGCTGTATGAGATGTGTCTGTCAGCCAGTGAGCACTAATACAGCTGTATGAGATGTGCCTGTCAGCCAGTGAGCACTAATACAGCTGTATGAGATGTCTGTCAGCCAGTGAGCACTAATACAGCTGTATGAGATGTGTCTGTCAGTCAGTGAGCACTAATACAGCTGTATGAGATGTGTCTGTCAGTCAGTGAGCACTGATACAGCTGTATGAGATGTGTCTGTCAGTCAGTGAGCACTAATACAGTTGTATGAGATATGTCTGACAGCCAGTGAGCACTAATACAGCTGTATGAGATGTCTGTCAGCTAGTGAGCACTAATACAGCTGTATGAGGTGTGTCTGTCAGTCAGTGAGCACTAATACAGCTGTATGAGATGTGTCTGACAGCCAGTGATCACTAATACAGCTGTATGAGATGTGTATGTCAGCCAGTGAGCACTAATACAGCTGTATGAGATGTGTCTGTCAGCCAGTGAGCACTAATACTGCTGTATGAGATGTGTCTGTCAGCCAGTGAGTACTAATACAGCTGTATGAGATGTGTCTGTCAGTCAGTGAGCACTGATACAGCTGTATGAGATGTGTCTGTCAGCCAGTGAGTACTAATACAGCTGTATAAGATGTGTCTGTCAGCCAGTGAGCACTAATACAGCTGTATGAGATGTGTCTGTCAGCCAGTGAGCACTAATACAGCTGTATGAGATGTCTCTGTCAGTCAGTGAGCACTGATACAGCTGTATGAGATGTGTCTGTCAGCCAGTGAGTACTAATACAGCTGTATAAGATGTGTCTGTCAGCCAGTGAGCACTAATACAGCTGTATGAGATGTGCCTGTCAGCCAGTGAGCACTAATACAGCTGTATGAGATGTGCCTGTCAGTCAGTGAGCACTAATACAGCTGTATGAGATGTCTGTCAGTCAGTGAGCACTAATACAGCTGTATGAGATGTGTCTGTCAGCCAGTGAGCACTAATACAGCTGTATGAGATGTGCCTGTCTGTCAGTGAGCACTAATACAGCTGTATGAGATGTGCCTGTCAGTCAGTGAGCACTAATACAGCTGTATGAGATGTGTCTGTCAGCCAGTGAGCACTAATACAGCTGTATGAGATGTGCCTGTCAGCCATTGAGCACTAATACAGCTGTATGAGCGGTGTCTGTAAGACAGTGAGCACTAATACAGCTGTGTGAGATGTGTCTGTCAGTCAATGAGCACTAATTCAGCTGTATGAGATGTGCCTGTCAGTCAATGAGCACTAATACAGCTGTATGAGATGTGCCTGTCAGCCAATAGGCACTAATACAGCTGTATGAGATGTGTTTGTCAGCCAGTGAGCACTAAAACAGCTGTATGAGATGTGTCTGTCAGCCAGTGAGCACTAATACAGCTGTATGTGATGTGTCTGTCAGCCAGTGAGCACTAATACAACTGTATGAGATGTGCCTGTCAGCCAGTGAGCACTAATACAGCTGTATGAGGTGTGCCTGTCAGCCAGTGAGCACTAATACAGCTGTATGAGGTGTGCCTGTCAGCCAGTGAGCACTAATACAGCTGTATGTGATGTGCCTGTTAGCCAGTGAGCACTAATACAGCTGTATGAGATGTGCCTGTCAGCCAGTGAGCACTAATACAGCTGTATGAGATGTGTCTGTCAGCTAGTGAGCACTAAAACAGCTGTATGAGATGTGTCTGTCAGCCAGTGAGTACTAATACAGCTGTATGAGATGTGCCTGTCAGCCAGTGAGCACTAAAACAGCTGTATGAGATGTGCCTGTCAGTCAGTGAGCACTAATACAGCTGTATGAGATGTGAATGTCAGCCAGTGAGCACTAATACAGCTATATGAGATGTGTCTGTCAGCCAGTGAGCACTAATACAGCTGTATGAGATGTGCCTGTCAGCCAGTGAGCACTAATACAGCTGCATGAGGTGTGCCTGTCAGTCAGTGAGCACTAATACAGCTGTATGAGGTGTGCCTGTCAGTCAGTGAGCACTAATACAGCTGTATGAAGTGTGCCTGTCAGTCAGTGAGCACTAATACAGCTGTATGAGATGTGTCTGTCAGCCAGTGAGCGCTAATACAGCTGTATGAGATGTGCCTGTCAGCCAGTGAGCACTAATACAGCTGTATGAGATGTGCCTGTCAGTCAGTGAGCACTAATACAGCTGTATGAGATGTGAATGTCAGCCAGTGAGCACTAATACAGCTATATGAGATGTGTCTGTCAGCCAGTGAGCACTAATACAGCTGTATGAGATGTGCCTGTCAGCCAGTGAGGCACTAATACAGCTGTATGAGGTGTGCCTGTCAGTCAGTGAGCACTAATACAGCTGTATGAGGTGTGCCTGTCAGTCAGTGAGCACTAATACAGCTGTATGAGGTGTGCCTGTCAGTCAGTGAGCACTAATACAGCTCTATGAGATGTGTCAGTCAGTGAGCACTAAAACAGCTGTATGAGGTGTGCCTGTCAGCCAGTGAGCACTAAAACAGCTGTATGAGATGTGTCTGTCAGTCAGTGAGCACTAAAACAGCTGTATGAGGTGTGCCTGTCAGCCAGTGAGCACTAAAACAGCTGTATGAGGTGTGCCTGTCAGCCAGTAAGCACTAATACAGCTGTATGAGGTGTGTCTGTCAGTCAGTGAGCACTAAAACAGCTGTATGAGGTGTGCCTGTCAGCCAGTGAGCAATAAAACAGCTGTATGAGGTGTGCCTGTCAAACAGTGAGTGCTAATACAGCTGTATGAGGTGTGCCTGTCAAACAGTGAGCGCTAATACAGCTGTATGAGGTGTGCCTGTCAAACAGTGAGCGCTAATACAGCTGTATGAGGTGTGTCTGTCAAACAGTGAGCGCTAATACAGCTGTATGAGGTGTGTCTGTCAAACAGTGAGCGCTAATACAGCTGTTATGAGGTGTGGTCTGTCAAACAGTGAGCGCTAATACAGCTGTATGAGGTGTGTCTGTCAAACAGTGAGCGCTAATACAGCTGTATGAGGTGTGTCTGTCAAACAGTGAGCACTAATACAGCTGTTTGAGATGTGTCTGTCAGCCAGTGAGCTCTAATACAGCTGTATGAGGTGTGTCTGTCAAACAGTGAGCACTAATACAGCTGTATGAGATGTGTCTGTCAGCCAGTGAGCTCTAATACAGCTGTATGAGGTGTGTCTGTCAAACAGTGAGCGCTAATACAGCTGTATGAGATGTGCCTGTCAGCCAGTGAGCTCTAATACAGCTGTATGCGGTGTGTCTGTCAAACAGTGAGCGCTAATACAGCTGTATGAGGTGTGCCTGTCAAACAGTGAGCGCTAATACAGCTGTATGAGGTGTGCCTGTCAAACAGTGAGCACTAATACAGCTGTATGAGATGTGCCTGTCAGCCAGTGAGCTCTAATACAGCTGTATGCGGTGTGTCTGTCAAACAGTGAGCTCTAATACAGCTGTATGAGGTGTGTCTGTCAAACAGTGAGCACTAATACAGCTGTATGAGATGTGTCTGTCAGCCAGTGAGCTCTAATACAGCTGTATGAGGTGTGTCTGTCAAACAGTGAGCGCTAATACAGCTGTATGAGATGTGCCTGTCAGCCAGTGAGCTCTAATACAGCTGTATGCGGTGTGTCTGTCAAACAGTGAGCGCTAATACAGCTGTATGAGGTGTGCCTGTCAAACAGTGAGCGCTAATACAGCTGTATGAGGTGTGCCTGTCAAACAGTAAGCACTAATACAGCTGTATGAGGTGTGTCTGTCAGTCAGTGAGCACTAAAACAGCTGTATGAGGTGTGCCTGTCAGCCAGTGAGCAATAAAACAGCTGTATGAGGTGTGCCTGTCAAACAGTGAGTGCTAATACAGCTGTATGAGGTGTGCCTGTCAAACAGTGAGCGCTAATACAGCTGTATGAGGTGTGCCTGTCAAACAGTGAGCGCTAATACAGCTGTATGAGGTGTGTCTGTCAAACAGTGAGCGCTAATACAGCTGTATGAGGTGTGTCTGTCAAACAGTGAGCGCTAATACAGCTGTATGAGGTGTGTCTGTCAAACAGTGAGCGCTAATACAGCTGTATGAGGTGTGTCTGTCAAACAGTGAGCGCTAATACAGCTGTATGAGGTGTGTCTGTCAAACAGTGAGCACTAATACAGCTGTTTGAGATGTGTCTGTCAGCCAGTGAGCTCTAATACAGCTGTATGAGGTGTGTCTGTCAACAGTGAGCACTAATACAGCTGTATGAGATGTGGTCTGTCAGCCAGTGAGCTCTAATACAGCTGTATGAGGTGTGTCTGTCAAACAGTGAGCGCTAATACAGCTGTATGAGATGTGCATGTCAGCCAGTGAGCTCTAATACAGCTGTATGCGGTGTGTCTGTCAAACAGTGAGCGCTAATACAGCTGTATGAGATGTGTCTGTCAAACAGTGAGCACTAATACAGCTGTATGAGATGTGTCTGTCAAACAGTGAGCACTAATACAGTTGTATGAGATGTGTCTGTCAAACAGTGAGCACTAATACAGCTGTATGAGATGTGTCTGTCAGCCAGTGAGCTCTAATACAGCTGTATGAGGTGTGTCTGTCAAACAGTGAGCGCTAATACAGCTGTATGAGGTGTGCCTGTCAAACAGTGAGCACTAATACAGCTGTATGAGATGTGTCTGTCAGCCAGTGAGCTCTAATACAGCTGTATGAGGTGTGTCTGTCAAACAGTGAGCGCTAATACAGCTGTATGAGATGTGCCTGTCAGCCAGTGAGCACTAATACAGCTGTATGAGATGTGCCTGTCAGCCAGTGAGCACTAATACAGCTGTATGATATGTGCCTGTCAGCCAGTGAGCACTAATACAGCTGTATGAGGTGTGTCTGTCAAACAGTGAGCACTAATACAGCTGTATGAGATGTGCCTGTCAGCCAGTGAGCTCTAATACAGCTGTATGAGGTGTGTCTGTCAGCCAGTGAGCACTAATACAGCTGTATGAGGTGTGTTTGTCAAACAGCGAGCGCTAATACAGCTGTATGAGGTGTGTCTGTAAAACAGTGAGCGCTAATACAGCTGCATGAGGTGTGTTTGTCAAACAGCGAGCGCTAATACAGCTGTATGAGGTGTGTCTGTCAAACAGTGAGCGCTAATACAGCTGTATGAGGTGTGTTTGTCAAACAGTGAGCGCTAATACAGCTGTATGAGGTGTGTTTGTCAAACAGCGAGCGCTAATACAGCTGTATGAGGTGTCCCTTTAAGTTTAATTTCTATTTTTTGGAAACTAAGACTTTATGGGCTGGATAAGAAGTGCAGTGCCAAAATGTTAGCACTGTTTAAGGTAAATCAATTGTGCTGCTATGTATGCTCCAGTGAAAGACCCAGGTGCGCCAACATCTGGAAGTCAGATAATACCACCACGCTAACTCATTAACCCCAAAGTCTTCTATGAGGCATGCAATAAAAGTCTCTTCTGGCATTCAATCGAGCACTAACCCAAAGGTGCGCTAGGGCAACTACGCTAAAGCCAAAGGTGCTTTAGAAATACTGTTACGGTACCAACAATGTACCAAGGGTTAATACCAGATGAACAATGTCCTGCATAGGGAATCAGCAATTCACAACCCAGCCAGTTTCAGGTTTAAAACAGAATGTCATTTATTAAAGGCTATGCCTAGTATTTATGCAGGTCTGACCCCCCCCCCAGATGGGGGTTGAAAGGCTGTTGTACATTACATGGAGGGAACAAGCCCTTTGACATGATACAATAGAATTATATTACTTAAAACACTTCAACCACAAGACACTCTTGGCCCTTCTTATCACTTAGGGCGTTTTCTCTCTGGAGGTGATCAAACAATAGAATGCTTAGCACTAATTAGATTATAGCTGGAGCCAGCAACTCTGTCTTTAGAAATTAGTTTCTTAGCTAAACACAATTAACTCCTTCAGTTCCTGACAGAAGGGTCTGTCACATATCTCCCCCCTTGTGGAACACTCCGGCAGACCCGGCTTGACCCTTTGGCGGGTCAACCTGGGGATGACCGGACTAGGAGGTGGTAGGCATGTCAGTTTGCCAGGACAATCCATCTGTATTCCCGTTATGAGAGAGAATTCCTGTCCATACAAAGAAGGGTTCAACTTCCTCAGTGCCCAGACTAGGGCTAAACAGTCCTTCAAAATCCCATCAGCTTCTTTACGAGTTTTCTGTACCTGCTCTTTATAGGTATCCACAATCCCTTCATACTGACATAGGGTGCCCTTGAGTTGCTGCACCTCACTATGAGCCAGCGTCAGCTTCTCCTCAAGTGTCGCTAAGTTTGTCTTTAAGGTTTCATGTCCCACTCTCAAGCTGGTGTTTTCTGCAGTCTGTCGGTGCAGCTTGTGTAGCAGAGATTCACGTTCTAAACGTGCTTTTTCCTCTGCGCTCCTCTTCTCCTTCATCAGCGCATTGTAACGGGACTTCCACGTATCAATAGCGGATAGAGATTTACTGAGCTCAGCGTCCTGGGGCTTAGCAGCAGGGGGGTCAGTCTCTGCTGCAGCGGATCTGAGCACGGGTAGTCACAGGGTTAACATCAGCGGGACCCATGGGAGCATAGGCAGAAACAAGGGGAGCCAAGTCATTTCCAAGAAGAACATCAGCAGGTAAGTCCTTCTTGACCCCCACATTCACAGGTCTAGCGCCCACTCCCCAATCCAAATGTACCCTGGCAACAGGTAGGCTGAACACATCGCCCCCTGCTACCCTCACAGCCACAGTGTCTCCAGTGTACTGTTTCTCAGACACCAAGTTCTTTTGAAGCAAGGTCATGGTAGCACCAGTATCCCGTAGACCACTGACCTTCTTCCCATTCACTTTAACCAGTTGCCGGTTATTCCGGTGGGCAGCTTGCACAAGGTCTGCCTCATGTAGGATGCTCCAGCATTCTTGCGCCTCTACGTAGCGGGCCGCAGGCTGAGAGTTACGTGGGATTCCGCCGGCGGGTCTTCTCCAGGACTGTGCTTGGTTCGCTGCATTTAGGGGACACTCTGGTCTTTTGTGCCCTAGTTGCTTACATCCAAAGCACCAAATAGGCTGTGAGTAGCCCCGTGAATTGAACTGGGCTCTCTGAGGTAGTTCGTGGCCGGAGGCCGTGTGGTATAGCGGTGCGCCGGGGGTTGGTAACTGGCAGCTGCTGGGGTGACTGGGGGTCTGTACTCCACTCTAGCAGGGGGCTTAGTTGTAGCAGTGTCCAGTTTGCGGGCATCCGTATACTCATCTGCCAAGCGAGCCGCTTCATGCAGGGTGGAGGGTTTACGGTCCCCGAATCCACTCTCGAACTCCTGCGGGTAACTTGTCGAAGCAATGTTCCAACAGGAATAGCTGCAGCACCTCTTCCCCAGATACGGCTTGGCACCCCGCTATCCAGTGAGCTGCTGTGCGGTGCACCTTACATGCCCACTCAAGGTAGGAATCACCAGCTAATTTAACAGTGTCTCTGAACCGCCTCCGGTATGCCTCCGGTGTAACCGCATACCTGGAGAGCAGAGCCTCTTTTACAGTATTATAATCCCCGACTTCCTCATCTGGAATGGCCCGAAAAGCCTCACTGGCCCGGCCGGATAATTTTCCGGATAATATCATGACCCAGTCCTCTGTGGGTACCTTGTGTAGTGCACATTGCCTCTCAAAATCCGCAAGGAACCCATCAATCTCTCCTTCTGTTTCCAGGAAGTTTTTAAAAGCTGCAAAATTTACTTTTCTCTTTTCCACTTGGGCTGCTGCAGCGCTACTTTGGCGAAGTAGGTTGGCCTCCACAGCTGCTATGACCCGGTCGATAATTTCCGCAGATGGGTTGGGGCCATAATATGCCAGTCTTATTTTTAACCGCCCGATCAAAAGCTTGCTTCTTCAGGGGTTCTGTCTGATATGCTGGGCCCATTGGTTCCTTCTGTCCCTGGTACTCTTTCCATCTTAGTCAGTATTGTAATAATCCCCCTCTTCATGAGGTTTACTGGCTTGTGTAGTTGCTCTTCTGGGCGATAAGGTTCATTCCGTCGCTTGCCACCAATTGTTACGGTACCAACAGTGTACCAAGGGTTAATACCAGATGAACAATGTCCTGCATAGGGAAATCAGCAATTCACAACCCAGGCCAGTTTCAGGTTTAAAACAGAATGTCATTTATTAAAGGCTAGCCCTAGTATTTATGCAGGTCTGACCCCCCCCCCCCCCCCAGATGGGGGTTGAAAGGCTGTTGTACATTACATGGAGGGAACAAGCCCTTTGACATGATACAATAGAATTATATTACTTAAACACTTCAACCACAAGACACTCTTGGCCCTTCTTATCACTTAGGCGTTTTCTCTCTGGAGGGGATCAAACAATAGAATGCTTAGCACTAATTAGATTATAGCTGAGCCAGCAACTCTGTCTTTAGAAATTAGTTTTCTTAGCTAAACACAATTAACTCCTTCAGTCCTGACAGAAGGGTCTGTCACAAATACTTTAATAACTATCAGCTAGATTACGAGTTTTTGCGTTATGAGTGAATAAGCATTGCTGCTTTTTCCCTAACCCCCGCTATTACAAGTCTTTTCAAGAATAGCTGTACCGCACACCTTTTTGGCAGTCACGCAACGTCAGTTCCGCACTTTTAAAAAAGTCCTTTTCAATGGGAACTTCCATAGCGCTGGTATTACGAGTTTGCCAGGGAAGCCAAAAAGTGATCGGTACAACCCTATACCTGACAAGATCCGTACCGCCATCTAAACTCAGTGAGTTTTACGTTACAAAGCTATAACATAAAACTCATAACTAAACTGCTGCAAAGTACACTAACACCCATAAACTACCTTTTAACCCCTAAACTGAGGCTCTCCCGCATCCGCAAACACTAAAATAAAATTATTAACCCCTAATCTGCCGCTCCAGACATCGCCCGCCACTTAAAAATGTATTGAACCCTATGCTGGCCGCTCCCCGACAATGTCGCCACTATAATAAACCTATTAACCCCTAAACCGCCACCCTCCCGCATCGCAAACACTATTTAAAAGATTATTAACCCCCAATTTGCTGTCCGCCCACACCGCCACTATAATAAACCTATTAACCACTAAACCGCAAGCCCCCCACAACATAATATCCAAAATTTAACTATTAACCCCTAAACTTCTGGCCTCCCACATCACTACATAAATATATTAACCCCTAAACCTAACCCTTACGTAAGCCTAATCTAACCTTACCCTACACTCCTAACTTAAATATAATTAAAATAAATCTAAATAAACCTTACAATTATTACCTAATAATTCCTATTTAAAAACTAAATACAAACTTACCTGTAAAATAAACCTAACTAATAGTTATATTGTACTATCTTAGGTTTTATTTTTATTTCACAGGTAAGATTGTATTTATTTTAACTAGGGTAGAACTTGTTAGTAAATAGTGATTAACTATTTACTAACTACCTAGTTAAAATAAATACAAACTTACCTGTGAAATAAAACCTATCCTGCCTTACACTAAAACCTAACATTACAATAAATTAAATTAAATTAATAAAATACTATGTACTAAATTAAAAAAAATAAACACTAAATTACACAAAATAAAAAAACAAAATTATCAAAAATAAAAATGAAATTACTCCTAATCTAATAGCCCTATCAAAATAAAAAAGCCCCCCAATAAAAAAAAAAACCAAGCCTACACTAAATTGCCAATGGCCCTTAAAAGGGCATTTTGCAGGGCATTGCCCCAAAGAAATCAGCTCTTTTACCTGTAAAAGAAAATTACAAACAGCCCCCCAACAGTAAAACCCACCACCCACACAACCAAACCCGCCCAAATAAAATTCTATCAAAAAAAAACTAGACTCCTCATTTGCCCTGAAAAGGGCATTTGGATGGGCATTGCCCTTAAAAGGGCATTTAGCTCTTTTTCAGCCCAAACCCTAAGCTTAAAATAAAACCCACCCAAAAAAACCCTTAAAAAAGCCTAACCACTACCCCGAAGATCCACTACAGTTTTCAAAGTTCGGAACACTCCTCCTCATCCAGCCGGCGAAGTCCTCATCCAAGCGGGCAAAATTCCTCATCGAAGCGTCCCCCCTTTTTCTTAAAGAATTCACTGAGCTTCAGCTCCTGTGAAGACTGTACTATAATTTCACCCTAAGATGGAGAGTTTTTGAGTATCTTTCACTCTTATTATTCTTAGACTTTTTCTCTCTCCCTCTTGTTCAGATCTTCTCTCACTTTTAACATTTCAACAGCATCAGTTTGAATCTAATGCCATTAATATAATTGTGCTGTTAGGTGAATATTAACATCCTGTTCAAAATGAATTCTTAATGTGAGATTCTTCCCGCTTCACTGTCCCATCTAAGTGTATTGTACTTTCTGGAACAGCCAGGCAATAAGCATCTGTCAGTCCAGAGCACAATTTATGCTATGTTGGTAAAATTCAAAACTATGTTATTGGAATAAATGGTGGCATAATTGATCTTGTAAATCCTGTTGTGCTTTCCAGTCTATATAACCAGTATATACAAAAATGTGCAAAAAGCGCTTTTTAGAGGTGAAGGTTCTCTTGTGATGGTGTGACAGTAGGGAGTTTCCTGGCTATAGCCCCAAGTCTGGGGCAAACATGGCAGTTAGTTTTACTCCTCAATGCAGGCGTTTGAATAATTTAATTTTATATTAAACAGGAGGCCATTTTGTATTTAGGGCCAGACAGATAATTTGCATATAGGACCAGACAGGTAATTTGTATATAGGGCCAGACAGATTATTTGCATATAGGACCAGACAGATCATTTGAATATATAGGTCCAGACAGGTCATGTGTATATAGGGTCAGACAAATCAGTTGTATATAGGGCCAGGCAGGTCATTTGTATATAGTGGCCAGACAGATCGTTTGTATATAGGGCCAGACGGGTAATTTGATATAGGGCTTGACAGATCATTTAAATATAGGGACACTCAGATCATTTGTTGGACAGACCCCTCTGTCAACCTCCCTACGGATTATGGATTCGGGCATTTATGTTAAGTCACCCCGTGCCCATTATAGGGTACAGGGTGCAAATCCAACAGTACTGGAGGGGTTAACTTTAGTTTTGAGTAACTGTTGTTGGAGGGTTAACTTCAGTTTTGAGTAACTGTTTTATCTAAGACAGTTGGAGTTTGTTTTTTGAGCCAGAAGTAAGCAGGAGAAGGACTATAAACAAGTATCTGAGCAAAAGGACCTGATTTTAAAGAAAACACAGAGCTCTGAGAGTTGAAGGATAGTGTCAACCAGGTGGGAGACCTGCATAACTACCGGGCATATAGCCCTCACATAAAGTAGATTCTGTTTTACCCTCAAGACGTAGCTTGTCTCATGTTTGTGGGGGAAAATCAACTGATTCTTGTGTTTGCTGATCCCGTATTCAGGGCATCTTTCATCTGGTATTAACCCTCGATAACAGGGTTATACCATAACAATAGGTGGCAACGACTGTTGGTCCTCATCGCCCAGAAGAGCAACTACACATCCGGACCTAATTGGAATACCGTATGATAGGCTGAAAAGAGCCACCCTTAAAGACCTTGCTAGAACAACGGGGCCGACAGGTCCAGTAACCTCAGGAAGAGGGAGATTATTACAATACTGACCGAGATGGACGGAGTAACCAAGGCCCGTAGGAACCAATTAGCCCACATATCAGACAGAACCTCCCGAAGAAGCAAGCTTTGACCGGGTGCAGGTTTAAAATAAGACTGGCACATTATGGCCCCAGCCCGTCTGCTGAAATTATCGACCGGGTCATAGCAGCCGTGGAGGCCCAACCTACATCGCCAAAGCGCGCTGCAGCAGCCCAAGTCACAGCAACCTCAGAGGAAAAGAGAAAAGTACATTTTGCAGCTTTTAAAAACTTCATTGAAACAGAAGGAGAGATTGATGGGTACCTTTGCGGATTTGAGATGCAATGTGCACTACACAAGGTACCCGCAGAGGACTGGGTCACGATATTATCTGGAAAATTATCCGTCCTTGCCACGAGGCTTTCGCCATGTCCCAGATGAGGAAGTCGGGGATTATAATGCTGTAAAAAGAGGCTCTGCTCTCCAGGTATGCGATTACACCGGAGGCATACAGGAGGCGGGTTCAAAGACACTTGTTAAACTAGCTGAGATTGCTACGTCGAGTGAGCATGTAAGGTGCACCGCACAGCAGCTCACTGATGGCGGGGTGCCAAGGCCGTATCTGGGGAAGAGGTGCTGCAGCTATTCCTGTTGGAACATTGCTTTGACAAGTTATCAGCAGGGAGTTAGAGAGTGGGATCGGGGACCATAAACCCTCCACCCTGCATGAAGCTGCTCGCCTGGCAGATGAGTATAGCGGATGCCCGCAAACTGGGACCACTGCAATCACTAAGATCCCTGCCAGAGTGGAGTACAGGACCCACAGTCAGCCCAGCAGCTACCAGTTACCAACCCATCCTACATGAAGCAGACCCCGTGCAAGCTGCCCACCGGGATAACCAGCAACAGCACCGGCAACTGTTAAAGTGAATGGAAGAGGTCAGTGGTCTACGGGATACTGAAGCATACCATGACCTTGCTCCAAAAGAAGTTGGTGTCCGAGAACCAGCACAACACCGGAGACACTGGTGGCTGTGAGGGTAGCAGTGGGCGCTGTATTCCGCCTACCTGTTGCCCCGGTACATTTGGATTGGGGAGTGGGACGCTAGACATGTGAATGTGGGGGGTCATGAAGGTTTACCAGCTGATGTTCTTCTTGGAAATGACTTGGCCCCCTTGTTTCTGCCTACGCACCAATGGGTCCCGCTGATGTTAACCCTGTGACACCCGTGTCCAGACCCGTGCCACCGAGGACCGACCCACCTGCTGCTGAGACCCAGGTAAGACTCTCTTCCCCGACTTGTACCCTAGATCAGGGCCCCTTAGGCTGGGATACCCCAGAGACGTACGGGAGGGAAACCTGAGAGGATCCGACCCTTCAGAAGTATAGGGCTAGGTGCAGATGCTGGTGAAGGAGGGGGTAGATGGGGAACATTATGAATGGGTGGGGGGATAGGCTATATAGAATCCCTAAACCTTCCCAGAAAAGTACTTGCCGCCTCCGCAGAATCGCAGGCTGGTGGTACCTGCGAAATACCGCAAGAGATTTTGTCGGGGATTGGGCATGATGTACCATTAGCTGGACATCTAGAGGGCCCTCCGCACAGCTCATAGGATCACCCAAAATTTCTTCTGGCCCAATTTTAACCGAGATGTGCGGGTATATTGTAGTACTTGTGACACCGTCAATGGGTGGGAAAGCGCAGGGATCACCCAAAAGCTAGGCTTATGTCTATGCCTATATTGGGGAACCCGTTTTCCCGCATAGCCGTTGACATTGTGGGTCCACTGGCCAGAGCTAGTCCATCAGGTAAGAAGTATATTCTCACTGTGGTGGACTATGCCACTCGTTACCCGGGAGGCAGTAGCACTGTCTAATATAGAGGGCAGAGACAGTAGCTGATCCCTGGTTAAGGGTTTTTACTATGGTTGGGTTCCCTAAGGAGATTCTCTCTGATCAGGTGACCCATTTTACCGCTGTGCTCACCCAGCAGCTGTGGGAGAGGTGCGCGGCATTAAAACCTCTGCTCAGTTCGCCTTATTACCCACAGACTAACGTCTCTGCGAGCACTTAATGGCACCCTTAAGCAGATGCTGAGGGACCTTTACTGAATGCTTGCAGAGACTGGGAGTGATTCCTGCCTTCATCTGTTATTTGCATACAGAGAGGTGCCCTCAGGAATCTACTGGGTTCACTCCCTTTGAGTTACTCTATGGGAGAAGGGTCCGCGGACCCCTGGATCTCATAGGAGGTACACTGGGAGGGGAGAGACAGAGCAGGAGGGGATCCCCATAGTGCCATATATCCTGGAACTCCGGACCGCATGGAGAAACTTGTCCCTGATGGTAAAGGGAGAATCTCCAGGTGGCCCAGGGGAGACAGAAAGGGTGGTACGATCGGGGTGTCCGCAGCGGGTCTTCCAGGTTGTACAGAAAGTTTTGGTGCTCAAGGCCTGTGAGGGACCAACAAGATGCAAGCATCTTGGCAGGGCCTGTATAAGGTGTTAGCTCAGGTGTGTGAATACTACCTATATTATAGCCAGCTGTGCAAATGAAAGGATCCAGCAATCCTATAATGTGAACAAGGCTGAAGGGAGTATCCAGGAGAGCCAGAGGATGTTGGCTGCAGGGTGGGCCCTGCTGCAGACGACCCAGGAGAATTTACCCCTGCCCGACTTACTAGAGAAGGACCCCAGACTGACCTTACTAGTCTTGTTGCAGCTAGGGACCGTTAAGGCCCTAATGAGAAGGGTACAGGCAAGACCGCTTCTGTGAGAGAAGCAGGCGACGTTCCTCCCCAAGAGCCCGCTACACTACCCTAGCTGTACATAAGGTAGAGACCCCCTGGACAGAATCCCCTGCGACAGCCCCCCTACCGTATCCCCGAAGCAGTACGAGAAGGAATGCGGAAGGAGAAGACAGGAGATGGCTCGGCTTGGAGTCATCGAGCACCATCGTTAGCCCTTGGGCTTCTCCTGTAGTCTTGGGTACCTAAGAAAGATGGGACCACCCGGTATCTGTGTGGACTACAGGACGGCTCAACGAAAGGACCACCACTGACGCCTACCCGATGCCCCGGGTAAGACGAATTACTAGACCGTATTGCTAGGGGACGCTATCTGACCAGCATAGACCTGTGTAAGGGGGTATTGGCAAATTCCCCTGGCCCAGGGAAGCTATCCCCAAATCGGCATTCGTCACCCCATTTGGCCTGTTTCAGTTTAAGGTCATGACCTTGGGATGAAGAATGCTCCGCTATCTTCCAGCGTATGGTGTGATAGTACTCCTCGATTGGCTTCCAGGAATTTGCTTGTGCAGTACCTGGATGACATTGCGGTCTACAGTTGAGTCCCTGGGAGGGAACACCTAATCCATGTAGGGGGTGGTTCTGGACAAGATTCGGGGCCGCTAGCCTGACCTTGAAACCAGACAAGTGCCATCTAGGTATGGCTGAAGTACAGTACTTGGGTCACCGATGGGGTGTGGGGAGCCAGAGTCTTGAGCCAGCCAAGGGTAGAGGATGTGGCTAACTGGCCCACACCTATCACTAAGACCAAAGTGCTAGCCTTTCTGGGGACGGCCGGTTATTACCGACGTTTAGTCCCCGGACTTCAGTACTATTGCCAAGCCCCTGACTAAAAAGATCCTTCCTAAACAGGGTCCTGTGGTCTTCAGCTTGTGAAGCCACGTTTCAGGCACTGAAGCAGGCTCTTGTGAATGCCCCTGTCTATGGCTGCCCCAGTCCCTAACAAACGTTTTCCCATTCATACAGATGCTTCCATGTGATGACTGGGGGCTGTGCAGAGCCAAGTCGTGGAGGATGGAGGAGAGCACGCCTGTCGCATACCTGAGCAGAAAGGTTGTTACCGTTCGAGAAGTAGTTATGTGGCTAGTAGAGAAGGAATGTTTAGCCCTGGTCTGGCACTGAAGAAGTTGAAACCCTTATTTATACGGACAGGAATTCATCTCTCATTAACGGACGCACAATCCTTAGTCGGGGCTTAACCGGGTCTCAGGAGACAAGGGTAGATTGCTGCACATGGAGTTTAGCCCTCCAAGCCCTATAACCTTCACACCATCAGCTACCGGCCTGGTAAGCAGAACCGGGAATGCAGATGGATTGTCCGGCAAACATGACATTCCTACCACCTCCTTAGTCCGATCTATCCCCCAAGTTAACGCCTTCCAAAGGGTCAAGCCGAGCTGCCTGCGAGTGTCCCACCAGGAGGGGGCCATGTGACAGACCCCTCTGTCAACCTCCCTATGGATATGGATTCGGGCCATTAGTTAAGTCACCCATGTGCCCATTATAGGTACAGGGTGCAAATCCAACAGTACTGGAGGGGTGAATCTGTCAGTTGTTGAGGATTTGTAGTTGGAGGGGTTAACTTCAGTTTTGAGTAACTGTTTTGTCTAAGACAGTTGGAGTTGTTTTTGAACCAGAAGTAAGCAGGAGAAGGACTATAAACAAGTATCTGAGCAAAAGGACCTGATTTTAAAGAAAACACAGAGCTCTGAGAGTTGAAGGAGAGTGTCAACCAGGTGGGAGACCTGCATAACTACCGGGCATATAGCCCTCAATAAAGTAGATTCTGTTTTACCCTCAAGACGTAGCTTGGTCTCATGTTTGTGGGGAAATTAACTGGATTTGTGTGTTGCTGATCCCGTATTCAGGGCATCTTTCATCTGGTATTAACCCTCAATAACAGGGTTATAGCATAACAATTTGTATATAGGGACACTCAGATCATTTGTATATAGGGCCAAACAAGTCATTTGTATATAGGGCCAAACAGATCATTTGTATATAGGCCCAGACAGATCATTTGTAGATAGGGCCTGACAGATCATTTGTATATAGGGTCAGATAGATAAATTGTATATAGGGCCAGACAGATCATTTGTATTTAGGGCCAGACAGGTAATTTGTATATAGGGCTTGACATATCATTTGTATATAGGGCCAGACAGGTCATTTCTCTATAGGGCCAGACAGATCAGTTGTATATAGGGTCAGACAGATCAGTTGTATATAGGGTCAGACAAATCAGTTGTATATAGGGCCAGACAGGTCATTTGTATATACGGCCAGGCAGGTCATTTGTATATAGGGCCAGACAGATCATTTGTATATAGGGCCAGACAGGTAATTTGTATATAGGGCTTGACAGATCATTTGTATATAGGGCCAGACAGACCATTTGTATATAGGGACACTAAGATCATTTGTATATAGGGCCAGGCAGATCCTTTGTATATAGGGTCATACAGATCATTTGTATATAGGGCCTGACAGATCATTTGTATATAGGGCCTGACAGATCATTTGTATATAGGGTCAGATATATAAGTTGTATAGAGGGCCAGACAGATCATTTGTATATAGGACCAGACAGGTAATTTGTATATAGGGCCAGACAGATAAGTTGTATATAGGGCCTGACAGATCATTTGTATATAGGGTCAGTTAAATAAGTTGTATATAGGGCTTGACAGATCATTTGTATATAGGGCCAGACAGATCATTTGTATATAGGGCCAGACAGTTCATTTGTATATAGGGACAGACAGATCAGTTGTATATAGGGTCAGACAGATCATTTGTATATAGGGCCTGACAGATCATTTGTATATAGGGTCAGATATATAAGTTGTATATAGGGCCAGACAGATCATTTGTATATAGGACCAGACAGGTAATTTGTATATAGGGCCAGACAGATAAGTTGTATATAGGGTCAGACAGATCATTTGTATATAGGGCCTGACAGATCATTTGTATATAGGGCCAGACAGATCATTTGTATATAGGGACAGACAGAACAGTTGTATATAGGGTCAGACAGATCATTTGTATATAGGGCCTGACAGATCATTTGTATATAGGGTCAGATATATAAGTTGTATATAGGGCCAGACAGATCATTTGTATATAGAACCAGACAGGTAATTTGTATATAGGGCCAGACAGATAAGTTGTATATAGGGTCAGACAGATCATTTGTATATAGGGCCTGACAGATCATTTGTATATAGGGTCAGTTAAATAAGTTGTATATAGGGCTTGACAGATCATTTGTATATAGGGCCAGACAGATCATTTGTATATAGGGCCAGACAGATCATTTGTATATAGGGACAGGCAGATCAGTTGTATATAGGGTCAGACAGATCATTTGTATATAGGGCCAGACAGATCATTTGTATATAGGGCCTGACAGATCATTTGTATATAGGGCCAGACAGATCATTTGTATATAGGGCCAGACAGATCAGCTGTATATAGGGTCAGACAGATCAGTTGTATATAGGGTCAGACAGATCATTTGTATATAGGGCCAGACAGATCATTTGTATATAGGGTCAGACAGATCATTTGTATATAGGGCCAGATAGATCATTTGTATATAGGGCCAGACAGATCAGTTGTATATAGGGCCAGACAGATCAGTTGTATATAGGGCCAGACAGATCAGTTGTATATAGGGCCAGACAGATCAGTTGTATATAGGGTCAGACAGATCAGTTGTATATAGGGCCAGACAGATCAGTTGTATATAGGGCCAGACAGATCAGTTGTATATAGGGCCAGACAGATCAGTTGTATATAGGGCCAGACAGATCAGTTGTATATAGGGCCAAACAGATCAGTTGTATATAGGGTCAGACAGATCAGTTGTATAAAGGGCCAGACAGATCAGTTGTATATAGGGCCAGACAGATCAGTTGTATATAGGGCCAGACAGATCAGTTGTATATAGGGCCAGACAGATCAGTTGTATATAGGGTCAGACAGATCAGTTGTATATAGGGCCAGACAGATCAGTTGTATATAGGGCCAGACAGATCAGTTGTATATAGGGTCAGACAGATCAGTTGTATATAGGGTCAGACAGATCAGTTGTATATAGGGTCAGACAGATCAGTTGTATATAGGGTCAGACAGATCAGTTGTATATAGGGTCAGACAGATCTTTTTTATATAGGGTCAGACAGATCAGTTGTATATAGGGTCAGACAGATCATTTGTATATAGGGCCAGACAGATCATTTGTATATAGGGTCAGACAGATCAGTTGTATATAGGGCCAGACAGATCAGTTTTATATAGGGTCAGACAGATCAGTTTTATATAGCGTCAGACAGATCAGTTGTATATAGGGTCAGACAGATCAGTTTTATATAGGGTCAGACAGATCAGTTGTATATAGGGTCAGACAGATCAGTTGTATATAGGATCAGACAGATCAGTTGTATATAGGGTCAGACAGATCATTTGTATATAGGGTCAGACAGATCATTTGTATATAGGGCCAGACAGATCATTTGTATATAGGGCCAGACAGATGAAGTAAAAAAACACTAATTAAACAGCGCTTACTCCCAAACAGGACAACAAAATATTCTTTATCACTATTGCCTGGTTAGTTTTCAATAATACCTCAACTACATACAAACATGTCCAGTATCAAAAAAAATACTCAAATGTGCAGTCTACAATTGATCATACATGCATCATACACTATAAATGAATTGCAAACTTTAAACATTAAAAACCTAAAACAAACCATCTAGAACTGCGACGTACCCAAGAGAATCTTACAAGACTTAAGCAGTTATTTTATTATAAAGGTAACAGGGCAGATACATGGTTAGCAACAAATTGCGCCAGCGAATAGCACATCTCGCATACACCAAATCTTTTACAACAATAGGACTCACAAACTCCCCTCACAGATAGAGGGACTGCTTCTCAGACTACTACTCCAAGCTCTACAACCTTGAGAGTGCTGAGATTAAGACCCCCCACTTCCACACAACAGATAAGAAAAATTATTGATTCTCTAAACCTACCTACAACAAGAGTTCTTTGCCTAACCCCTTGACTCTGCTGGAAATCAAAGCAGGTTATCCAGCGCCTCAAATCCCTTAAGGCCCCTGGCCCAGATGGATTCCCCGCACAGTTCTACAAAACTTATAGCCAAGAACTGTTGCGTTGCTCCTTAGGTTTTTTACACCCACATGCCAGACAGGAAAGGAAGTTTTAAAAGGGAAATTCTTGGAGGCTGAGATTCATTATGATTCCCAAGCCCAACAAAAGACCCCCTCTATTGCCCCAACTATAGGCCTATTTCTCTTATAAACGTGACTTAAAAATCTACGTCCCAAACTTATCGCTAATCGAATTTGCAAACTCCTTCCTACCCTAGTCACACCCAGGACCAAGTAGGGGTTTATACTTAAACCGTGAGGGAGCCGGATAACACTAGGCGCCTCATCAATATGTTTGCGAATCGACAAGAATGAACAAGCCTTTCTCGATTATCTCTCTTGATGCCGAGAAGGCCTTCTGATAGAGTTAGATGGAGCTACCCTCTGGGAGACTCTGACGGCTTTCAAATTTTCCTCTGACATACGCCTCGCGATCCAAGCTCTATATTCCACTCCCCACGGCCAACGGTTAGGGGGGTGGGGTTCCATTCAACTTCATTCCCTATCCATAATGGTACGAGGCAGGGCTGCCCTCTCTCTCCGCTCCTGTTCGCTATGGCAATTGAGCCGCTAGCAGAAACAATATGCACTAATATGATTTAGTGGGAATTACACTCTCTGGCTCCAAGCACAAGCATCGCCTTGTTTGCAGACGATGTGACAGTGTTCTCTGCAGACCCACTTCGCACGCTCCTAGACTCCTGGAAATTCTAGAGGCCTTTTGGCTCTCTTTCCTTCTACAAGCTTAACGCCCCCAAAACAGAAATTTACTGGTGGGTTTCCCCAATCCTATGTCTCAGCCCTCCAAAAGCAATTTGACTATCAATGGTTCTAGTAAATGGATCACTCATCTCGGAGTTAAAATATCTAATGACCCGGAACAGATGGTCAAGGATAACTTTTTACCCCTGTTGGCAGACCTACGAGCGTTAAAAAATGTATGGGCATCACAAGAGCATTTCTTGGATGGGCCGTTAGCTCCTTAAGATGTCGTTCCTTCCGCGCTCACCTATCTGTTTAGATGCCTTCCAATCAGGATTACCCACCCACCTTCTGCTACAATTTCAAAGCGAGTGCACCAAATTTATCTGGCAGAACAAAACCCCCAGAATAGCCCATAAAACCCTTCAATTCCCAGTCCAGTTGGGGGGGCTGGCCTCCCCATCCATAGTAAAGTACTACGAGGGAGCCATGCTCACGCACATCTCTCAGTGGGGAGTACTTCACTCACAAGACAGGTGGAGAGATATCGAACAAGCTTCTCTACCCTTCGATATCTACTTAAAGGACCTAATCTGGACCCCGGTCCATAGCCGTAGAACCCTGAACATACACAATTGTGTAGTCGTGGAGTGCCTAGCATTTGGGATAAGATTCGGCACCGCAAGCTGATTGCGCCGCACCCTTCCCCGATCACTTCTATTCCAGGTCTCTTCACAGGCCTCCCTGAAACACACCCCAACACATGGGCTAGGATAGGTGTGAAGCAAGTCTCTGACTTCTGGTCTGAGGCCAATGGGGACGGTTATTTCTCGTTGTCTAAGGACAGACCTTGCGAAGATATCCCGTCTTATCTCCACTTCGAACTTACCAGGATTAAGAGTTTCCTCTCTAGCTGGGGATTTTCCCCCTCCACTCAGCGTCAGCTTACCCCATGGGAAGCTGTGTGGAAGGGGGGACGTAGACTCCACAAGCCCCTATCAAGACATTATTGTCTGCTGGAGGGTACGGTGCCTCCAGATCTGGCCCCACACTTACGTAAGTGGGATACTATACTTCACACTCAAATTTCGGCTAACGCCTGGCAGGGGTCCCTCACCCTAACCAAAAAATCATTGCATTGTGTGACAATGTTTGAAACACACTATAAAGTCATTTCTCAATGGTATCTGGTTCCAGTGCGGTTATCTAAGATGTTTCCGACATCCTCTCCACAATGTTGGAGGGACTGCGGCTCCCAGGGAAGCATGCTCCACATCTGGTGGGAATGCCCCAGGTTGTCTCCTCTGTTGAACATATGCTTCCGCACTCTGTCTGCTCTCAAGATTCACCTACCCAAAAGCCCTGCCACAGCACTCCTACACCTAAATTTGCACGTCCTCCCTAAACATCAGCAGATCTTTTGTGTTTATCTCCTGTCATCAGTTAAAACTAATATTGCTAGATGCTGGAAGAAAGCGTCTCCCCCTAGCTGGCCTGATACTCTCAGAACTATGGCCTACTTACACGCTATGGAAAGAGACATATTCTATAGTCTTGACAGAAGTGACCTTTTTGAGATGATTTGGGCTGACTGGACGGACACACACGACACCACATGGCTCCCCCAGGTCAGAGTATAAGAATTCATGTTTCGTCTGCCTCAGACGATTCCCGAGAACACCCCCCACCTCCCCCACCCATATAGATGAGCCCCCCCTCCCCTCCCATCCTTTTTTGATAATCTCTCAGAAATGTACCGACTTCTACCTCTGAAACTTCAACGCTTTAGTTGTATTTTTTTTTCTGTTTTCTTTGCTACTCGAGTACTTTTTGACATGTTATGTACTATAATGTGTAGGGGCCCTGCGAGTCCCCAATGATTGTTATACTTTGTTAAAATAAATAAAAATTATTTAAAAAAAAAAAAAAAACCCTAAAACAATTGATACAAATCTTATCTAAAAAAATACCATTGGATATATAAAAATGAATAACATTCATCGGTTAATGAATTTAAAACTTATAAAGTTCATATAATTAATAAAAACCGAATCTCACCTCAAACCACAAAAGATACTGGGATAGATCTAAATGGTCACAGAGCCTGGTGCAGCTGTTTACCGGAGGTGTCCTTCGTGCCACCCGGAGTAAGGTAGAATCCAGAAATCTGTAAAAAACAAAGCGCAACCAGACTCAAGTGCAGATACAGGGAATAAGACACACCACACTGCTGAATTACACTTACAATGTTAACGATTTTATTATGCACTGCAACATATCCAAATGGTAAAACTAGAAGTATAAAATACACAGTCCATATGTATATAGGGCCAGACAGATCATTTGTATATAGGGCCAGACAGATCAGCTGTATATAGGGTCAGACAGATCAGTTGTATATAGGGTCAGACAGATCATTTGTATATAGGTCCAGACAGATCATTTGTATATAGGGTCAGACAGATCATTTGTATATAGGGCCAGACAGATCATTTGTATATAGGGCCAGACAGATCAGTTGTATATAGGGCCAGACAGATCAGTTGTATATAGGGCCAGACAGATCAGTTGTATATAGGGCCAGACAGATCAGTTGTATATAGGGCCAGACAGATCAGTTGTATATAGGGCCAGACAGATCAGTTGTATATAGGGCCAGACAGATCAGTTGTATATAGGGCCAGACAGATCAGTTGTATATAGGGCCAGACAGATCAGTTGTATATAGGGCCAGACAGATCAGTTGTATATAGGGTCAGACAGATCAGTTGTATATAGGGCCAGACAGATCAGTTGTATATAGGGCCAGACAGATCAGTTGTATATAGGGTCAGACAGATCAGTTGTATATAGGGTCAGACAGATCAGTTGTATATAGGGTCAGACAGATCAGTTGTATATAGGGTCAGACAGATCTTTTTTATATAGGGTCAGACAGATCAGTTGTATATAGGGTCAGACAGATCATTTGTATATAGGGCCAGACAGATCATTTGTATATAGGGTCAGACAGATCAGTTGTATATAGGGCCAGACAGATCAGTTTTATATAGGGTCAGACAGATCAGTTTTATATAGGGTCAGACAGATCAGTTTTATATAGGGTCAGACAGATCAGTTGTATATAGGGTCAGACAGATCATTTGTATATAGGGTCAGACAGATCATTTGTATATAGGGCCAGACAGATCATTTGTATATAGGGCCAGACAGATGAAGTAAAAAAAACACTAATTAAACAGCGCTTACTCCCAAACAGGACAACAAATATTTCTTTATCACTATTGCTGGTTAGTTTTCAATAATACTATCAACTACATACAAACTATGTCCAGTATCAAAAAAATACTCAAATGTGCAGTCTACAATTGATCATACATTCATCATACAATATAAATGAATTGAAACTTTAAAACATTAAAAACCTAAAACAAACCATCTAGAACTGTGACGTACCCAAGAGAATCTTACAAGACTTAAGCAGTTATTTTATTATAAAGGTAACAGGGCAGATACATTGTTAGCAAACAAATTGCGCCAGCGGAATAGCACATCTCGCATACACCAAATCTTTTACAACAATAGGACTCACAAACTCCCCTCACAGATAGGGGACTGCTTCTCAGACTACTACTCCAAGCTCTACAACCTTGAGAGTGCTGAGATTAAGACCCCCGCTTCCACACAACAGATAAGAAAATTTCTTGATTCTCTAAACCTACCATCCCTATCGACGGAACAACAAGATTCTTTGACTAACCCCTTGACTCTGCTGGAAATCAAGCAGGTTATCCAGCGCCTCAAATCCCTTAAGGCCCCTGGCCCAGATGGATTCCCCGCACAGTTCTACAAAACTTATAGCCAAGAACTGTTGCCGTTGCTCCTTAGGTTTTTTAACACTGCCAGACTGGAAGGAAGTTTTAAAAGGGAATTCTTGGAGGCTGAGATCATTATGATTCCCAAGCCAAACAATGACCCCTCCTATGCCCCCAACTATAGGCCTATTTTCTCTTATAAAAGTGGACTTAAAAATCTACTCCAAACTTATCGCTAATCGAATTTGCAAAACTCCTACCTACCCTAGTCCAACCCAGACCAAGTAGGGTTTATACTTAACCGTGAGGGCCCGGATAACACTAGGCGCCTCATCAATATTGTTTGCGAATCGACAAGAATGAACAAGCCTTTCTCGATTATCTCTCTTGATGCCGAGAAGGCCTTTGATAGAGTTAGATGGAGCTACCTCTGGAGACTCTTGACGCTTTCAAATTTTCCTCTGACATACGCCTCGCGATCCAAGCTCTATATTCCAACCCCACGGCAATACGGTTAGGGGGGGGTGGGGTTCCATTCAACTTCATTCCCTATCCATAATGGTACGAGGCAGGGCTGCCCTCTCTCTCCGCTCCTGTTCGCTATGGCAATTGAGCCGCTAGCGAAACAATATGCACTAATATGGATTTAGTGGGAATTACACTCTCTGGCTCCATAGCACAACATCGCCTTGTTTGCAGACGATGTGACAGTGTTCTCTGCAGACCCACCTTCGCACGATCCCTAGACTCCTGGAAATTCTAGAGCCTTTTGGCTCTCTTTCCTTCTAACAAGCTTAACGCCCCCAAACAAAATTTACTGGTGGGGGTTTCCCCCAAACCTATGTCTCAGCCTCCAAAAGCAATTTGACTTCAAATGGTCTAGTAAATGGATCACTCATCTCGGAGTTAAAATATCTAATGACCCGGAACAGATGGTCAAGGATAACTTTTTACCCCTGTTGGCAGACCTACGAGCGTTAAAAAATGTCTGGGATCACAAGAGCATTTCTTGGATGGGCCGTATAGCCTCCCTTAAGATGTCGTTCCTTCCGCGGCTCACCTATCTGTTTAGATGCCTTCCAATCAGAATACCCACCCACCTTCTGCTACAATTTCAAAGCGAGTGCACCAAATTTATCTGGCAGAACAAAACCCCCAGAATAGCCCATAAAACCCTTCAATTCCCAGTCCAGTTGGGGGGGCTGGCCTCCCCATCCATAGTAAAGTACTACGAGGGAGCCATGCTCACGCACATCTCTCAGTGGGGAGTACTTCACTCACAAGACAGGTGGAGAGATATCGAACAAGCTTCTCTACCCTTCGATATCTACTTAAAGGACCTAATCTGGACCCCGGTCCATAGCCGTAGAACCCTGAACATACACAATTGTGTAGTCGTGGACTGTGCCGTAGCATTTGGGAAGTAAGAGTCGGCACCGCAAAGCTGATTGCGCCGCACCCTTCCCGAGCCTACTTCTATTCCAGGTCTCGTCAAGGCCTCCCTGAAACACACCCCAACACATGGGCTAGGATAGGTGTGAAGCTAGTCTCCTGACTTCTGCCTCAGAAGCGATTCCCGAGAACACCCCCCACCACTCCCCCACCCATAATGATGAGCCCCCCCCCCTCCCCCCTCCCATACCTTTTTTGATAATCTCTCAGGACAGATTACCGACTTCTACCTCTGATAACTTCAACCGCTTTAGTTGTATTTTTTTTCTGTTTTCCTTTGCTACTCAAGTACTTTTTGACATGTTATGTACTATAATGTGTAGGGGCCCTGCGAGTCCCCAATGATTGGTTATACCTTGTTAAAATAAATAAAAATTATTTAAAAAAAAAAAAAAAACCCTAAAACAATTGATACAAATCTTATCTAAAAAAATACCATTGGATATATAAAAATGAATAACATTCATCGGTTAATGAATTTAAAACTTATAAAGTTCATATAATTAATAAAATCCGAATCTCACCTCAAACCACAAAAGATACTGGGATAGATCTAAATGGTCACAGAGCCTGGTGCAGCTGTTTACCGGAGGTGTCCTTCGTGCCACCCGGAGTAAGGTAGAATCCAGAAATCTGTAAAAAACAAAGCGCAACCAGACTCAAGTGCAGATACAGGGAATAAGACACACCACACTGCTGAATTACACTTACAATGTTAACGATTTTATTATGCACTGCAACATATCCAAATGGTAAAACTAGAAGTATAAAATACACAGTCCATATGTATATAGGGCCAGACAGATCATTTGTATATAGGGCAGACAGATCAGCTGTATATAGGGTCAGACAGATCAGTTGTATATAGGGTCAGACAGATCATTTGTATATAGGTCCAGACAGATCATTTGTATATAGGGTCAGACAGATCATTTGTATATAGGGCCAGACAGATCATTTGTATATAGGGCCAGACAGATCAGTTGTATATAGGGTCAGACAGATCAGTTGTATATAGGGCCAGACAGATCAGTTGTATATAGGGCCAGACAGATCATTTGTATATAGGGCCAGACAGATCAGTTGTATATAGGGCCAGACAGATCAGTTGTATATAGGGCCAGACAGATCAGTTGTATATAGGGCCAGACAGATCAGTTGTATATAGGGCCAGACAGATCAGTTGTATATAGGGTCAGACAGATCAGTTGTATATAGGGCCAGACAGATCAGTTGTATATAGGGCCAGACAGATCAGTTGTATATAGGGTCAGACAGATCAGTTGTATATAGGGTCAGACAGATCAGTTGTATATAGGGTCAGACAGATCAGTTGTATATAGGGTCAGACAGATCATTTGTATATAGGGCCAGACAGATCATTTGTATATAGGGTCAGACAGATCAGTTGTATATAGGGCCAGACAGATCAGTTTTATATAGGGCCAGACAGATCAGTTGTATATAGGGTCAGACAGATCAGTTGTATATAGGGTCAGACAGATCAGTTGTATATAGGGTCAGACAGATCAGTTGTATATAGGGTCAGACAGATCAGTTGTTCATAGGGTCAGACAGATCAGTTGTATATAGGGTCAGACAGATCATTTGTATATAGGGCCAGACAGATCATTTGTATATAGGGTCAGACAGATCAGTTGTATATAGGGCCAGACAGATCAGTTTTATATAGGGCCAGACAGATCAGTTGTATATAGGGTCAGACAGATCAGTTGTATATAGGGTCAGACAGATCAGTTGTATATAGGGTCAGACAGATCAGTTGTATATAGGGTCAGACAGATCATTTGTATATAGGGTCAGACAGATCATTTGTATATAGGGCCAGACAGATCATTTGTATATAGGGCCAGACAGATGAAGTAAAAAAACACTAATTAAACAGCGCTTACTCCCAAACAGGACAACAAATATTTCTTTATCACTATTGCTGGTTAGTTTTCAATAATACTATCAACTACATACAAACTATGTCCAGTATCAAAAAAATACTCAAATGTGCAGTCTACAATTGATCATACATTCATCATACAATATAAATGAATTGAAACTTTAAAACATTAAAAAACCTAAAACAAACCATCTAGAACTGTGACGTACCCAAGAGAATCTTACAAGACTTAAGCAGTTATTTTATTATAAAGGTAACAGGGGCAGATACATTGTTAGCAAACAAATTGCGCCAGCGGGAATAGCACACTCTCGCATACACCAAATCTTTTACAACAATAGGACTCACAAACTCCCCTCACAGATAGGGGACTGCTTCTCAGACTACTACTCCAAGCTCTACAACCTTGAGAGTGCTGAGATTAAGACCCCCCGCTTCCACACAACAGATAAGAAAATTTCTTGATTCTCTAAACCTACCATCCCTATCGACGGAACAACAAGATTCTTGACTAACCCCTTGACTCTGCTGGAAATCAAGCAGGTTATCCAGCGCCTCAAATCCCTTAAGGCCCCTGGCCCAGATGGATTCCCCGCACAGTTCTACAAAACTTATAGCCAAGAACTGTTGCCGTTGCTCCTTAGGTTTTTTAACACTGCCAGACTGGAAGGAAGTTTTAAAAGGGAATTCTTGGAGGCTGAGATCATTATGATTCCCAAGCCAAACAAAGACCCCTCCTATTGCCCCAACTATAGGCCTATTTCTCTTATAAACGTGGACTTAAAATCTACTCCAAACTTATCGCTAATCGAATTTGCAAACTCCTACCTACCCTAGTCAAACCCAGACCAAGTAGGGTTTATACTTAACCGTGAGGGCCCGGATAACACTAGGCGCCTCATCAATATTGTTTGCGAATCGACAAGAATGAACAAGCCTTTCTCGATTATCTCTCTTGATGCCGAGAAGGCCTTTGATAGAGTTAGATGGAGCTACCTCTGGGAGACTCTTGACGCTTTCAAATTTTCCTCTGACATACGCCTCGCGATCCAAGCTCTATATTCCAACCCCACGGCAACGGTTAGGGGGGTGGGGTTCCATTCAACTTCATTCCCTATCCATAATGGTACGAGGCAGGGCTGCCCTCTCTCTCCGCTCCTGTTCGCTATGGCAATTGAGCCGCTAGCAGAAACAATATGCACTAATAAGGATTTAGTGGGAATTACACTCTCTGGCTCCAAGCACAACATCGCCTTGTTTGCAGACGATGTGACAGTGTTCTCTGCAGACCCACTTCGCACGATCCCTAGACTCCTGGAAATTCTAGAGCCTTTTGGCTCTCTTTCCTTCTACAAGCTTAACGCCCCCAAAACAGAAATTTACTGGTGGGGTTTCCCCCAAACCTATGTCTCAGCCCTCCAAAAGCAATTTGACTTCAAATGGTCTAGTAAATGGATCACTCATCTCGGAGTTAAAATATCTAATGACCCGGAACAGATGGTCAAGGATAACTTTTTACCCCTGTTGGCAGACCTACGAGCGTTAAAAAATGTCTGGGATCACAAGAGCATTTCTTGGATGGGCCGTATAGCCTCCCTTAAGATGTCGTTCCTTCCGCGGCTCACCTATCTGTTTAGATGCCTTCCAATCAGAATACCCACCCACCTTCTGCTACAATTTCAAAGCGAGTGCACCAAATTTATCTGGCAGAACAAAACCCCCAGAATAGCCCCATAAAAACCCTTCATTTCCCAGTCCAGTTGGGGGGGCTGGCCTCCCCATCCATAGTAAAGTACTACGAGGGAGCCATGCTCACGCACATCTCTCAGTGGGGAGTACTTCACTCACAAGACAGGTGGAGAGATATCGAACAAGCTTCTCTACCCTTCGATATCTACTTAAAGGACCTAATCTGGACCCCGGTCCATAGCCGTAGAACCCTGAACATACACAATTGTGTAGTCGTGGAGTGCCTAGCATTTGGGATAAGATTCGGCACCGCAAGCTGATTGCGCCGCACCCTTCCCCGATCACTTCTATTCCAGGTCTCTTCACAGGCCTCCCTGAAACACACCCCAACACATGGGCTAGGATAGGTGTGAAGCAAGTCTCTGACTTCTGGTCTGAGGCCAATGGGGACGGTTATTTCTCGTTGTCTAAGGACAGACCTTGCGAAGATATCCCGTCCTATCTCCACTTCGAACTTACCAGGATTAAGAGTTTCCTCTCTAGCTGGGGATTTTCCCCCTCCACTCAGCGTCAGCTTACCCCATGGGAATCTGTGTGGAAGGGGGGACGTAGACTCCACAAGCCCCTATCAAGACATTATTGTCTGCTGGAGGGTACGGTGCCTCCAGATCTGGCCCCACACTTACGTAAGTGGGATACTATACTTCACACTCAAATTTCGGCTAACGCCTGGCAGGGGTCCTCACCCTAACCAAAAAATCATTGCATTGTGTGACAATGTTTGAAACACACTATAAAGTCATTTCTCAATGGTATCTGGTTCCAGTGCGGTTATCTAAGATGTTTCCGACATCCTCTCCACAATGTTGGAGGGACTGCTGCTCCCAGGGAAGCATGCTCCACATCTGGTGGGAATGCCCCAGGTTGTCTCCTCTGTTGAACATATGCTTCCGCACTCTGTCTGCTCTCAAGATTCACCTACCCAAAAGCCCTGCCACAGCACTCCTACACCTAAATTTGCACGTCCTCCCTAAACATCAGCAGATCTTTTGTGTTTATCCTCCTGTCATCAGTTAAAACTAATATTGCTAGATGCTGGAAGAAAGCGTCTCCCCCTAGCTGGCCTGATACCTCTCAGAACTATGGCCTACTTTCACGCTATGGAAAGAGACATATTCTATAGTCTTGACAGAAGTGACCTTTTTGAGATGATTTGGGCTGACTGGACGGACACACACACACGACACCACATGGCCCCCCCAGGTCAGAGTATAAGAATTCACGTTTTGTCTGCCTCAGACGATTCCCGAGAACACCCCCCACCTCCCCCACCCATATAGATGAGCCCCCCCTCCCCTCCCATCCTTTTTTGATAATCTCTCAGAAATGTACCGACTTCTACCTCTGAAACTTCAACGCTTTAGTTGTATTTTTTTTTCTGTTTTCTTTGCTACTCAAGTACTTTTTGACATGTTATGTACTATAATGTGTAGGGGCCCTGCGAGTCCCCAATGATTGTTATACTTTGTTAAAATAAATAAAAATTATTTAAAAAAAAAAAAAAACCCTAAAACAATTGATACAAATCTTATCTAAAAAAATACCATTGGATATATAAAAATGAATAACATTCATCGGTTAATGAATTTAAAACTTATAAAGTTCATATAATTAATAAAAACCGAATCTCACCTCAAACCACAAAAGATACTCGGATAGATCTAAATGGTCACAGAGCCTGGTGCAGCTGTTTACCGGAGGTGTCCTTCGTGCCACCCGGAGTAAGGTAGAATCCAGAAATCTGTAAAAAACAAAGCGCAACCAGACTCAAGTGCAGATACAGGGAATAAGACACACCACACTGCTGAATTACACTTCCAATGTTAACGATTTTATTATGCACTGCAACATATCCAAATGGTAAAACTAGAAGTATAAAATACACAGTCCATATAACCAAAGCGTCTCTCTTTTTCTCCTCCAAGTCAGTCTCTAAATGCGGCACTCACTACATGCGTGTTTACATCCCTTGAAGACTTCCATATTTGCGTCTTGAATTCCAATCGCCGTGCTGGAAAGGAGATAAACAATGTAGTTGCTGCAAAGTCCTACGGATCCTTTAATAGCTCAATCTTAGCCTCAACACGTTTCAACGTGTGGTCTTTCTCAAGAGGTGGTATGTCCATAGTTGATGTTCCTTATATAGTGGACAGACTTTTCTTACAGGCCGACAATGCTTGTCATGCCTCATTCTATTCAATTCTATTCAATATTGCGCCTTGATCTGTAAATGGCTCAAAAATAGCTTAAAACACAGCTTAAGAACAATCTTTATTTAATATAAAATACCAATTAGAAATACCAATTAAAAACACAGCTAAAATTACAAATAAATAATGAATACTAAACATAAAAATGGAAGCAATATTTATATTCAAGACTTCATTCTATCATATGGTAAAGGCTGATAAAACAACTTATAAACACATCGATTTAATATTTAAAATATAATTAGAATTCATCGCAATGGGAACAATTTATTATTCATACTATCCATTTACACAACACTTTCTATAATTCATGGTGACCTGATTAAAATAGAATGACCAGCCGGCTGGCCTGACACACATTCTGAATCATTTACTATAGATAAAAAAAGGCATATTTGATTACATCACTAAAAAATCCCCTACTGCTTATGCAGAACAATTTTACATAAAAGCAATTTTACATAAAAGCAGCCAAATCTAAATCCACATTGAGACCCCCTGGGCACATACAATTAAGTTTCTGTATCCAGTAGGTCTCGCGTTTATGGAGAGCAAGTAATCTATTTTGTCTGTTGGGAGGGATCCAATCAATAACTTGAATTCTTAAAGCTCTGGAATCCCCCCATGTACATCTCTATAGTGAAGTGGAACACTGTGGTTGTCTACTTTATTTTTAATATTATTCAAATGTTCCGTGAACCTGCATCTGATCTTCCTTTTGGTGCGACCTACATACATAAGGTCGCACCCACAGGTTAGCAAATAGACCACATGCGTGAAATCACAAGTACAGCAACTCTTGATTTGAAACTGTCAAGTGTGATCACTGTTTGCAAAACTAGATTCAATCTTAACATACTTACACATTCCACAATTTTGTTTACCACATTTGTAAGTGCCCTCTTTTAGGCTCAACCAATTGCTCTTGGTGGATGTTGTTTTTTCCTTTTTAATAGATTTTAATTTACTTGGGGCTATTCGATTTTTTAGGTTTCTTCCTTTCTTAAAGGTAATCAATGGATTATTCATCAGTGACGGTGCTAATAAACTATCCGATTTTAGAATTCCCCAATGTTTCTTAAAGACATCTTTAATGATTTTATGCCCTTCATTGAAAGTGGTAATAAATCTAATCTGATACTTTGTCTGTCTATTCTGTTTACGTTGGCTCCTATGTATCCTATAGTCCCCCTCCTTTCCTAACAATTGATCCCTAGCCTGCCCTAGAGCCTTTGATCTGGAATTTTCTATAATTGCCGGGTCATATCTTTTTTCCTTAAGTTTATTAGCCAGGATGTCTGCCTCTTTATTGAAATCTCATATGGAAGTGCAGTTTCTTCTAAGTTTAAGAAATTTACTATATGGTATATTGTCCTTCCAATTTTGTTGTTGGGCACTCCTATAGTCAATGAAACTGTTTCTCTATGTGGGTTTTCTAAAATTTTATACTGCTGTTTTATTGTCACTATTTACAAAAAGTCCTAAATCTAGGAATTCAATTTCAGTTTTGGAGTGATTCCCAGTAAATTTTAAATTATAATCATTATTGTTGATATATTCAATTAATTCATTAACCATGGTTAGATCACCCTCCCATAGAATTATTACATCATCAATATATCTCTGATATTTAACTATGTTGTCACTAAAACGGTGGGCTTTCCAGATATATTCATTTTCAAAGGTGTGCATATACAGATTTGCATATGATGGGGCAAATGTGGTACCCATCGCGGTGCCTCTAATCTGTCTGTAATACACACCTTCGAAAATGAAATAATTATGTTCTAATATGAACTGTATGGATTCCAATAAAAATTCTTGGTGCGCAATCGGAAATCCCCATTGAAACGAGTTGAGGCTAAGATTGAGCTAAGGATCCGTAGGACTTTGCAGCAACTACATTGTGTATCTCCTTTCCAGCACGGCGATTGGAATTCAAGCCGCAAATACGGAAGTCTTCAAGGGATGTAAACACGCATGTAGTGAGTGCCACATTTAGAGACTGACTTGGAGGAGAAAAAGAGAGACGCTTTGGTTATATGGACTGTGTATTTTATACTTCTAGTTTTACCATTGGGATATGTTGCAGTGCATAATAAAATCGTTAACATTGTAAGTGTAATTCAGCAGTGTGGTGTGTCTTATTCCATGTATCTGCACTTGAGTCTGGTTGCGCTTTGTTTTTTACAGATTTCTGGCCAGACAGATCAGTTGTATATAGAGTCAGACAGATCATTTGTATATAGAGTCAGACAGATCATTTGTATATAGGGTCAGACCGATCATTTGTATATAGGGTCAGACAGATCATTTGTATATAGGGTCAGACAGATCATTTGTATATAGGGTCAGACAGATCATTTGTATATAGGGTCAGACAGATCATTTGTATATAGAGTCAGACAGATCATTTGTATATAGGGTCAGACAGATCATTTGTATATAGGGTCAGACAGATCATTTGTATATAGGGTCAGACAGATCATTTGTATATAGAGTCAGACAGATCATTTGTATATAGGGTCAGACAGATCATTTGTATATAGAGTCAGACAGATCATTTGTAAATAGGGCCAGACAGATCATTTGTATATAGGGTCAGACAGATCATTTGTATATAGGACCAGACAGATCATTTGTATATAGGACCAGACAGATCATTTGTATATAGGGTCAGACAGATCATTTGTATATAGGGCCAGGCAGATCATTTATATATATATATGGCCAGGCAGATCATTTGTAAATAGGGCCAGACAGATCATTTGTATATAGGGTCAGACAGATCAGTTGTATATAGGGTCAGACAGATCAGTTGTATATAGGGTCAGACAGATCATTTGTATATAGGGTCAGACAAATAATTTGTATATAGGGCCAGACAGATCATTGGTATATATATTCTTTTGAACTTTATATACTGTTTTATTCAGCACCATATCACCTCTCCTTGATGCCTTTTATGAGTATTTTTAATTTGGTATTGTGATATTGTCTTTTTTCTACATATTACACAATTCAGTGGTTGAAAGAAAACTTTTATGTATAAAATACTTATAGCCATATATAGTATATATGAATAATTCAGTGCTAGGAATTAGCTCTTCATTTGTTTATAGACATTTTATCCTGTTTTTAACGTTATGGAGAAGATCGTACCAGGGGCAATTAGTGGTAAATTAACCCTCAGATCTCAGCTGCGTACTCTCCGGTCACATGGTTATTCCTTGTCGGTCCTATAATCTCTGTGATTATTTTTCCAGAAGTCAGGATCAATGAATGTGCGCGCTGAGTAAGACCAGTTTTGTGTTGTAAGGAAACTTGTTTATCTACAAGACAATTACAGTACTAGACCCACACAAAGACTCAGGGAATTATTATACCTGAACTGTACAATGAGGTGAGATACGTTTGTAAAGAGCTAACAACTTCAGTGAAAACTCGGTAAACTGCGGAACAACCAATAACAGTTTTTTTATGTTTGGGCAACTTATGCCCCAGAAAGTGATTTGGTTGAGGCAAAGCGTATAACAGCTTAGAGCATTTTACTCCTACTGTGCGGATGACCTGTCTGGATAGATGTGTCCTGGCTTATCAGATCTTGTCTCCAGTTACAGCTTACTCACACATGATAGGTGATTATTGCCTGACAATTACATATTACTTGTATGCAGAGCTTCATTTGTTAGGGTACTCACTGGTACTGGCCATCTTATCACAGGTAATCTTTGTAATTGTCATGTAAATACTCTAGTTTCTTCTGTTATGTGTGATCAGTCCACGGGTCATCATTACTTCTGGGATATAACTCCTCCCCAACAGGAAATGCAAGAGGATTCACCCAGCAGAGCTGCATATAGCTCCTCCCCTCTACGTCAGTCCCAGTCATTCTCTTGCACCCAACGACTAGATAGGATGTGTGAGAGGACTATGGTGATTATACTTAGTTTTTATGACTTCAATCAAAAGTTTGTTATTTTAAAATAACACCGGAGCGTGTTATTACTTCTCTGGCAGAGTTTGAGGAAGAATCTGTCAGAGTTTTTTACTATGATTTTAACCGGAGTAGTTAAGATCATATTGCTGTTCTCGGCCATCTGAGGGAGGTAAAGGCTTCAGATCAGGGGACAGCGGGCAGAGGAATCTGCATTGAGGTATGTAGCAGTTTTTATTTTCTGAATGGAATTGATGAGAAAATCCTGCCATACCGTTAAAATGACATGTATGTATACACTTCAGTATTCTGGGGATGGTATTTCACCGGAACTACTCTGTTAAAGGTCACTAATCCTTTTTAATAACTATTTATCATGTTAAACGTTTTTGCTGGAATGTAGAATCGTTTACATTGCTGAGGTACTGTGTGAATAAATATTTGGGCATTATTTTCCACTTGGCAGTTTTTTGGCTTTATTTGTGACAGTTTCGTTTCTCTTCACTGCTGTGTGGGAGAGGGAGGGGCCGTTTTGGCGCTCTTTGCTACGCATCAAAAAATACCAGTCAGTTACTTTTATTTTTCCTGCATGATCCGGTTCATCTCTGATAGATCTCAGGGGTCTTCAAACTTCTTTGAAGGGAGGTAAATTCTCTCAGCAGAGCTGTGAGAATTCTTATAGTGACTGTGAATAAAAACGTTGCTTTGTATTTTTTATGTCAAATTTAATTATTGTTATTTTACTAATGGGAACAAACCTTTGCTAAAAGTTTTGTTGTTTTAAAGTTTGATGCTATAACTGTTTTTCAGTTCACTATTTCAACTGTCATTTAATCGTTAGTACCTCTTTGAGGCACAGTACGTTTTTTGCTAAAAAAGATTATAACCAAGTTGTAAGTTTTTTGCTAGTGTGTTAAACATGTCTGACTCAGAGGAAGATATCTGTGTCATTTGTTCCAATGCCAAGGTGGAGCCCAATAGAAATTTATGTACTAACTGTATTGATGCTACTTTAAATAAGAGTCAATCTGTACAATGTGAACAAATTTCACCAAACAGCGAGGGGAGAGTTATGCCGACTAACTCGCCTCACGCGGCAGTACCTGCATCTCCCGCCCGGGAGGTGCGTGATATTTTGGCGCCTAGTACATCTGGGCGGCCATTACAGATAACATTACAAGATATGGCTACTGTTATGACTGAAGTTTTGTCTAAATTACCAGAACTAAGAGGCAAGCGTGATCACTCTGGGGTGAGAACAGAGTGCGCTGACAATGCTAGGGCCATGTCTGATACTGCGTCACAGCTCGCAGAGCATGAGGACGGAGAGCTTCATTCTGTGGGTGACGGTTCTGATCCAAACAGATTGGACTCAGATATTTCAAATTTTAAATTTAAATTGGAGAACCTCCGTGTATTACTAGGGGAGGTCTTAGCAGCTCTCAACGATTGTAACACCGTTGCAATACCAGAGAAACTGTGTAGGTTGGATAAATACTTTGCGGTACCGGCGAGTACTGACGTTTTTCCTATACCTAAGAGACTAACTGAAATTGTTACTAAGGAGTGGGATAGACCCGGTGTGCCGTTCTCACCCCCTCCAATATTTAGAAAGATGTTTCCAATAGACGCCACCACTCGGGACTTATGGCAAACGGTCCCCAAGGTGGAGGGAGCAGTTTCTACTTTAGCTAAGCGTACCACTATCCCGGTGGAGGATAGCTGTGCTTTCTCAGATCCAATGGATAAAAAATTAGAGGGTTACCTTAAGAAAATGTTTGTTCAACAAGGTTTTATATTACAACCCCTTGCATGTATCGCGCCGATTACGGCTGCGGCAGCATTTTGGATTGAGTCGCTTGAAGAGAACCTTAGTTCATCTACGCTAGACGACATTACGGACAGGCTTAGAGTCCTTAAACTAGCTAATTCCTTCATTTCGGAGGCCGTAGTACATTTAACCAAACTTACGGCTAAGAACTCAGGATTCGCCATACAGGCACGTAGGGCGCTGTGGCTAAAATCCTGGTCAGCTGATGTTACTTCTAAGTCCAAATTACTTAATATACCTTTCAAGGGGCAGTCTTTATTTGGGCCCGGTTTGAAAGAGATTATCGCTGACATTACAGGAGGTAAGGGCCACGCCCTACCTCAAGACAAAGCCAAAGCTAAGGCTAGACAGTCTAATTTTCGTCCCTTTCGGAACTTTAAAACAGGAGCAGCATCAACCTCCACTGCACCAAAACAGGAAGGAGCTGTTGCTCGTTACAGGCAAGGCTGGAAGCCTAACCAGTCCTGGAACAAGAGCAAGCAGGCCAGGAAACCTGCTGCTGCCCCAAAGACAGCATGAACCGAGAGCCCCCGATCCGGGACCGGATCTAGTGGGGGGCAGACTCTCTCTCTTCGCCCAGGCCTGGGCAAGAGATGTTCAGGATCCCTGGGCTCTAGAGATCATATCGCAGGGATACCTTCTAGACTTCAAATTATCTCCCCCAAGAGGGAGATTTCATCTGTCAAGGTTGTCAACAAACCAGATAAAGAAAGAAGCGTTTCTACGCTGCGTACAAGATCTGTTATTAATGGGAGTGATCCATCCGGTTCCGCGGTCGGAACAAGGACAAGGGTTCTACTCAAACCTGTTTGTGGTTCCCAAAAAAGAGGGAACTTTCAGGCCAATCTTAGATTTAAAGACTCTAAACAAATTCCTAAGAGTTCCATCGTTCAAAATGGAAACTATTCGGACAATCTTACCCATGATCCAAGAGGGTCAGTACATGACCACAGTGGATTTAAAGGATGCTTACCTTCACATACCGATCCACAAAGATCATCACCGGTATCTAAGGTTTGCCTTCTTAGACAGGCACTACCAGTTTGTAGCTCTTCCATTCGGATTGGCTACGGCTCCAAGAATCTTCACAAAGGTTCTGGGTGCCCTTCTAGCGGTACTAAGACCGCGAGGGATTTCGGTAGCTCCGTACCTAGACGACATTCTAATTCAAGCTTCAAGCTTTCAAACTGCCAAGTCTCATACAGAGTTAGTTCTGGCATTTCTAAGGTCGCATGGATGGAAAGTGAACGAAAAGAAGAGTTCTCTCTTTCCTCTCACAAGAGTTCCATTCTTGGGGACTCTTATAGATTCTGTAGAAATGAAGATTTACCTGACAGAAGACAGGTTAACAAAGCTTCAAAATGCATGCCGCGTCCTTCATTCCATTCAACACCCGTCAGTAGCTCAATGCATGGAGGTGATCGGCTTAATGGTAGCGGCAATGGACATAGTACCTTTTGCACGCCTACACCTCAGACCGCTGCAATTATGCATGCTAAGTCAGTGGAATGGGGATTACTCAGATTTGTCCCCTACTCTGAATCTGAATCAAGAGACCAGAAATTCTCTTCTATGGTGGCTTTATCGGCCACACCTGTCCAGGGGGATGCCATTCAGCAGGCCAGACTGGACAATTGTAACAACAGACGCCAGCCTACTAGGTTGGGGCGCTGTCTGGAATTCTCTGAAGGCTCAGGGACTATGGAATCAGGAGGAGAGTCTCCTTCCAATAAACATTCTGGAATTGAGAGCAGTGCTCAATGCCCTTCTGGCTTGGCCCCAGTTAACAACTCGGGGGTTCATCAGGTTTCAGTCGGACAACATCACGACTGTAGCTTACATCAACCATCAGGGAGGGACAAGAAGCTCCCTAGCAATGATGGAAGTATCAAAGATAATTCGCTGGGCAGAGTCTCACTCTTGCCACCTGTCAGCAATCCACATCCCGGGAGTGGAGAACTGGGAGGCGGATTTCTTGAGTCGCCAGACTTTTCATCCGGGGGAGTGGGAACTTCATCCGGAGGTCTTTGCCCAAATACTTCGACGTTGGGGCAAACCAGAGATAGATCTCATGGCGTCTCGCCAGAACGCCAAACTTCCTCGCTACGGGTCCAGATCCAGGGATCCGGGAGCAGTTCTGATAGATGCTTTGACAGCACCTTGGAACTTCAGGATGGCTTATGTGTTTCCACCCTTCCCGCTGCTTCCTCGATTGATTGCCAAAATCAAACAGGAGAGAGCATCAGTAATTCTAATAGCACCTGCATGGCCACGCAGGACTTGTTATGCAGATCTAGTGGACATGTCATCCTGTCCGCCTTGGTCTCTACCTCTAAGACAGGACCTTCTGATACAGGGTCCATTCAAACATCAAAATCTAACTTCTCTGAAGCTGACTGCTTGGAAATTGAACGCTTGATTTTATCAAAACGTGGTTTTTCTGAGTCGGTTATTGATACCCTAATTCAGGCTAGGAAGCCTGTTACCAGAAGGATTTACCATAAAATATGGCGGAAATACCTATACTGGTGCGAATCCAAAGGTTACTCCTGGAGTAAGGTTAGGATCGCTAGGATACTGTCTTTTCTACAAGAAGGTTTAGAAAAGGGTTTATCAGCTAGTTCATTAAAGGGACAGATTTCAGCTCTGTCCATCTTGTTACACAGACGTCTGTCAGAAAATCCAGACGTCCAGTCCTTTTGTCAGGCTTTAGCTAGGATCAAGCCTGTGTTTAAAGCTGTTGCTCCACCATGGAGTTTAAACTTAGTTCTTAACGTTTTACAGGGTGTTCCGTTTGAACCCCTTCATTCCATTGATATAAAAATGTTATCTTGGAAAGTTCTGTTTTTAATGGCTATTTCCTCGGCTCGAAGAGTCTCTGAGTTATCAGCCTTACATTGTGATTCCCCTTATCTGATTTTTCACTCAGACAAGGTAGTTCTGCGTACTAAACCTGGGTTCTTACCTAAGGTAGTCACTAACAGGAACATCAATCAAGAGATTGTTGTCCCATCCTTGTGTCCAAATCCTTCTTCAAAGAAGGAACGTCTTTTACACAATCTGGATGTAGTTCGTGCCCTCAAGTTCTACTTGCAGGCAACTAAAGATTTTCGCCAAACTTCTTCCTTGTTTGTCGTTTACTCTGGACAGAGGAGAGGTCAAAAAGCTTCTGCTACCTCTCTCTCTTTTTGGCTTCGTAGCATAATACGTTTAGCCTATGAGACTGCTGGACAGCAGCCTCCTGAAAGAATTACAGCTCACTCCACTAGAGCTGTGGCTTCCACTTGGGCCTTTAAGAATGAGGCCTCTGTTGAACAGATTTGCAAGGCTGCAACTTGGTCTTCACTTCATACTTTTTCCAAATTTTACAAATTTGACACTTTTGCTTCTTCGGAGGCTATTTTTGGGAGAAAGGTTCTTCAGGCAGTGGTTCCTTCTGTATAATGAGCCTGCCTTTCCCTCCCGTCATCCGTGTACTTTTGCTTTGGTATTGGTATCCCAGAAGTAATGATGACCCGTGGACTGATCACACATAACAGAAGAAAACATAATTTATGCTTCCCTGATAAATTCCTTTCTTCTGTTGTGTGATCAGTCCACGGCCCGCCCTGTTTTTAAGGCAGGTAAATATCTTTTAAATTATACTCCAGTCACCACTTCACCCTTGGTTACTCCTTTCTCGTTGATTCTTGGTCGAATGACTGGGACTGACGTAGAGGGGAGGAGCTATATGCAGCTCTGCTGGGTGAATCCTCTTGCATTTCCTGTTGGGGAGGAGTTATATCCCAGAAGTAATGATGACCCGTGGACTGATCACACAACAGAAGAAAGGAATTTATCAGGTAAGCATAAATTATGTTTTTCACAAGAGGGGGCTGCAAAATATATCAAGCATTGTAAATAATGTCCCTTTGCTTTTCTTAAAGATACTGAGCACAATATCTCAATCAATAATCAATGAGTAATGAAACCTTTTTTGTATTAAAACAGCACTGCACGTATGTAAAGGTTACCAGGAATTTCTCTGTCAAGATTACTATTTTTTTTCAATGTCACATTCTAGATATATAGATAATAGATGGGTAGGTAGATAGATAGATAGATAGATAGATAAGACAGCAAACAACAGATTTCATATATATGATTTTTGCTGTTAAAGTCCTCTACCGAGCATGGCCATGAAACTGATTGGAGCTAGTGCACGTGTCTCCTAGCAACCAATTCAAAGTATAAACTCCTCCTTAGAGACCACAGACACCTTGTAGGGTTGTGACAGGAAGTAATGGACACTGAACAAATGAAGATAAAAAAAATAGATAAAAGGTAGAATCCTTTTAAAATGATGAATAATACATATTGAAATGATTTCTATTAAGTATAACCCACTGCTTATAGTGCTTTTTTTAATTACATTTAAACAGACTGCTCCTTATCCCTTTAAGTGGGAAACAGAGAAGCTGTTATCACTTCCTAAGCCCACTAGTTTGTTTATTACATGGGATAATACAGAGTATGACCATGAATTGTTCTCCACACATCTGGGTACTCAGTACATACAATACACAGACATATCCATCAGCTGTAAAGAGACATAGAGGTAAGCTCAGGAGGACTATGGCAGAGGTATAAAAATGTTATGTATATAGCGCTCAACACGTGCACACCCCTGAGTCTACCTCAGTATGTTTTCATGGAAAGGAGCAAAGTTATATAAAGGACAACCAGAGAAAAAGGATCAAGAACATTTCATGTCTAACTTCCATTTATCTTTAAAAAGACAGTGAACACCTTGTACATACAAGACTTCTCTGTTGTCTTTCTATAGAATTACATATCAGACTTTTTAAGATATGTTTAAAACCAATTAACATTTTGTTTGCTGCAATTGTTTTTCAGTAGTCAACCCCCACACACACACATTTTGCGTTATTTGGAGAAGCTAATCAGGCCTAAGTCTGCAGACAAAAAGTCTAACTACAGTCATTATGTTAGTATAGAGTGCATTTTTTTGCAGTTGTTATATGATAAAGCCAATTAGATACATATATGTAGCAGGGTTAGCCTTGATACGTCATCAGGTGCATTTGAGAATTAGACAATCCATCATTTTCAGAGCTATATTACTTGAAAAAGGGGAAAATGAATATAAGTTATATTTCCAGACAAGAGAAAAGGCTTCTCTAAGCCACATGAGCAGTAGCCCAAACTAAAAGAACCAGGATCCCCCCCAAGGCTCAGTGAGCAAGAAACTGTAAGTGATTGGTAACAAACGTCTAGATTGCGAGTTTTGCGTTATGGTGAAAAAGCAGCATTAACAGGTCCTAACTCTGATTTTTCACTACCTCTGGTATTACAAGTCTTGCAGGTTTAGGGGCACCACACACTTTTTTGGCCTTACCGCAAACCGACTTACGTAAATTTCGTAAACCCTTTTTTCTATGGTACTTCCATAGCGCTGGTATTACGAGTTTGTCCTGGGAGGCCAAAAAGTGAGCGGTACACCTTCTACCTCCACAAGATTCCTAACGCATTTTAAAGTCAGTAGTTATGAGTTTAAACTACAACGTTGTAGCATAAAAATCATAACTGAAGTGCTAAAAAGTACACTAACACCCATAAACCTATTAACTCCTAAACCGAGGCTCTCCCGCATCGCAAACACTATAATAAAATGTTTAACCCCTAATCTGCCACTCCGGACATCGCCGCATTATATTTATTAACCCCTAATCTGCTGCCCCCAACATCGCCGCCACCTACCTACATTTATTAACCCCTAATCTGCCGTCCTTAATGTTGCCGCCACTATTTTAGATGTATTAACCCTTTAAACCTAAGTCTAACCCTAAGACCCTTTAACTTAAATATAATTTAAATAAATCTAAATAAAATTAACTAAATTATTCCTATTTAAAACTAAATACTTACCTATAAAATAAACCCTAAGCTAGCTACAATATAACTAATAGTTACATTGTATCTAGCTTAGGGTTTATTTTTATTTTACAGGCAAGTTTGTATTTATTTTAACTAGGTAGAATAGTTATTAACTATTTAATAACTACCTAGCTAAAATAAATACAAATTGACCTGTAAAATAAAACATAACCTATGTAACAATAACACCTAACACTACACTACAATTAAATCAATTCCCTACATTATATACAATTTAAATAAATTAAATTAGCTAAATCACAAAAAAAATCAAACACTAAATTACAGAAAATAATTACAAGATCTTTAAACTAATTACACCTAATCTAATAGCCCTATCAAAATAACCCCCCCCCCCAAAAAAAAAAACCCTAGCCTAAACTAAACTACCAATAGCCCCAAAGAAATCAGTTCTTTTACCTGTAAAAAAATAATACAAACAACCCCCCAACAGTAAAACCACCCCCAAATAAAATACTAACTAAAACAAACTAAGCTCCCCATTGTCCTGAAAAGGGCATTTGGATGGGCATTTCCCTTAAAAGGGCATTTAGCTCTATTGCAGCCCAAAGCCCTAACCAAAAAAATAAACCCACCCAATACACCCTTAAAAAATCCTAACACTAACCCCCGAAGATTCACTTACCGGGAGAAGTCTTCATCCAAGCGGCAAGATGTCCTCAACAAAGCCGGCAGAAGTTGTCCTCTAGACGGGCAGAAGTGGTCCTCTAGACGGGCAGTAGTCTTCATCCAGACTGCATCTTCTATCTTCATCCTTCCGACGCGGAGCGGCTCCATCTTCAAAACATCCGGCGCGGAGCATCCTCTTCAAATGACTGCTTCTTCGGAATGAATATACCTTTAAGTGATGTCATCCAAGATGGCGTTCCTTAGATTCCGATTGGCTGATAGAATTCTATCAGCCAATCGGAATTAAGGTAGAAAAAAGTCCTATTGGCTGATCCAATCAGCCAACAGAATTGAGCTTGCATTCTATCCTGATGAGGACATCTTGCCGCTTGGATGAAGACTTCTCCCGGTAAGTGAATCTTCGGGGGTTAGTGTTAGGATTTTTTAAGGGTGTATTGGGTGGGTTTATTTTTTAGGTTAGGGCTTTGGGCAGCAATAGAGATAAATGCCCTTTTAAGGGCAATGCTCATCCAAATGCCCTTTTCAGGGCAATGGGGAGCTTAGTTTTTTTTAGTTAGACTTTTATTTGGGGGGTTGGTTGTGTGGGTGGTGGGTTTTACTGTTGGAGGGGTTGTTTGTATTTTCTTTTACAGGTAAAAGAGCTGATTTCTTTGGGGCAATGCCCCTCAAAAGGCCATTTTAAGGGCTATTGGTAGTTTAGATTAGCCTAGGAGTTTTTTTTATTATTATTTTTTTTTTGGGGGGGGGGCTTTTTTTATTTTGATAGGGCTATTAGATTAGGTGTAATTAGTTTAAATATCTTGTAATTTGTTTTTTATTTTCTGTAATTTAGTGGGGGGGGTTTGTGATTTAGCTAATTTAATTTATTTAATTGTATTTAATGTAGGGGATTTATTTCATTTTAGTTCAGTGTTAGGTGTTAGTGTAAATAGGTTAGGTTTTATTTTACAGGTCAATTTGTATTTATTTTAGCTAGGTAGTTAGTAAATAGTTAATAACTATTTAGTAACTATTCTACCTAGTTAAAATAAATACAAACTTGCCTGTAAAATAAAAATAAACCCTAAGATAGCTACAATGTAACTATTAGTTATATTGTAGCTAGCTTAGGGTTTATTTTATAGGTAAGTATTTAGTTTTAAATAGGAATAATTTAGTTAATGATAGTAATTTTATTTAGATTTATTTTAATCATATTTAAGTTAGGGAGTGTTAGGGTTAGACTTAAGTTTAGGTGTTAATAAATTTAGAATAGTGGTGGCGACGTTGGGGCAGCAGATTAGGGGTTAATAAATGTAGGTAGGTGGCGGCGATGCTGGGGCAGCAGATTAGGAGTTAATAATTTTAGAATAGTGGTGGCGACGTTGGGGGCGGCAGATTAGGGGTTAATAAATGTAGGTAGGTTGCTGTGACATTGGGGGAGGGAGATTAGGGGGTTAATAAATATAATGTAGGTGTCGGCGATGTTGGGGGCAGCAGATTAGGGGTTAATAAGTATAATGTAGGTGGCGGGGATGTACGGAGCGGCAAATTAGGGGTTAATAAATATAATGTAGGTGTCAGCGATGTCGGGGCGGCAGATTAGGGGTTAATAAGTGTAAGATTAGGGGTGTTTAGACTCGGGGTTCATGTTAGGGTGTTAGGTGTAAACATAAAATGTGTTTCCCCATAGGAATCAATGGGGCTGCGTTACTGAGTTATACGCTGCTTTTTTGCAGATGTTAGACTTTTTCTCAGCCGGCTCTCTCCATTGATGTCTATGGGGAAATCGTGCACGAACACATACGACCAGCTCACCGCTGACTTAAGCAGCGCTGGTATTGGAGTGCAGTGTGGAGCAAAATTTTGCTCTATGCTCATTTCTTGCCTGTTAACGCCGGGTTGATAAAAACCCGTAATACCAGCGCTGTATGTAAGTGAGCGGTGAGAAAAACTGCACGTTAGCACCGCACAGCTCCTAACGCAAAACTCGTAATCTGGCCGTAAATTTCTAAATAAAATTATGTTTTTACCTTTGCTTCATATTGATTCCTCTTTATGGAATCAATATGAAGTCTTCACTGCGAGGATAAAACTCGTTATATTAACTAGCTGCTTAGGGTGTTCACACTAATTCACTTTTGCTACTGTATATTACAAAGTTGTTATACTAAATTAAATCTTTTATACAAAAATCCAAAGGTATTTTTACTATCCCTTTGTAGCATTTATTGATACATAGATTGAACCAGCAGATAAGACTGATTTCCCTGTATATCAATTTAAATGAACAGTTAATTAAAATATGTTTATTCTCACATTGCTGCAATACTTACACGCTTTAACGCAGGTCTTGTGATCCCAGCATTGATCTTTTTCTGAATAAAAATAAAAAAGATAGTATCATCCATAATCTTATTGTCTATGTATTTATTTATGTGTTTATGTATTTATTTGTTTACTTTCAGTTTCTTTTCTCTTGTCTATGAATTTATTTATGTATTTATTTGATTACGTTCAGTTTCTTTTCTCTTGTCTATGTATTTATTTATGTATTTATTTGTTTACTTTCAGTTTCTTTTCTCTTGTCTATGTATTTATTTATGTATTTATTTGTTTACTTTCAGTTTCTTTTCTCTTGTCTATGTATTTATTTATGTATTTGTTTCTTTTCAGTTTCTTTTCTCTTGTCTATAGTGCACATAATTTAGGTAGTGAAGTCTTTCTCATTTGTACCACTTTCACACACATCCTTTTGCAGGATAATGCACTACATCATGGATCAGGTCTGCCTAGCGTTGTGTACAATGGGATAAGCTCATGTGTGATTTCCTGATACTGATATCTGTGTTCAGGGAGGGGTGGTCATTGTATAAGGAGAGAAGTGGCCCCTGAGCTGGCCCGTTCTCCCTCTTTAAAGACCACTTCTCTGACTGAGCTTGGCCACTAATTAGCACCGGTCTCCTGCTCACCTCTTCTATATAACACACGTTCTACTGTCTGCTCCTCCTGCATTAGAAGTACAGGGATGTGTGCTCTGCATTGCACAGAGCTCTGTGACATAACAGCTATCAAGCAGCTTATTATTCTTTCAGAGATTATTAAAGAAAATCTGCCTGGCCAATCTGCACAGAAACATTAGCACTTATACATCCCTAAGACTGTAGAATTCATTAGCTTTAATACTTTTCCTACCAAGTGTCTTCCCTCTACAAAACTAAACTGCCTATCATTATGAGCTTTTTGCTCTTTGAAATTCTGATCACAGTTCGGAACATGACAGCGGACAGACAGGTGCTCATTGTTTTGTTTTCACAAAGCTTCTGTGCACCATATAAGGAGCCATGTACTGTTCTCAAGCATCATAGCTCCTGCTAAGATCAGCAATATGTACATTGTCAGTATTTTTCATAAAAAGAAAAATTTAATAACAAGGGGTAATGATCTCAAGCTGAAGGGTAGTAGGTTCAGCAGTCATTTCTGGAAGCACTTTGTTACAGAAACGGTGATTGATTCATGGAATAAACGTCCACAGGAGGGGATAATGACAAACATTTTGGGGGACTTTAAGAATGCCTGGGATAAGCATAAGGCTGTCCTACTTATTAACTAATGCCTGGAATAAGCATGACTCTATCGTACATACTAATCAATGCCTTGTATAAGCATATGGCGATCCTAATTACTAACTAATGCCTGGCAGGGCCACCATCAGGGGGTGAATAGGGTGACTCCTGTCAGAGGCCCAGGGGGCCCCATGAGGCAAGCACAACTATTATTTAAAAAATAATAATAATTTTGTTAGCCACAAGAGGGCGCTACAGCAGAGTGGTATTGAATGTGGGAAATGTCATTACAAGGAGTAAAGCATTAGCATTTGAGAGGATTTCTTAGTGTGCACTGAAGGCAGATCACTTTCATTTGCAGAGAAGGTAAGACTTACTTAGAAAATGTTTTTTATTTCTTTGGCAATTTGGTAGTTGTATGATGGGCCCAGGGGTCCATACATTTTAATTTTTTTTTAGCAATATGCAGCAGTGTATTTATGATTATTTGACAATGCTGTAGAAATTCTATATTTAAAACCATGCAGAAATGTTTCCTCCTCAGTACACAAATGGTAGGTGCCCTTTTGGCAGATAAGATTTTTTTTTATTTATGTATATATTTTAATTACGTTCCAGTTTACCTCCACTTTATGCAAGGACTTTCCAGATGCCAGGATGCATTTTATCTAAGATATTTACATCTTCATAAAATTTTATACTCTCAGGCTAAGATTGCTCATTGTTTGAAACAAGACAGGTTAACATAACACTGTTAATTTTACACTACAGCTGACTTAATTTTGAAATACATACAAACAAGCCTAAATCCTGCATTTAACTAGATCTAATGGTATGAGACCAAGTACCACAGCTTATGGTTCCACCAAGACCGTATAGAGTACAGCAGTTTCAAAATCCGAAAATGGGGGGGGGGGGGTAAACAAACATTTTTCAACCTTTCAAAAGTACTTTTCTTCATCTACCCATTCTGACAGATCATTGATGTACAATCTTGAATTCACAGTACTATTTATTTTTGCACATTTACAAAAAGTGATCTCTTCATTTCTGTTATTTTTTTATCATGCATGTCACACACTGTTGATTTAGGGGATGGAAATGTGCAGAAATGTTACCTTCTGTGGGTGTCTTTGTGCTTTTGTGGTGTCTTTATGAGTGTGCATGTAGGTCTTTGTGTGTTTTCTGTGGATGTCTCTGTGAGGGTGTGTGCATATGTCTATGCGTTTTCTGTGGATGTCTCTGTGAGGGTGTGTGCAAATTTATTTGTGCATTTTCTGTGGTTGTCTCTTTTAGGGTGTGTGTGTGTGTATGTCTTTGTGTATTTTCTGCGGCTGCCTCTGTGAGGGTGGGTGTGTATGTCTTTGTGTGTTTTCTGTGGATGTCTCTGTGAGGGTGTGTGTGTGTATGTCTGTGTGTTTTCTGTGGGTGTCTCTGTGAGGGTGTGTATGTGTATGTCTGTGTGTTTTCTGTGGGTGTTTCTGTGAGGGTGTATGCATATGTCTTTAAAAAGCAACGGTGAAAAACATGTTAAACATATAACAAAATAAGGGTATAACATAAACAAGAACAATAATGAAAATAATGAATGATATTAATAAATCTGAGCTCAGATAAAGGGACGTCCCATATATAAAGCAACAATATAGTCCCAAAGTCTATACAGTCACAAAGAGACACTTGACTGATGGGACTGGAAGGTGTGAGGATCATTGTGAAAGTGCAGCCTGCCCTGGTTAAGAAAACCCCATGCAATCAGTAGTACCTTCATATTTGTCAGGTAATGGTATCCGGGGTATACTTCCAGAAGCAGGGGAAGAAGTTGCAGTACTAGGAGCAGAGACTGGCGGTGCAACAACAGGAGCGGTATCCTTCGCTGCAACTAGTAAGGAGAGCTGAGCGGTTATAGCCTCTTGTTTAAAATCCACACTCTGCAATTGTACGGTATGGGTTCCCAACATCTGTCTTTTAAGACACACTGCCCTTGCTACCTCATTTGGTTCCATGGCCCAAGTATAATGTAATGCTTGTGGGATATTCCTCTATGAGACCAAACTTGGCCAGCAGTCTTCTTATTCAAGCGTCAAGTTGGAATGATAGGGAATATCCCAGAGCAATGAAAGTTTGCAAAATGAGGTAAGCAGTACTCGCAGTAGGCAGGGTAGACTTTGGCGGCAACAGGTAGGGAATCCAGCAGTATGGCAGTTCAAGGGCAAACCAATAGAAGGACTGGGAAGCAGGCAGGAATCAGCAACAAGGGAATCCAGTACTTTACAGTTCAGGGATAAACCAATAGAATGGTCAGGCAGGTAGAGTTTGGCAACAGTATGTCAATCCAATGGTTCAAGGGTTAAACAGGCAGAGTGGTCCGACAGGCAGAGTTCAGCAACAGTATGACAATCCAGTCCTTTAGGGGTTAAGCAAGCAGAGTAGTCAGACAGGCAGAGTTCAATAATGTTATGGCAATCCAGAACTTTAGGGGTTAAGCAAGCAGAGTAGTCAGACAGGCAGAGTTCAATAATGTTATGGCAATCCAGAACTTTAGGGGTTAAGCAAGCAGAGTAGTCAGACAGGCAGAGTTTAACAACGTTATGGCAATTCAGTACTTTAGGGGTTAAGCAAGCAGAGCAGTCAGGCAGGCAGAGTTCAATAATGTTATGGCAATCCAGAACTTTAGGGGTTAAGCAAGCAGAGTAGTCAGACAGGCAGAGTTTAGTAACGTTATGGCAATTCAGTACTTTAGGGGTTAAGCAAGCAGAGCAGTCAGGCAGGCAGAGTTCAATAACGGTAAGGCAATCCAGTATTCAGTAACACCTAGGAACACACTAAGTAACACCTATACTTGGGCAGTGATAGGTAGAAAGTGAGCAACTTACATAGGCGCAGGATTCGCACCACAGGAGATCATGACCGGCTTCCGAATGGAAGGCGATGACGTGACCGCCGCACGCACACAGGAGCCGACTCTCCCCTAGGCAACGAGCAGAACAGCAGGTGCCGTGTCCCTAGCAACAGCTAGAGCGGCGTGGCGTGACACCGTTAGGACGCAAGCGGAGAAAAACTAGCATGCCACTTTTAATCTGCCCCAGTGAGAATACTGTAGATTGTAATCACCTCTCTATTAGGAAATAATTCACACTGGATCTGTTTGTTAATTTGTTGCAAAACTACACTATAGTCTTCTAATTCCAGGGCGTATTTTGTCCCTTTGAACCTAGTCATGCGTACGGTAAACTGATACATTTATAGCTAATATTGATCATCTAGTATTTGATTGAAAATGGGAATGAATGGCATCACATTTGTTAATATGATAATTAATAACATTTTATTTATTAGATTTCACTTCGAAGCCAGTACTGATCATAGCAAGGAGAAGGTGCAAAGCCGTTATTTTCAGAGTCTCCCATGATCAGTCCCATTTCACTTAATTTTCTTATTCCACAAAGATGAATTTATTCTGTAGTAAACGTGCACCTGTCTGCAGCTCATTACGCTCTCACAGAACTGAGTTATTAAACCTGACCTTGGTTTATTCCCCTCCCGATGATCATCACGAGTTTCTTCTACAAGTCACCTTCAGAGCTCATATAATTTGTGTGTTTTTTACACATTATTGATATGATCTTATTAATTAATAGAACACTTCTGCCTCTCAGCGCCCAAAATATTTCTGACTGCTAGAAGTAGAGAATATTTCCTCCAACTATATGGGCTAGATTACAAGTGGCGTGCTATTTATAGATGCTGTAAAACATTCTATATAATCCATATAATATACATATATTGTTAACAGTATAGATATTTTTCAATAATTATTATTAATGTTTTTAAATATTTAATATTTCAATAGCGTGCCTTAAGATTACTGTTTTCATGTGCGCTAACCCAATATTTTACATTCCTATGTTCTTCATATAGAAAAAAATTATAATTTTTATTATTAAATGTATATTTCTATATATGTGATAATGTTAATGTAAAATAGATATCTATACCTATATACAGTATCTATACTACAGTATCTACAGTTGTGCTCATAAGTTTACATACCCTGGCAGAATTTATGATTTCTTGGCCATTTTTCAGAGAATATGAATGATAACACAAAAACTTTTCTTTCACTCATGGTTAGTGTTTTGCTGAAGCCATTTATTATCAATCAACTGTGTTTACTCTTTTTACATCATAATGACAACAGAAACTACCCAAATGGCCCTAATCAAAAGTTTACATACCCTGGTGATTTTGGCCTGATAACATCCACACAAGTTGACACAAAGGGGTTTGAATGGCTATTAAAGGTAACCATCCTCACCTGTGACCTGTTTGCTTGTAATTAGTGTGTGTGTGTATAAAAGGTCAATGAGTGTCTGGATTCCTGACAGACCCTTGCATCTTTCATTCAGTGCTGCACTGACAATTCTGGATTCTGAGTCATGGGGGAAGCAAAAGAATTGTCAAAGGATCTGCGGGAAAAGGTAGTTCAACTGTATAAAACAGGAAAGGGATATAAAAAGATATCCAAGGAATTGAGAAATTGCAAATGAGGGGTTTTGTTGATACCAAACCACGGTCAGGTAGACCAACTAAAATTTCAGCCACAACTGCCAGGAAAATTTTTGGGATGCAAAGACAAACCCACAAATAACTTCAGGTGAAATACAGGACTCTCTGAAAATATGTGGTGTGGCTGTTTCAAGATGCACAATAAGGAGGCACTTGAAGAAAGATGGGCTGCATGTTCGAATCGCCAGAAGAAAGCCATTACTATGCAAATGCCACAAAGTATCCCGCTTGCAATACGCCAAACAGCACAGAGACAAGCCTCAAACCTTCTGGCACGAAGTCATTTGGAGTGATGAGACCAAAATTGAGCTTTTTGGCCACAACCATAATTGATACATTTTGTAGAGAAGTCATCAAGGCCTATGATGAAAGATACACCATTCCTACTGTGAAACACGGAGGTGGATCGCTGATGTTTTGGGGATGTGTGAGCTACAAAGACACAGGAAATTTGGTCAGAATTGATGGCAAGATGAATGCAGTATGTTATCAAACAGAACGTCTCATTTTCCACTTCTTGATTAGAGTTTGAACACTGCTGATTTGCATTCTCAATTCATTGGATATATTTTTATATCCCTTTACTGATTTATACAGTTCAACTACCTTTTACCGCAGATCCTTTGACAATTCTTTTGCTTTCCCCATGATTCAGAATCCAGAAACGTCAGTGCAGCACTGGATAAAAGATGTAAGGGTCTGTTAGGAGTCCAGAAACTCATTGACCTTTTATACACACACACTAATTACAAGCAAACAGATCACAGGTGAGGATGGTTACCTTTAATAGCCATTCAACCCCCTTTGTGTCAACTTGTGTGCATGTTATCAGGCCAAAGTCACCAGGGTATGTAAACTTTTGATCAGGGTCATTTGGGTAGTTTCTGTTGTCATTATGATTTAAAGAGAGTAAACACAGTTGATTGATAATAAATGGCTTCAGTCAAACACTAACCATGAGTGAAAGAAATTTTTTGTGTTATCATTCATATTCTCTGAAAAATGGCCAAGAAATCATAAATTATGCCAGGGTATGTAAACTTATGAGCACAACTGTATATACAGGTATAGGACTACACACACATATATATATATATATAGGTCCTGAATGTGAAGAACATTGGAATATGAAATGTGTACAGTATATATACATTAAACACATTATAAAATATTATTATGGAATTATTATGTATATATATTATAGCCCTTTGCATTCAAATACATGGCCATATACCTTTGAAGCCAAATTTTTATCAGATAGTGTTTATATAATTGTAACAGTTTATTTTAGTGTATTTATGCTCTGTTCGGTGCAACTTTTTTTTAACTTACTACCCTTTATGTGAGGTTGAAGGTCGTGCTAACCATACGAATCTAAATCATGATTGCGCTCTCATGTTCGTATTTACTTTCAACTTGTAATAAGAGCACTATTTTCGTCATGTGCAGAAAGGTGAAAATGTATGATTTACATTATTTGTAAATGTGTTGTGTTTTAGTCAGTTTATTTAATTTGAAATTACGTTAGATAGATAATAGTATTTTATATCACTGCACCCTGAATATTGTACTTTTGTAATATGTTTTTTTCTTATTTATTCCCCTTTTATTCTTGTGTGATGAGTTGGTTTGTACAGCCAACTACAAGCCACACCCACTGTGCTAAAGAAAATGAAACAAGTGCGCTATTGAGGATAATGCAAGTGCGTGCTAAATGATCCAACTTAAAGAAAGTGTGAACGTGTAGTTCTATCCTCAGCTCGATAGCAGAGGTACAGTGCTTATATAGTCTTGAATGCTGTGAGCAGTATATGGCATAATATTGCTGTCAAAAAGGCAAGCGTTTGTGATTCTTTATCATTGCACATAATGGGGCCTATTTATCAAAATGTCAACTATGTTGCATTCGCCCGCATCAATACGCTCGCCAGACATTGCCAAACATCGCTGCAGCAGACCTGAATACGATCTTATTCATAAAAAAAGCCGTCAAAAACATGTGCGTTGACTACAGTGCGAAGAGCATCGGACTGGTGTTAAAGGGACGCTGAACTCAAATTTTTTCTTTTGTGATTCAGATAGAGCATGAAATTTTAAGCAACTTTCTAATTTACTCCTATTATCAAATCAAATTTTCTTCATTCTCTTGGTATCTTTATTTGAAATACAAGAATGTAAGTTTAGATGCTGGCCAATTTTTGGCCAACAACCTGGGTTGTTCTTGCTGATTGGTGGATAAACTCATCCACCAATAAAAAAAGTGCTGTCCAGAGTTCTGAACAAAACAAAAAAAAGCTTAGATGCCTTCTTTTTTAAATAAAGATAGCAAGAGAACGAAGAAAAATTGTTAATAGGAGTAAATTAGAAAGTTGCTTAAAATTCCATGCTCTGAGGCCGAATTATCAAACTGTCAACTCTGCTGCATTCGCCGGCACCAATACGCTCGCCTAACATCGCGGCAGCGGACCTGAATATGCTCTCTATATTTATAAAAAAAGCTGTCAAAAAGCCGTGCACCAAGTACGGGGCGATGAGCAGCGGACTGTTGTTAACTAAAAGTCATCGATCTTGCTGCTATTTGGCTTTTTCCCAACTTTATTTATACCCTGTCAATAAACACCGCCACTATACTGAAATGTTTAACCCCTGTCCCGCCGCTCCCGGACCCCGCCACAACTTTAATAAAGGTATTAACCCCTATCCCTCTGCTCCTAGAGTCCACCGCAACTTTAATAAAGTTATTAACCCCTAAATAAATGTATTAACCCCTAAACCCCTGGCCTCCCACATCACTACCACTTACTAAACCTATTAACCCCTAAACCGCCAGCCCCCCACATCGCCATAAACTAAATTAAGCTAATAACCCCTAAACCTAACAACCCGATAACTTTACATTAAATATTAACTCATCCCTATCTTATAATAAATTTAAACTTACCTTTAGACTTAAAATAAACTATATTAAACTATTAATTAACCTACCCTATTATACTAAAAATACATTAAACTATATTAAACTATTAATTAATCTACCCATTTATACTAAAATTACATTAAATTACATTAAACTATATTAAACTATTAATTAACCTACCCTAACTATTATACTAAAATTACATTAAACTAACAATTAAATTAACTATATTACATATTTAAACACCTAACCCTACTCAAATTATTTAAATCTACTATTAAAAATTACTGTTACATAAAAATAACAACTAAGTTACACAAAATAAAAAATAAATGATCAAATATTTAAACTAATTACACCTAATCTAATAGCCCTATGAAAAAAAAAAAAAGTAGCCTACACTAAACTACCAATGGCCCTTAAAAGGGCCTTTTGCAGGGCATTGCCCCAAAGAAATCAGCTCTTTTACCTGTAAATAAAAATACAAACAACCCCCAACAGTAAAACCCACCACCCACACAACCAACCCCCCAAATAAAAACCTATCTAAAAAAACCTAAGCTCCCCATTGCCTTGAAAAGGGCATTTATCTCTTTTTCAGCCCAAAGTCCCTAACCTAAAATTAAAACCCACCCAATAAACCCTTACAAAAACCTAACACTAACCACCGAAGATCCACTTACAGTTTTTGAAGACTGGACATCAGTAGTAAGAAGCTATACATGTCGTCAAACTTAATTTGACAGGTGTCATGCCCCTTTTTATGTAAATCCCCGCCCCTTTTCCGTCCAAGTCTTCACCCATGTTCCCGCCCCTAGAATCCGCCCCTTTTGAATATTGATAATGATTTTGATATGGTAATGATATAGTTGCGTAATAAATCAAATGTATTTTTATTGATTGTAATGATTTTGATATGATAATGATATAGTTGCAGTCAGTGTTCACTCTAAGGCTAGTTTTGTGAGCAGCCCAACAGTGAAATAGTTAATAAGGGAACCACACCTTGGAGTCTGCATTGTGTAGTGTTTGTTAATTGCTCTAATTAACTGTTTCACTGCTGGGCCGCTCACAAAACTGGCATTAGAGGGAACAGTGGTTGCAGTATAAATAAAATGTATTTTTATTGATCGAATAATTGTTTTATGACTGAGCGCAATGTTGTAAAAAAAAAAAACAGCCAAAAAAAACAAAACAAAAAAAAAAAAAATATATATATATATATATATATACACACACACATACACACAGAGGGAGAGAGAAATAGAGAGTTGAGAGAAATAGAGAGATGTATTCACACACAAAAAAAAACGAACAGCCAAAAAATTTATAATAATATATATATATATATATATATATATATATATACACACACACACACACATACATACAGACACAGAGGGTGAGAGATGCTCTGTATGGTGGTAGAACAAATGCTATTAAATTGTACCATAAAACTCCTGAAGAGCGCATACATTATTATGATTTCACCAGCCTATACCCTTTCATTAACAAAACAAAAACATACCCAATTGGTCACCCTGTCATTATTTATGATGATTTTAAACCTTTTGACAATTATTTTGGCGTTGCTAAAGTAAAAGTCTATCCCCCAAGAACTTTGTTCTTTCCTGTACTCCCTGTAAAAATGAATGGCAAACTGATGTTCCCGTTATGCCGTGCATGTGCCAGCACCAACCAACTGACACCTTGCGAGCATACTGAGGAAGAGCGGGCCTTGACAGGAACATGGTGTACGGTTGAAATAGCAAAGGCTTTGGAGAAAGGGTACAAGTTGTGTAAAATATTTGAAGTCTGGCATTTTGAACAGCGCACAGGCGCATTATTCACAGAATACATCAAGGTACATCTCAGGGACAAACAGGAGGCATCAGGTTACCCTGATTGGTGTACAGACGAGGGTAAAAAACAAAAATATGTATCTGACTACTTTGACAAAGAGGGTGTCACACTGAGACCGCATGAAATAAAGGTCAATCCAGCAAAGAGACACATTTCCAAACTTTTTCTAAATTCTTTATGGGGTCAATTTGGGCAAAAAAGCAATTTGCAGAATACAAGTATTGTAACTGACCCTGACAAGCTTTTTCGTTATGTGTTTCTACCAAAGTATGCAGTGTCATCTTTTTAAATTTCTTAGACGATGACACAGCTATGGTCAGTTGGAAATACACTAAGGACTCTCACACATTAGCACGTAACACAAACATTTTCATAGCTTGTTTCACCACCGCCTATGCACGACTGGAACTGTACAACCTTTTAGACAGACTGCAAGACCATTGTGTCTACCACGACACTGACTCTGTCATTTTTGTCAGCAGCCCCGGTGACTGGACGCCTCCTTTGGGTGACTATTTAGGGGAACTGACTAGTGAATTACCCCCTGAAACACACATCACAGAATTTGTTTCGGCTGGCCCAAAAACTTATGGCTATAGACTGACAACGGGTAAAACATGTATAAAAGGAATCACTCTAAATGCTGCTAATGTACAATTAGTAAACTTTGACAGTTTAAAAGATTTAGTATTGGACTATCCCTTGCACCCTGACAAACAGAATTTTTTTTATAGTTCGACACAACGGTATTGTGAGAAATAAAAGGTACTGGCAAATAGAGACAAGACAATTACAGAAAACTCAAAAGTGTGTATATACCAAGAGACAACTGACAGACGCCTACCATTTGGTTATTAAGCTATAGACGTCAGACTACAACATCCATTTTCATGCATTTTGGCCGGGCCTTCTAATTCAGGAAAAAGTTTTTTTTATAAAAAAATTACTACAAAATGCTGGTACACTTTTATCACATCGGGTTGACAATATTGGGTGGTTTTATGCATGCTGGCAAAAAATGTGTGACAAACTATTACTCACAGTGCCTCATATCAGATTTATAGAAGATTTGCCAGACACTTTTAATGATGATACACTTTTCCCCATTGGAAAAATTAATCTGGCGGTTGTTGTTGATTTGATGGATGCTGCAAGTGATAGTTCTGAAATTGAAAAGGCATTCAACAAGTATGTACATCACAGAAATCTGAGTATAATGTACCTTGTACAGAATGTGTTTTGTCAGGGTAAAAAAAGCAGAACAATTAATTTAAATACTAAATATAAGGTACTTTTTAAAAATCCTAGGGATACCTTTCTGAGTGCAATGGCTGAACTGAACATCCCATCAAGTGTTGTTGGTAATACAACAATCAGGGAAAACCTTGATGGTTTAAAGATGTTAAATGAGAATTCAGCAACTAATGTTCAAAACCCTTCACAAGAAAGAGATAAGGCAGCCTTCTTTTTAAGGTCCAGCTCATTAAGCCCCCCCTGGTCTATCAAGTCCTCATGGGTTTCATATAATTTTAATGTTGCTATAACTTTTTTTGGTGATATTTTCTGCTACTTGGTTACTTTCATAAACGGACTTTATATATTTGATGTCAGCTTGTTATTATTTCGCAGATGCAAAGTCGCTTTCCTTTTGGTCATTGGCTTCCTATGAAGATGCTGCATGTGAAATACACTTTCATTTTTTATTTCTACATAAAAAGCAATTGTTCTTTTTCTTTCTTTGTGATTACTGCAAAATCTATTGAAGCAAAATTAATATTTTACCTTAAAACTCTGCTGGGTGTAAGGGAAAAGCAATCAAATGCAATCAGGCAAAACCCACCGTATACAAAGAAACAACGGAGAGTCTGTACATTTTTCTAAATGAATTCAAAGACATGCTGTGACATGTACAGGTAATCAAGTTGTTATACCAAATAGCTATCGTTATTGTTTAAAACATCTTATATGGAATTATTCTAACATTTTAAGCATCAGCATGTTATAAATACTTGTGTGTATGTGTGTATATGTATGTGTGTATAAGTATGTGTGTATATGTGTGTGTGAGTGTGTGTGTATGTATGTGTGTATATGTATGTGTGTATAAGTATGTGTGTATATGTGTGTGTGAGTGTGTGTGTGTGTATGTATGTGTGTATAAGTATGTGTGTATATGTGTGTGTGAGTGTGTGTGTGTATATGTATGTGTGTATAAGTATGTGTGTATATGTGTGTGTGAGTGTGTGTGTGTATGTATGTGTGTATATGTATGTGTGTATATGTATGTGTGTATGAGTCTGTGTGTATGTATGTGTATGTGTGTATATGTGTGTGTGAGTGTGTGTGTATGTATGTGTGTATAAGTATGTGTGAGTCTTCTTAGTCTTCAGAAATACATTTATTTTTGCATTTAGCACCATTCCCTATATAATTAATATTTGACTGACTAATAATATTTAGTTTGTAATTATTCAATAAGAGGGAAAAAGCCCTTGTGGTGCCATTGTTCGTGTGTAGTAACATAAGTATGTGTGCATATGTGTGTGTGTGTGTGTGTGTGTGTGTATGTGTATGTGTGTGTGTGTGTGTAGGTGTATGTGTGTATATGTCTGTGCGTGTATGTATGTGTGTGTGTATGTGTGTATATGTATGTGTGTATGAGTCTGTGTGTATGTATGTGTATGTGTGTATATGTGTGTGTGTGTGTATGTATGTGTGTATATGTATGTGTGTGTGAGTGTGTGTATATGTCTGTACGTGTATATGTGTGTGTGTATGTGTGTATATGTATGTGTATGTGTCTGTGTGTATGTATGTGTATGTGTGTATATGTATGTGTGTATAAGTCTGTGTATGTGTGTATATGTGTGTGTGAGTGTGTGTGTATGTATGTGTGTATATGTATGTATCTGTGTGTGTGTGTGAGTATGTGTATGTGTGTAAAAGTCTATGTGTATGTGTGTATAAGTCTGTGTGTATATGTGTGTGTGAGTGTGTGTGTATGTATGTGTATAAGTCTGTGTGTATGTGTGTGTGAGTGTGTGTGTATGTATGTGTGTGTGAGTATGTGTACATATGTATGTGTGTATGTCTGTGCGTGTATGTATGTGTGTGTATATGTACAGTGGGGCAAAAAAGTATTTAGTCAGCCACCAATTGTGCAAGTTCTCCCACTTAAGAAGATGAGAGAGGCCTGTAATATTCCTCAACTATGAGAGACAAAATGTGGAAACAAATCCAGACAATCATATTGTCTGATTTGGAAAGAATGTATTTGCATATTATGGTGGAAAATAAGTATTTGGTCAATATCAAAAGTTAATCTCAATACTTTGTTATATATCCTTTGTTGGCAATGACAGAGGTCAAACGTTTTCTGTAAGCCTTCACAAGGTTGTCACACACTGTTGCTGGTATGTTGGCCCATTCCTGCATGCAGATCTCCTCCAGAGCAGTGATGTTTTTGGGGCTGTCACTGGGCAACACAGACTTTCAACTCCCTCCAAATGTTTTCTATGGGGTTGAGAGGCCACTCCAGGACCTTGAAATGCTTCTTACGAAGCCACTCCTTTGTTGCCCAGGCAGTGTGTTTGGGATCATTGTCATGCTGAAAGACCCAGCCACGTTTCATCTTCAATGCCCTTGCTGATGGAAGGAGGTTTGCACTCAAAATCTCACGATACATGGCCCCATTCATTCTTTCATGTACACGGATCAGTCGTCCTGTTCCCTTTGCAGAGAAACAGCCCCAAAGCATGATGTTGCCACCCCCATGCTTCACAGTAGGTATGGTGTTCTTTGGTTGCAACTCAACATTCTCTCTCCTCCGAGTTGTGTTTCTACCAAACAGTTCTACTTTGGTTTCATCTGACCATATGACATTCTCCCAATCTGCTTCTGGATCATCCAAATGCTCTCTAGCATACTTCAGACGGGCCCGGACATGTACTGGCTTAAGCAGGGGCACACATCTGGCACTGCAGGATCTGATTCCCTGGCGGCGTAGTGTGTTACTGATGGTAGCCTTTGTTACGTTGGTCCAAGCTCTCTGCAGGTCATTCACTAGGTCCCCCCGTGTGGTTCTGGGATGTTTGCTCACTGTTCTTGTGATCATTTTGACCCCACAGGGTGAGATCTTGCGTGGAGCCCCAGATCGAGGGAGATTATCAGTGGTCTTGTATGTCTTCCATTTTCAAATTATTGCTCCCACAGTTGATTTCTTCACACCAAGCTGCTTGCCTATTTCAGATTCAGTCTTCCCAGCCTGGTTCAGGTCTACAATTTTGTTTCTGGTGTCCTTCGATAGCTCTTTGGTCTTCACCATAGTGGAGTTTGGAGTGGGACTGTTTGAGGTTGTGGACAGGTGTCTTTTATACTGATAACAAGTTCAAACAGGTGCCATTAATACAGGTAATGAGGGGAGGACAGAGGAGCCTCTTAAAGAAGAAGATACAGGTATGTGAGAGCCAGAAATCTTGCTTGTTTGCAGGTGACCAAATACTTATTTTCCACCATAATATGCAAATACATTCTTTCCAAATCAGACAATGTGATTGTCTGGATTTGTTTCCACATTTTGTCTCTCATAGTTGAAGTAAACCTATGATGAAAATTACAGGCCTCTCTCATCTTCTTAAGTGGGAGAACTTGCACAATTGGTGGCTGACTAAATACTTTTTTGGCACACTGTATGTGTGTGTGTATATGTATGTACGTGTGTATATGTCTCAGTGTATATATGTGTGTATATGTCTGTATGTGTGTATGTATGTTTGTGTGTACATGTATGTGTGTGTATATGTCTCTGTGTGTATATATGTGTGTATATATGTGTGTCTGTGTATGTGTGTATATGATTATGTGTGTATATGAGTATGTGTGTATATGTCTCTCTGTGTGTATATGTCTGTTTATATGTATGCGTCTATGTCTCTGCGGGTGTGTATGTATGTGTGTGTGTATATGTCTCTGTGCGTGTGTTTTTGTGTGTGTTTATATGTCTCTGTGTGTGTACATGTGTATATGTCTCTGTGTGTAATCGTCTATGTGTGTCTGTACATGTACTGTTTGTTTGTGTGTATCTGCATGTTTGTGTCTGAGTATTCATGTGTGTGTGTGTGTATATAAACAGTCTATGTATGTGTGTATAGATATACTGTGTGTGTGTATATATATATATATATATATATATATATATATATACACAGTATATATACTGTATATATATATATATATATATATATATGTGTGTGTGTATGTATATGGCATGTATATAGTAGCATGTATATATCATGTACATAGCAGGTATATCTCTTGTACATAGCAGGTATATATCATGTACATAGCAGGTATATATCCTGTATATAGCAGGTATATATATATATATATATATATATATATATATATATATATATATATATATATATACATATACATATACATATATATAAAACATAGTCCAGTAACTAATTCAGCTCTTCCAAAAAGTAAAAGACGGAAAACAACTTATGAATGTTCTCACCTCTGACCTATATCAAGGAGCATAGAAGATAGTAGTTTAGATTTACATGATAGCATTATTTACTAATTAATCATTGTATTGACACAGATCTGCATACAAAATAAATGTTTCTACATTTTTTAAAACTTTAATTTTGTTATGAAATTAGGCCACGTTTTGCAGACTGTGGACATACCCTTAGAAAAGCATTGAGTGGTATTTATCTTATCCCCTCTGCATTTAAGATAGATAGAAATGAGCTGTTCCATCTATCAAGCAGTCACTGTGCAGCATGTATAATAGTCAGAATTTCATGGAATTCACACCAGTCTCTCTTGGTGTGGGGAGGGGAATAACTACAATACTTAGAGCCTACAGGATATGCAGCTAAATAAATAATGAAAGTGCAGTACAATTTTTTTTTCTGTCTGCAAAATCGTTAGATTTTGAGCTGAATAAGGTCCATTTACTGTATGTGTAGTTGCTATGGATAATGGTGAGCACTTCTTAGGGATTAAATAAAAAACAAATTATTGGGGAGGGGCGTGGCCAGCCACTGAAGTGATCAGACGTGTATACAGAGCCTAAAGCCTACATATCTGAGGATAACTGCTATATATATACACTTTGATTTAATATTAATATATTTAAAAACCCTAAGACACTTATACAACTACCGCAGGCCTAGATTTGGAGTTTGGCGTTAGCCGTGAAAACCAGCGTTAGAGGCTCCTAACGCTGGTTTTAGGCTAACTCTGGTATTTGGAGTCACTCAAAAAAGGGTCTAACGCTCACTTTTCAGCCGCGACTTTTCCATACCGCAGATCCCCTTACGTAAATTGCGTATCCTATCTTTTCAATGGGATTTTTCTAACTCCGGTATTTAGAGTCGTATCTGAAGTGAGCGTTAGAAATCTAACGACAAAACTCCAGCCGCAGGAAAAAAGTCAGTAGTTAAGAGCTTTCAGGGCTAACGCCGGTTTATAAAGCTCTTAACCACTGTACTCTAAAGTACACTAACACCCATAAACTACCTATGTACCCCTAAACCGAGCCCCCCCCCCACATCGCCACCACTCGATTAAATTTTTTTAACCCCTAATCTGCCGACCGCCAACTACGTTATACTTATGTACCCCTAATCTGCTGCCCCTAACACCGCCGACCCCTATATTATATTTATTAACCCCTAACCTGCCCCCCACAACGTCGCCACCAGCTACCTACACTTATTAACCCCTAATCTGCTGACCGCAAAGCGCCGCCACCTACGTTATCCTTATGTACCCCTAATCTGCTGCCCCTAACACTGCCGACCCCTATATTATATTTATTAACCCCTAATCTGCCCCCCTCAACGTCGCCTCCACCTGCCTACACTTATTAACCCCTAATCTGCCGAGCAGACCGCACCGCTACTATAATAAAGTTATTAACCCCTAATCCGCCTCACTAACCCTATAATAAATAGTATTAACCCCTAATCTGCCCTCCCTAACATCGCCGACACCTAACTTCAATTATTAACCCCTAATCTGCCGACCGGAGCTCACCGCTATTCTAATAAATGTATTAACCCCTAAAGCTAAGTCTAACCCTAACACTAACACCCCCCTAAGTTAAATATAATTTTAATCTAACAAAATTAATTAACTCTTATTAAATAAATTATTCCTATTTAAAGCTAAATACTTACCTGTAAAATAAACCCTAATATAGCTACAATATAAATTATAATTACATTGTAGCTATTTTAGGATTAATATTTATTTTACAGGCAACTTTGTAATTATTTTAACCAGGTACAATAGCTATTAAATAGTTAAGAACTATTTAATAGTTACCTAGTTAAAATAATTACAACATTACCTGTAAAATAAATCCTAAACTAAGTTACAATTAAACCTAACACTATACTATCATTAAATTAATTAAATAAAATACCTACAATTACCTACAATTAAACCTAACACTACACTATCAATACATTAATTAAATATAATATCTACAAATAACTACAATGAAATAAACTAACTAAAGTACAAAAAATAAAAAAGAACTAAGTTACAAAAAATATCTACAAACAGAAGAAAAATATTACAACAATTTTAAACTAATTACACCTACTCTAAGCCCCCTAATAAAACAACAAAGCCCCCCAAAATAAAAAATGCCATACCCTATTCTAAATTACTAAAGTTAAAAGCTCTTTTACCTTACCAGCCCTGAACAGGGCCCTTTGCGGGGCATGCCCCAAGAAGTTCAGCTCTTTTGCCTGTAAAAAAAACATACAATACCCCCCCCCCAACATTACAACCCACCACCCACATACCCCTAATCTAACCCAAACCCCCTTTAAATAAACCTAACACTAAGCCCCTGAAGATCTTCCTACCTTATCTTCACCATACCAGGTTCACCGATCCGTCCTGAAGAGCTCCTCCGATGTCCTGATCCAAGCCCAAGCGGGGGGCTGAAGATGTCCATGATCCGGTAGAAGTCTTCATCCAAGCGGGGCAGAAGAGGTCTTCCATCCGATTGAAGTCTTCATCCAAGCGGGGCAGAAGAGGTCTTCCATCCGATTGAAGTCTTCATCCAGGCGGCATCTTCTATCGACATCCATCTGGAGCGGAGCGGCAGCATCCTGAAGACCTCCGACGCGGAACATCCATCCTGGCCGACGACTGAACGACGAATGACGGTTCCTTTAAATGACGTCATCCAAGATGGCGTCCCTCGAATTCCGATTGGCTGATAGGATTCTATCAGCCAATCGGAATTAAGGTAGGAATATTCTGATTGGCTGATGGATCAGCCAATCAGATTTAGCTCGCATTCTATTGGCTGATCGGAACAGCCAATAGAATGCGAGCTCAATCTGATTGGCTGATTGGATCAGCCAATCGGATTGAACTTGATTCTGATTGGCTGATTCCATCAGCCAATCAGAATATTCCTACCTTAATTCCGATTGGCTGATAGAATCCTATCAGCCAATCGGAATTCGAGGGACGCCATCTTGGATGACGTCATTTAAAGGAACCGTCATTCGTCGTTCAGTCGTCGGCCAGGATGAATGTTCCGCGTCGGAGGTCTTCAGGATGCTGCCGCTCCGCTCCAGATGGATGTCGATAGAAGATGCCGCCTGGATGAAGACTTCAATCGGATGGAAGATCTCTTCTGCCCCGCTTGGATGAAGACTTCAATCGGATGGAAGACCTCTTCTGCCCCGCTTGGATGAAGACTTCTACCGGATCATGGACATCTTCAGCCCCCCGCTTGGGCTTGGATCAGGACATCGGAGGAGCTCTTCAGGACGGATCGGTGAACCTGGTATGGTGAAGATAACTTAGGAAGATCTTCAGGGGTTTGTGTTAGGTTTATTTAAGGGGGGTTTGGGTTAGATTAGGGGTATGTGGGTGGTGGGTTGTAATGTTGGGGGGGGTATTGTATGTTTTTTTTACAGGCAAAAGAGCTGAACTTCTTGGGGCATGACCCGCAAAGGGCCCTGTTCAGGGCTGGTAAGGTAAAAGAGCTTTGAACTTTAGTAATTTAGAATAGGGTAGGGCATTTTTTATTTTGGGGGGCTTTGTTGTTTTATTAGGGAGCTTAGAGTAGGTGTAATTAGTTTAAAATTGTTGTAATATTTTTCTTATGTTTGTAGATATTTTTTTATTTTTTGTAACTTAGTTCTTTTTTATTTTTTGTACTTTAGTTAGTTTATTTCATTGTAGTTATTTGTAGATATTGTATTTAATTAATGTATTGATAGTGTAGTGTTAGGTTTAATTGTAGGTAATTGTAGGTATTTTATTTAATTAATTTAATGATAGTATAGTGTTAGGTTTAATTGTAACTTATGTTAGGATTTATTTTACAGGTAATTTTGTAATTATTTTAACTAGGTAACTATTAAATAGTTCTTAACTATTTAATAGCTATTGTACCTGGTTAAAATAATTACAAAGTTGCCTGTAAAATAAATATTAATCCTAAAATAGCTACAATGTAATTATAATTTATATTGTAGCTATATTAGGGTTTATTTTACAGGTAAGTATTTAGCTTTAAATAGGAATAATTTATTTAATAAGAGTTAATTAATTTCGTTAGATTAAAATTATATTTAATTTAGGGGGGTGTTAGTGTTAGGGTTAGACTTAGCTTTAGGTGTTAATACATTTATTAGAATAGCGGTGAGCTCCGGTCGGCAGATTAGGGGTTAATAATTGAAGTTAGGTGTCGGCGATGTTAGGGAGGGCAGATTAGGGGTTAATACTATTTATTATAGGGTTAGTGAGGCGGATTAGGGGTTAATAACTTTATTATAGTAGCGCTCAGGTCCGCTCGGCAGATTAGGGGTTAATAAGTGTAGGCAGGTGGAGGCGACGTTGTGGGGGGCAGATTAGGGGTTAATAAATATAATATAGGAGTCGGCAATGTTAGGGCAGCAGATTAGGGGTACATAAGGATAATGTAAGTAGCGGCGGTTTACGGAGCGGCAGATTAGGGGTTAATAATAATATGCAGGGGTCAGCGATAGCGGGGGCGGCAGAATAGGGGTTAATAAGTGTAAGGCTAGGGGTTTTTAGACTCGGGGTACATGTTAGAGTGTTAGGTGCAGACGTAGGAAGTGTTTCCGCATAGCAAACAATGGGGCTGCGTTTGGAGCTGAACGCGGCTTTTTTGCAGGTGTTAGGTTTTTTTTCAGCTCAAACAGCCCCATTGTTTTCTATGGGGGAATCGTGCACGAGCACGTTTTTGAGGCTGGCCGTTTGCGTAAGCAACTCTGGTATCGAGAGTTGAAGCAGCGTTAAATATGCTCTACGCTCCTTTTTTGGAGCCTAACGCAGCCTTTATGTGGACTCTCAATACCAGAGTTATTTTTATGGTGCGGCCAGAAAAAAGCCGGCGTTAGCTACGTGGGTCCTTACCTTCAAAACTCTAAATCTAGGCTGCAGGGAGCTAAGAAAGAACGCTGAGATCATATAATTGGCCAGAGTGCCCAAATAGCGCCATACGGAACGGCAACATGGAAGACCTCCACGTGGTGCTACAGACTGTAATGGCAGAATTCAGGAAGGATATGCTAACTCAACTTCAGCGGCTGTTACATAAAACTCCACATGCGGACACACTAGGGCAGACCAGATGTGTAGAGAGACAAGACAGTGCAGCATCATTGCCACGAAAAGGTAATGTGCCGGATGCTACTACATTGCCCATTAAGAGCAATAACTACATAGGACTTTCATCCACACTATGCAGAGAGCTGCTTTCCATGCCACCGGTAAATACTCCGAGGTTAACATCTGATCTTCCTGATTGTGACGGAGAGTACCAGCTGACAGGCGTTTCGGTGCGGAGACAAGGTTTCTCATATGGGTCTGAGAGCCTTGGAATGGCGGCACAGCGGAGGCGGCACACATACTTGTTATACATGACGCAGATTAATTTTGAAGGCCTGGTAAGCGGAGCTCCTCTATTTCGCAAGCTGCAGTTAAGGAAGGAGGATGATTCCTGGCTCCAACATGATGGATAGAGAGTAATGCCTGTTGCTGTCAAAAGGCGTAATTCCCATTACTCAGGACTGATACAAAGAATGTCGCTGTGGGACCCAGGCGGTTCTGTATCTGAAGGACTAACTTACAAGACACCTCGCAAACCTTGGACATAGAGAGTCAGAATACACTAAGGTAGGCAAGACCGATGTGACTCCCTACCAAAGTGGCTACTACAAGGTTTTCTAGACCCGCCATCCTCTGGTTCAAAGGTCCAGAGTTTTCTTATATTGACAGCTGCTGTTGGACTGACATGGGAGAATGATATCTATGGGACATTCGAGGTGTCAACTACAGTGCGTTGATTCTACTTACCCCAGGCATACCTGGGTTTTTTTTTTCTCTTTCCTGTATGATAGCTCCTAAGCCAGAATTAGGAGGAATATATAAGTGGCTTACGTAACAATCAATATGTATCCTCTATAGCCAATAATATAATCCAGTTTTTTTGTGGGTTGTCAGATATCTATATTGCACTTTAGCAAAAGTTATATATGATTAAAGAACCACATCAGTACCTTCTTTATCGATCCCAGCCATAAATTGGGGACAGTGCAACTGCACTTTGACTAAATGTTTGTACTTTTGCTTACTACTGTACATTATCAGAAAACCCCACTCCCCAGATTTATTTCATATTGCACTAGAGGACTGTTACATTGTAATTAATGTAATTATGTTCCCCTAGCCCGTTGTTATATATAGCAGCTACTTTATTCCACTATAAATATGTTGAGAATATGCTCTTTGTATTACTTCGGATAGAAACCAGTTTACTTTCAAGGACAGGGCAGGTTAGACAGTTGATGTTTATTGTTTTTTAAGCTCCATAAGTGGTCTTACCTTGTCTGGCATGCCCTATAATAGCTACTACCCATATGTAAAATGAGGTACATAAAGACTAACACCAAGGTCAAAAGATTATCTATGGGTTGTTCTAGCTACCACTACCGCTCATACTTTACACGTATAGAGTAACTCATACTATTATTTATTGGGGGCATCCCTTTATTGAGATAGTACACCTTGAAGCCCCCGCTGTCAGCGGCCAAAATAGTGGGGTGTGTAATTTAAGGTTTTGACCCCCAGTAAAAGTATTACTTTATTCATTTAGGCCTAGATTTAGAGTTCGGCGGTAGCCGTGAAAACCAGCGTTAGAGGCTCCTAACGCTGGTTTTGGCCGCCCGCTGGTATTTGGAGTCAGTGATTAAAGGGTCTAACGCTCACTTTTCAGCCGCGACTTTTCCATACCGCAGATCCCCTTACGTCAATTGCGTATCCTATCTTTTCAATGGGATTTTTCTAACTCCGGTATTTAGAGTCGTGTCTGAAGTGAGCGTTAGACATCTAACGACAAAACTCCAGCCGCAGGAAAAAAGTCAGTAGTTAAGAGCTTTCTGGGCTAACGCCGGTTCATAAAGCTCTTAACTACTGTACCCTAAAGTACACTAACACCCATAAACTACCTATGTACCCCTAAACCGAGGTCCCCCCACATCGCCGACACTCGATTTAAATTTTTTAACCCCTAATCTGCCGACCGCCACCTACGTTATACTTATGTACCCCTAATCTGCTGCCCCTAATCCCGCCGACCCCTGTATTACATTTATTAAACCCTAACCTGCCCCCCACAACGTCGCCGCCAGCTACTTACAATAATTAACCCCTAATCTTCCGACCGCAAAGCGCCGCCACCTACGTTATCCTTATGTACCCCTAATCTGCTGCCCCTAACACCGCCGACCCCTATATTATATTTATTAACCCCTAATCTGCCCCCCTCAACGTCGCCGACACCTGCCTACACTTATTAACCCCTAATCTGCCGAGCGGACCTGAGCGCTACTATAATAAAGTTATTAACCTCTAATCCGCCTCACTAACCCTATCATAAATAGTATTAACCCCTAATCTGCCCTCCCTAACATCGCCGACACCTAACTTCAAACATTAACCCCTAATCTGACGACCGGAGCTCATCGCTACTATAATAAATGGATTAACCCCTAAAGCTAAGTCTAACCCTAACACTAACACCCCCCTAACTTAAATATAATTTACATCTAACGAAATTAATTAACTCTTATTAAATAACTTATTCCTATTTAAAGCTAAATACTTACCTGTAAAATAAATCCTAATATAGCTACAATATAAATTATAATTATATTATAGCTATTTTAGGATTAATATTTATTTTACAGGCAACTTTGTAATTATTTTAACCAGGTACAATAGCTATTAAATAGTTAAGAACTATTTAATAGTTACCTAGTTAAAATAATAACAAATTTACCTGTAAAATAAATCCTAACCTAAGATATAATTAAACCTAACACTACCCTATCAATAAATTAATTAAATAAACTACCTACAATTACCTACAATTAACCTAACACTACACTATCAATAAATTAATTAAACACAATTCCTACAAATAAATACAATTAAATAAACTAGCTAAAGTACAAAAAATAAAAAAGAACTAAGTTGCAAAAAATAAAAAAATATTTACAAACATCAGAAAATTATTACAACAATTTTAAACTAATTACACCTACTCTAAGCCCCCTAATAAAATAACAAAGACCCCCAAAATAAAAAATTCCCTACCCTATTCTAAATTAAAAAAGTTAAAAGCTCTTTTACCTTACCAGCCCTGAACAGGGCCCTTTGCGGGGCATGCCCCAAGAATTTCAGCTCTTTTGCCTGTAAAAAAAACACATACAATACCCCCCCCCCCCAACATTACAACCCACCACCCACATACCCCTAATCTAACCCAAACCCCCCCTTAAATAAACCTAACACTAAGCCCCTGAAGATCTTCCTACCTTGTCTTCACCATCCAGGTATCACCGATCCGTCCTGGCTCCAACATCTTCATCCAACCCAAGCGGGGGTTGGCGATCCATCATCCGGTGGCTGAAGAGGTCCAGAAGAGGCTCCAAAGTCTTCCTCCTATCCGGCAAGAAGAGGACATCCGGACCGGCAAACGTCTTCTCCAAGCGGCATCTTCGATCTTCTTGCATCCGGTGCGGAGCGGGTCCATCTTGAAGCAGGCGACGCGGATCCATCCTCTTCTTCCGTTGTCTCCCGACGAATGACGGTTCCTTTAAGGGACGTCATCCAAGATGGCGTCCCTTGAATTCCGATTGGCTGATAGGATTGGCTGATCAGCCAATCGGAATTAAGGTAGGAATATTCTGATTGGCTGATGGAATCAGCCAATCAGAATCAAGTTCAATCCTATTGGCTGATCCAATCAGCCAATCAGATTGAGCTCGCATTCTATTGGCTGATCGGAACAGGGGTTAGGGGTTAATAACTTTATTATAGTAGCGGTGTGGTCCGCTCGGCAGATTAGGGGTTAATAAGTGTAGGCAGGTGTCGGCGACGTTGTGGGGGGCAGATTAGGGGTTAATAAATATAATATAGGGGTCGGCGATGTTAGGGCAGCAGATTAGGGGTACATAGGGATAATGTAGGTTGCGGCGGTGTACGGAGCGGCAGATTAGGGGTTAATAATAATATGCAGGGGTCAGCGATAGCGGGGGCGGCAGATTAGGGTTTAATAAGTGTAAGGTTAGGGGTGTTTAGACTCGGGGTACATGTTAGAGTGTTAGGTGCAGACGTAGGAAGTGTTTCCCCATAGGAAACAATGGGGCTGCGTTAGGAGCTGAACGCTGCTTTTTTGCAGGTGTTAGGTTTTTTTTCAGCTCAAACAGCCCCATTGTTTCCTATGGGGATATCGTGCACGAGCACGTTTTTGAGGCTGGCCGCGTCCGTAAGCAACTCTGGTATCGAGAGTTGCATTTGCGGTAAAAATGCTCTACGCTCCTTTTTTGGACTCTCGATACCAGAGTTAAATTTATGGTGCGGCCAGAAAAAAGCCTGCGGAGCGTTAACAGCCCTTCTACCGCCAAACTCCAAATCTAGGCCTAAGCTAATTACCCTCTCAATGAGCTAACAATTTAGACTACCTGAAACAGACCCTAGATCTCCATCTGGAACCTCTAAAACTATTTACTATGGGATTCATCTCTCCTAGACCTATGGTTAGTCTCCCTCACCAAAGCTGTGTTGATCACTTACTCTCTAATATTGGTTTGCCTTTTCTAAATTGCATTGCTATATTCTTGTGGTTTAATGGATAGGTGCTAATACTATAGTTATTCTATTATAATTAGATTTGCAACCCAAGCTTTTTATGTGCCCATATGTTCAAAACAATTTAAAAGATTGTACTAGTTTCTGTACGTATTATAGTACTATTATGGTCCTACTAGCCACAAGTATCTCCTTTTTACTCAGCTAAGATATTGGTATGGTCTTCAGTTACTCTTTATAGCGAATAAAAGGAAAGTAAGGTATCTCCCCTCACCCTTTTCCACTCTGTGAGATAGAGTGGGTCATATCCAATACCCCTTTTCCATCTCTGTCCAGTGGTGACAGCAATCCCCGAGGGGAGATACAACACATATCCCTTTACCATATTGGTTTAGTGGTGGTATAACCCCAGAGGGGTGTTACAGCTAACTGAGTACCTTATATGGTCAAAACTTGATGCATAAATCTTATTTCTCCTCACAATGTTATATATACTCTTTACCAACCCAGCCTTAAAATTTGATCTTTCTCTTTTTTACCCCCTAACCCCAACCTCTGGGGTTTCTGCTGGCTCCCCCCCCCCTCCTCCTTATACCATTGAGCTTACTTTGTAAGCAAAGGAAAATATATCCTATAGAAACCTTTCAATTACCTACTTTATCTCTCAATCATCTTTTTTTTTTGCTGATCCTAGCAGATTTACAATTATAGAAAGATATGATAAACACGTGTATATTGAACTCAAATAGACAGCATGACAAATGATCTATTATACTACCACTACTATTTTTGTAATAAGTGTTCATATTTGTCTGTTCACCCGAATTTACCTAGACTGCGATAAAATATTGATGACTGAAATACACATTTCTACAGAAGATGAAGAACAAATTTATATAATCCGATATCATTTGATAACATTATGCGCTGTATTACAAACACAAAATGAGATGTCATGTTCAGGGGCGTAACTACCGGTGGTGCAGAAGTCGCAAACAGGCCCGGCAGGTCCAATCCTCAGGGGGGGCCCAGCTTCAGCACGACAAACAAACAAACTTTTTTTTGTCAACAAACCTTTTTTTTGTTAACTTTAATTTTTTTTCTTTCAGATTTTTTTTCTTTTTCAGATTTTTTTTCAGCTGCTGCGTCCGCCCCTAACAGTTTTAAATTAGAGCGTTGCCGCGAGTTACCATGGCAACGCTCTGAAACATTTGCTCATTTTGCTGCTGAGCGGGAAAGACCTGCTCCCTTCTTGGCTAGGAGACGTATGTGAGGGCATTTAGTTTGCAGAAAGGTATGTTGACTTCAGTTGAAACCGGAGCTGCTGGGCCTCGACATTCTGTGACATTTTGGATTCTTGCACCTGGGCCCTGTGGTTTCTAGTTACGCTTCTGGTCATGTTACTTGCTTAACCTTGTACGTGGATATATTTTGGGATTTTTTTTGTTGTTTTAAGTTACCTGTACACTTGACTGTATGACAAGCTGGTGACGTATCTTGTATTATGCGCTTGTTTGTACCATCTCAATAAAAATGTATTTAAAGAAAAAAAAGTTATTGTTGATATACTTATTGCACTATACAGGAGACAATACAGAGTAATATGCATATTCCCTACGGTTCTATTAACATGTTTGTTTTCAGAGGTACAATATTTTATGCTTTAATCTCAGATTGCTTCTGTCTTATGTTGCTATATTCAGTGCAGTTTATCAGCTATGATGTTTCTCTGACAGTTAAAAGTGCAAGAGGGGAGGTGCTCAGCAGGTAGAAATAAACTACAGATTATACAGTGTCACTGTATGCAGCAGTTTTGTGCTGTCATGAAGAATTTGAAGCATTAAAGCTAAGTGCAGTCTCAGCAGGCAATTGTTTTATTCTCATTTCAACACCATGACATTGAATGAAGCTTCTGTCAAATCCAATTTATTTCTAGCAGTATAAACTGTGTACAGTGAAACATCAGGACATGACGACTGATTCTCTCACTACCCTTCTGTCCTTAGTTGTCTGTGAAGTACATTTAAATCCTTATTTTTTTCAGTTGCAGACTCACATACTTCACTGACTACTGAAGCCTCATGCTTAAGGGCCACATTGCTTCAGGGGCTCACACACATAGCTGACTAATGAAAACTAATGCTTCAGGGGATCACACACTTCACCGACTACTGAAGCCTCATGGTTCAGGGGCCATCAGGGGCTCCCACACCTCACTGACTACTGAAGCCTCATTCTTCAGGGGCCACAGAGCTTCACAGGCTTATACACCTTACTGACTACTGAAGCCTCACTCTTCAGGGGCCACAGAGCTTCAAGGACTTCTGTGTATTTTCTGTGGGTGTCTCTGTGAGGGTGTGTGCGTATGTCTTTGTGCATTTTCTGTGGGTGTCTCTGTGAGGGGGTGTGTGTGTGTGTGTGTATGTCTTTGTGTGTTTTCTGTTGATGTCTTTCTGTGTGTGTATGTCTTTGTGTGTTTTCTGTGGTTGTCTCTGTGAGGGTAAGTGTGTGTATGTCTTTATGTGTTTTCTGTGGGTGAATCTGTGAGGGTGTGTGTGTATGTCTTTGTGTGTTTTCTGTGGATGTCTTTCTTTGTGTGTATGTCTTTGTGTGTTTTCTGTGTGCGTCTCTCTGTGTGTGTATGTCTCTGTGTGTGTGTATGTCTTTGTGTGTTTTCTGTGGGTGTGTGTATGTCTTTTTGTGTTTTCTGTGGGTGTCTCTCTGTGTGTGTATGTCTGTGTGTTTTCTGTGGGTGTCTCTGTGTGTGTATGTCTGTGTGTTTTCTGTGGCTGTCTGTCTGTGTGTGTGTGCGTTTTCTGAATGTGTGTTTGTGTGTTTTCTGTGGGTGTCTGTCTTTGTGTGTTTTCTGTGGATGTCTATCTGTGTGTGTTTTCTGTGGTGTCTGTGTGTGTATGTCTTTGTGTATTGTATGTGGGTGTCTGTGAGTATGTATGTTTTTGTGTGTTTTCTGAGGCTGTCTCTGTGGTTGTATGTGCAAGTTTGTGTTTGAGTTTGTGTGTGTGTGTGTGTTCATTGTCTGTTCCTTTTTAGGACATTTTGACCTTACTACTGATTATTCACATCTTTCTACAGACTTTGAGACTAACAAGACCTTTCTGGAAGTCACAAATCCACCATTTAACCTTTAAATTATTGTTTAGGTAGTTCAGGGCTCTTCCTTTCAGCCACTGCATACCGTTGTCATCATATAGTTGTCTGTAATGGGGGGGGGGGTTGAGGGAGAGTTGGGTGGGTTATATTAATCCAAACTTAAGGGATAAGCCAAAATTATTTCTTATATATTCGTGACCCTTAAGTTCCAGAACCATTAACAGTAGTATACATCAGAATGTACAGTGAGATGCAAAAAAGTAGAGATTTTGCAGTGCAAAGAAAAAGGACTGTTGGTTACTGGACTAGTTAAATACTAAAACCCACTATCAGAATATTCAAAAAATGAGTGAAATCAAATTTCAGATTCTTTAAAGTACCATTGACAACTGCATTCACACAAAATAACTTTATTGGGAGAAAAACATATTTTAGTAGTAGTCCAGCTGGACTAGTACTCACGCACACTCACACACATACAGTTTAAAACTTGCTGGAACTCAGACAATATAATTTAATCTGAATTGCACCTATGAAATACAAATCACTCCCTTACAGGAGGTATTTAAATATTTGTGTATATATAGGTAATCAACCCCTGTAGGTAAGTGAGTATGTTGTTAGCAGTTATTGTGGAGTGTGTCTGGTGTGTACTTATACAAAGAAGCACAACAGTGTTATGTATAATACCCGATCAAATTTTCCGGTTTGTGTGCTAAAAAATGTAAAGTTACAATAATAATCTACAGTACACTCCGTGTATGTATATTAATCAATCAGTCGAAAGTAAAGCTGGTGGTTTACTGTGTTTCTAAAGTTTTATCATTGCCAGTATTACAAAATATGTTAAATTGACATTGAAGAAGGACCCCGGTCAAAGCAAAGTCATTGGTGATTTTAAAGTACGGTGTATACCTTTAAGGACAAGGAGTATTGTCAGTTATATTATAAAGGCAATTGATATGATGTTCTTGATATTATTTGCTGTGTACAACTTGATGTTACAGCAATTATACTTGTGAAATTGAACTCTCAGCTTAAATATTGGCTAGTCCTGTTGTATTTATATATTAGCTTAAGCCATGAGTTATCAATATATACCATATACACAAATGGTTAATAAGAAAATAAAATGCACTTTATATGCATGATGCACATATACATCGCAAAATATAATCTCAGTATGCAACTTGTACAAACAATTATTAACTTTGCTTTAAAAAGATAGAAATTAAAAAGTTACAATTCAGACTGGCTGAATATAAAAATACCAAAGGGTTACCCACGAGTGGAAAGATATACTGAGTTGAACTAAAAAAGATTTCTTTTGTAGCACATATTCACCGCTGGAAGCGGTTTGCAATCCCAGTATGCACCTTGGCCAGACCGATATTCGCTTTGCTTTAGAAAAACAGATAGAAAATGGAGCTGCAGGTCAACCTGGCTAAGTAATAAGATACCAACAGGTTACCCACGAATGGAAAGATATGCTGAACTGAACTATAAAAGGTCTCTTCTATAGCGGAGGCCTGTTTAACCATTAACTATCACTGTATATAACTCTGAACACAGGTTACCCACGAATGGAAAGAAATCTGCTAAGCTTAAACTGAAAAAGGTCTCTTCTATAGCGGAGGCCTTATTTAACATTAACTGCCACTGTATATAGACATAATCAATGCGGTGCAACTGAATATTTAGACTGAGTCAGCTATTAAAATCGAGGTTCCATAACCTCGTGCAGGTGCCCCTGACGCGCGTTTCACATAATGCTTCCTCAGAGGGGTACGCGCCGGCCGGACAGAGCGGGGTATAAGACAATCTTAATCCCGCCCCTGTCTAGAGATTGGTTCATTGCGGTAAGACTCGAATCAATTTTGATTGGTTAGCATCCAACATTACAATGACTGGCATTAATCAGATCCAATTGGATTATGAGCTGACTGTGACATAGGATTTCAGTAATGAATAGGACTCAATGGGGCCTAGTTATCAAGCCGTCAACCTCAAATACGCTGGAATTCCGCAGCGTATTTGTGGCGAGGCTGATTCGCCTTAGTTATCAAAGGCTAGAGACCGGCAAAAGTAGAATTTTGTGACGTAAGCTTCGATCCGCCGGACTCAGTCCGACACAGATCGATTCTTACGTCACTCCAGATGTTCCGCACACAAGTGCGGCACAATCTGACTACTTTTGCTAGTTATCAAAAAACTAGCTGGTACGCTCGGCACTATTCCGGCCCAGCGTACCTGGTTTTCAATGGGAGTCTGACCATAGCGAAAGTACAAGTTCGCTGCTGCCAGACATCCCATTGATTTCTATGGGAGCTGTCTACACCTAACACCCTAACATGTACCCCGTGTCTAAACACCACTAATCTGTCCCCCCTACACCGCCGCAATTAAATAAATGTATTACCCAATAAACCCCCGCTCCCGGAGCCCACCGCAAGCTACTCTATACATATTAACCCCTAAACCGCCGCTCCCTGACCCCGCCGCAACTATAATAAATGTATTAACCCCTAAACCGCCGCTCCCGGACACCGCCGCAACCTACATGATACCTATTAACCCCTATCCTGCCTCCCTATACCGCCGACCTCTATAATAAAGTTATTAACCCCTATCCTGCTGATCCCGCACCTCGCCGCAACTAAATAAATAGTTTAACCCCTAAACCGCCGCCCCCGGACCCTGCCGAAACCTATATTAAATTTATTAACCCCTAATCTGCCCCCCTACACCGTCGTCGCCTATAATACATTTATTAACCCCTATCCTGGCCCCCACTACACCGTCACCACCTATAATACATTTATTAACCCCTATCCTGCCCCCCACTACACCGCCTCCACTGTAATAAATTTATTAACTCCTAAACCTAAGTCTAACACTAACCCTAACACCCCCCTAACTTAAATATTAATTAAATAAATCTAAATAATATTTCTATTATTAACTAAATTAATCCTATTTAAAACTAAATACTTACCTTTAAAATAAACCCTAATATAGCTACAATATAAATAATAATTATATTGTAGCTATTTTAGGATTTATTTTTATTTTACAGGCATCTTTCAATTTATTTTTACTAGGTACAATAGCTATTAAATAGTTATTAACTATTTAATAGCTTACCTAGCTAAAATAAAGGGAAATTTACATGTAAAATAAAAACTAACCTAAGTTACAATTACACCTAACACTACACTATACTTTAATAAATTATTCCTATTTAAAACTAAATACTTACCTGTAAAATAAACCCTAAGATAGCTACAATGTAATTAATAATTACATTGTAGCTATTTTAGGAATTATATTTATTTTACAGGTAACTTTGTATTTATTTTAGCTAGTTAGAATAGTTATTAAATAGTTATTAACTATTTAATAACTACCTAGCTAAAAGAAATACAAAATTACCTGTAAAATAAATCCTAACCTAAGTTACAATTAAACCTAACACTACACTATCATTAAATAAATTAAATAAATTAACTACAAATAACTACAATTAAATACAATTACATAAACTAACTAAAGTACAAAAAATAAAAAGCTAAGTTACAAAAATAAAAAAAATAGGTTACAAACATTTAAAAAATATTACAACAATTTTAAGCTAATTACACCTAATCTAAGCCCCCTAATAAAATAACAAACCCCCCAAAATAAAAAAAATGCCCTACCCTATTCTAAATTAAAAAAGTTCAAAGCTCTTTTACTTTACCAGCCCTTAAAACCCCCGCTCCCGGAGCCCGCCGCTCCCTGACCCCGCCGCAACTATAATAAATGTATTAACCCCTAAACCGCCGCTCCCGGACACCGCCGCAACCTACATGATACCAATTCTATCAGCCAATCGGAATTAAGGTAGGAAAAATCTGATTGGCTGATTTAATCAATCAGATTCAAGTTCAATCCGATTGGCTGATCCAATCAGCCAATCAGATTGAGCTCGCATTCTATTGGCTGATCGGTTACCTGTAAAATAAATATAATTCCTAAAATAGCTACACTGTAATTATTAATTACATTGTAGCTATCTTAGGGTTTATTTTACAGGTAAGTATTTAGTTTTAAATAGGAATAATTTATTAAAGTATAGTGTAGTGTTAGGTGTAATTGTAACTTAGGTTAGTTTTTATTTTACAGGTAAATTTCTCTTTATTTTAGCTAGGTAAGCTATTAAATAGTTAATAACTATTTAATAGCTATTTTACCTAGTTAAAATAAATTGAAAGTTGCCTGTAAAATAAAAATAAATCCTAAGATAGCTACAATATAATTATTATTTATATTGTAGCTATATTAGGGTTTATTTTAAAGGTAAGTATTTAGTTTTAAATAGGATTAATTTAGTTCATAATAGAAATATTATTTAGATTTATTTAATTAATATTTAAGTTAGGGGGTGTTAGGGTTAGTGTTAGACTTAGGTTTAGGGGTTAATAAATTTATTACAGTGGCGGCGGTGTAGGGGGGTAGGATAGGGGTTAATAAATTTATTATAGTGGCGACGGTGTAGGGGGGGCAGGATAGGGGTTAATAAATTTAATATAGGTTGCGGCGGGGTCAGGGAGCGGCGGTTTAGAGGTTAAACTATTTATTTAGTTGCGGCGAGGTGCAGGATCAGCAGGATAGGGGTTAATAACTTTATTATAGAGGGCGACGGTATGGGGGGGCAGCATAGGGGTTACTTGGTATAATGTAGGTTGTGGCGGTGGGCTCCCTGATCGGCGGTTTAGGGGTTAATACATTTATAAGAGTTGTGGCGGTTTAGGGGTTAATACATTTATAAGAGTTGCGGCAGGGTCTAGGAGCAGCGGTTTAGGGGTTACTAACTTTATTTAGTTGCGGGGGGCTCCGGGGCGCCGGTATAGGGGGTAGAACAGTGTAGTTTAGTGTGGGTGCTTAGTGACAGGCTAGCAAGAATGCTGTAAAAAAGCCGAAGAGCAGCGAGATCAGATGAGTTATAACTCTCACAGTCCGCTGCTCATCGCCCCGTACTTGGTGCGTGGCTTTTTGACAGCTTTTTTGATAACTTAGGCGAATTTTTGCAGGTCCGCGGCGGCGATGTGAGGCAAGCTTAGGCGGGCGTATTGGGCCGGCGAAGGCAGGAAAAGTAGACACGTTGATAACTACCCCCCCAATGTGTCAATCCTGCAATACGTGAATAAATTAATATGCAGAGACAGGAAATAAGGAATGTATCAAAGTGTTACATTACTTATAGTATCGTTTATTGGGTTATTTATAATTGGGTTAGCATTGATAATCTTGCACGCATAGAAGCGGAAGATGTAAACATTATCGAGATGTCCTTCTATATTGAGCAAACACAGTTTCCAATAGATGTGATATAGTGACAATAAGTGAAAATAACATTGAGGTGCCAAAATCTTATCTTAAATAATGATAAACAGTGATAGAAGTAATATAAAAATCTATTCAGAAGGAAAAACACTTCTGTCATAGCATATAAACTTTCTGTGAGTGAAACAAGATAATCACATATATCGTAAATTGTGACATGTATTAAAAAGGAATAAAAATTTTTTTAAGAAAAATTATTTTGTGAAAAAAAAAAAATATTTTTTGTTTAGTGAAAATTCAAAAAGATTAATAACCGTGTAAGACTAAATAGGGTAAAAAGTCAGCTTTACTATGGAATGTAAGAGTGACGCTGACAATGTATAATAAAAATTAAAAGTGCTAATGGACATATAAAGCCCATGCATGAAAGGAAAATCTGTGTTTACTGGGATCTCCCTAAATAGACAATGTGTTTATATTTGAGCTGACCATCCTTAGATAGAAGTAAAACCTGAATAAAGAACGTTACTATAGGTACACATTATAATTATTGAATTAATTTAGGCCATTGGGGTATACAGTATTAAGCAGATGTATCCAACAACATTCTGCTTTCAGTAGTGAATCTTCAAGATTGCCCCCTCTAATGCCTAAAGAAATTTTCTGAAGAACAGAAAATTTAAAGTGATTCTGTTGGCTTTTATGGAGCGCGATCCGATATAGATCGTAGTTTGCGGTGCAAGCGAGGGAACCTGCGTCGCCCACAGTTTCAGCTCGCAACTCGAGCTATCCCATATACGGCGCCGTCAGAGGCTAAAGTGCCGTAAGTCTGACAAACCAGCGATGTCCAGAAATCTACACTGTGTGCAGAATTATTAGGCAAATTAGTATTTTGACCACATCATCCTCTTTATGCATGTTGTCTTACTCCAAGCTGTATAGGCTTGAAAGCCTACTACCAATTAAGCATATTAGGTGATGTGCATCTCTGTAATGAGAAGGGGTGTGGTCTAATGACATCAACACCCTATATCAGGTGTGCATAATTATTAGGCAACTTCCTTTCCTTTGGCAAAATGGGTCAAAAGAAGGACTTGACAGGCTCAGAAAAGTCAAAAATAGTGAGATATCTTGCAGAGGGATGCAGCACTCTTAAAATTGCAAAGCTTCTGAAGCGTGATCATCGAACAATCAAGCGTTTCATTCAAAATAGTCAACAGGGTCGCAAGAAGCGTGTGGAAAAACCAAGGCGCAAAATAACTGCCCATGAACTGAGAAAAGTCAAGCGTGCAGCTGCCAAGATGCCACTTGCCACCAGTTTAGCCATATTTCAGAGCTGCAACATCACTGGAGTGCCCAAAAGCACAAGGTGTGCAATACTCAGAGACATGGCCAAGGTAAGAAAGGCTGAAAGACGACCACCACTGAACAAGACACACAAGCTGAAACGTCAAGACTGGGCCAAGAAATATCTCAAGACTGATTTTTCTAAGGTTTTATGGACTGATGAAATGAGAGTGAGTCTTGATGGGCCAGATGGATGGGCCCGTGGCTGGATTGGTAAAGGGCAGAGAGCTCCAGTCCGACTCAGACGCCAGCAAGGTGGAGGTGGAGTACTGGTTTGGGCTGGTATCATCAAAGATGAGCTTGTGGGGCCTTTTTGGGTTGAGGATGGAGTCAAGCTCAACTCCCAGTCCTACTGCCAGTTTCTGGAAGACACCTTCTTCAAGCAGTGGTACAGGAAGAAGTCTGCATCCTTCAAGAAAAACATGATTTTCATGCAGGACAATGCTCCATCACACGCGTCCAAGTACTCCACAGCGTGGCTGGCAAGAAAGGGTATAAAAGAAGAAAATCTAATGACATGGCCTCCTTGTTCACCTGATCTGAACCCCATTGAGAACCTGTGGTCCATCATCAAATGTGAGATTTACAAGGAGGGAAAACAGTACACCTCTCTGAACAGTGTCTGGGAGGCTGTGGTTGCTGCTGCACGCAATGTTGATGGTGAACAGATCAAAACACTGACAGAATCCATGGATGGCAGGCTTTTGAGTGTCCTTGCAAAGAAAGGTGGCTATATTGGTCACTGATTTGTTTTTGTTTTGTTTTTGAATGTCAGAAATGTATATTTGTGAATGTTGAGATGTTATATTGGTTTCACTGGTAAAAATAAATAATTGAAATGGGTATATATTTGTTTTTTGTTAAGTTGCCTAATAATTATGCACAGTAATAGTCACCTGTACACACAGATATCCCCCTAAAATAGCTATAACTAAAAACAAACTAAAAACTACTTCCAAAACTATTCAGCTTTGATATTAATGAGTTTTTTGGGTTCATTGAGAACATGGTTGTTGTTCAATAATAAAATTAATCCTCAAAAATACAACTTGCCTAATAATTCTGCACTCCCTGTACGCAAGTACAAATTTCTGGCGTCGCCAGTGACTTACGGCACGTTAGAAACTGCCGGCGCCTACAAAACCTGACTAAAGTCTAAATCAACCGCACTGTCTAACACGCCTCACTAACATAGCCCGACACGTCTAACCCTCTATCCGCTATCCCCCCTCACTATCCTAACAATAAAATATGTATTAACCCCTAAACCGCCGCCAGCTATATTAAATCTATAACCCCCTAAAGTGAGCCCCTACTCCGCCGCTATCTATTTTAAAATTATTAACCTCTAATCTAATCCCACTACACCGCCGCCAGCTATATTAACTATATTAACCCTAATTATATTAGGATTAATATAGTTAATATCATTATTATAATATACAGGGAGTGCAGAATTATTAGGCAAATGAGTATTTTGACCACATCATCCTCTTTATGCATGTTGTCTTACTCCAAGCTGTATAGGCTCGAAAGCCTACTACCAATTAAGCATATTAGGTGATGTGCATCTCTGTAATGAGAAGGGGTGTGGTCTAATGACATCAACACCCTATATCAGGTGTGCATAATTATTAGGAAACTTCCTTTCCTTTGGCAAAATGGGTCAAAAGAAGGACTTGACAGGCTCAGAAAAGTCAAAAATAGTGAGATATCTTGCAGAGGGATGCAGCACTCTTAAAATTGCAAAGCTTCTGAAGCGTGATCATCGAACAATCAAACGTTTCATTCAAAATAGTCAACAGGGTCGCAAGAAGCGTGTGGAAAAACCAAGGCGCAAAATAACTGCCCATGAACTGAGAAAAGTCAAGCGTGCAGCTGCCAAGATGCCACTTGCCACCAGTTTGGCCATATTTCGGAGCTGCAACATCACTGGAGTGCCCAAAAGCACAAGGTGTGCAATACTCAGAGACATGGCCAAGGTAAGAAAGGCTGAAAGACGACCACCACTGAACAAGACACACAAGCTGAAACGTCAAGACTGGGCCAATAAATATCTCAAGACTGATTTTTCTAAGGTTTTATGGACTGATGAAATGAGAGTGAGTCTTGATGGGCCAGATGGATGGGCCTGTGGCTGGATTGGTAAAGGGCAGAGAGCTCCAGTCCAACTCAGACGCCAGCAAGGTGGAGGTGGAGTACTGGTTTGGGCTGTTATAATCAAAGATGAGCTTGTGGGGCCTTTTCGGGTTGAGGATGGAGTCAAGCTCAACTCCCAGTCCTACTGCCAGTTTCTGGAAGACACCTTCTTCAAGCAGTGGTACAGGAAGAAGTCTGCATCCTTCAAGAAAAACATGATTTTCATGCAGGACAATGCTCCATCACACGCGTCCAAGTACTCCACAGCGTGGCTGGCAAGAAAGGGTATAAAAGAAGAAAATCTAATGACATGGCCTCCTTGTTCACCTGATCTGAACCCCATTGAGAACCTGTGGTCCAGAGATTTACAAGGAGGGAAAACAGTACACCTCTCTGAACAGTGTCTGGGAGGCTGTGGTTGCTGCTGCACGCAATGTTGATGGTGAACAGATCAAAACACTGACAGAATCCATGGATGGCAGGCTTTTGAGTGTCCTTGCAAAGAAAGGTGGCTATATTGGTCACTGATTTGTTTTTGTTTTGTTTTTGAATGTCAGAAATGTATATTTGTGAATGTTGAGATGTTATATTGGTTTCACTGGTAAAAATAAATCATTGAAATGGGTATATATTTGTTTTTTGTTAAGTTGCCTAATAATTATGCACAGTAATAGTCACCTGCACACACAGATATCCCCCTAAAATAGCTATAACTAAAAACAAACTAAAAACTACTTCCAAAACTATTCAGCTTTGATATTAATGAGTTTTTTGGGTTCATTGAGAACATGGTTGTTGTTCAATAATAAAATTAATCCTCAAAAATACAACTTGCCTAATAATTCTGCACTCGCTGTGTATATATATATATACACATATATATATATACACATATATATATATATATATATACACATATATATATATGTATTAAGTATAACAACCCTATCTAACTCTAACGTCCCTAACTAAACTCTTATTAAAATAAATCTAATATTATTAATTAAAATATTCCTATTTAAATCTAAATACTTACCTATAAAATAAACCCTAAGATAGCTACAATATAATTAATAATTACATTATAGCTATGTTAGAGTTTATATTTATTTTACAGGTAAATTGTTAATTATTTTAACTAGGTATAATAGCTATTAAATAGTTATTAACTATTTAATAGCTACCTAGTTAAAATAATTACCCAATTACCTGTAAAATAAATCCTAACCTAAGTTACAAATACACCTACACTATCAATAAATTAAATAAACTACAAATATCTATCTAAAAATACAATTAAATAAACTAAACTAAATTACCACAAAAAAAAACACTAAATTACAAAGAATAAAAAAAGATTACAAGATTTTTAAGCTAATTACACCTATTCTAAGCCCCCTAATAAAATAATAAAGCCCCCCAAAATAAAAAAATTCCCTACCCTATTCTAAATTTAAAAAAGTTCAAAGCTCTTTTACCTTACCAGCCCTTAAAAGGGCATGCCCCAAAGAAAACTGCTCTTTCTTTCATGTAATTAGCAAGAGTCCATGAGCTAGTGACGTATGGGATATACATTCCTACCAGGAGGGGCAAAGTTTCCCAAACCTTAAAATGCCTATAAATACACCCCTCACCACACCCACAAATCAGTTTTTACAAACTTTGCCTCCCATGGAGGTGGTGAAGTAAGTTTGTGCTAGATTCTTCGTTGATATGCGCTTCGCAGTAGGCTGGAGCCCGGTTTTCCTCTCAGTGTGCAGTGAATGTCAGAGGGATGTGAAGAGAGTATTGCCTATTTGAATTCAATGATCTCCTTCTACGGGGTCTATTTCATAGGTTCTCTGTTATCGGTCGTAGAGATTCATCTCTTACCTCCCTTTTCAGATCGACGATATACTCTTATATATACCATTACCTCTACTGATTCTCGTTTCAGTACTGGTTTGGCTTTCTACTATATGTAGATGAGTGTCCTGGGGTAAGTAAGTCTTATTTTCTGTGACACTCTAAGCTATGGTTGGGCACTTTTATATAAAGTTCTAAATATATGTGTTTAAACATTTATTTGCCTTGATTCAGGATGTTTAATATTCCTTATTTCAGACAGTCAGTTTCATTATTTGGGATAATGCATTTGAATATTCAATTTTTCTTACCTTTAAAATTTGACTTTTTTTCCTGTGGGCTGTTAGGCTCGCGGGGGCTGAAAATGCTTCATTTTATTGCGTCATTCTTGGCGCTGACTTTTTTGGCGCAAAAAAATTCTTAGTCATTTCTGGCGTTATACTTGTCACCGGAAGTTGTTTGTATGTGTGTCATTTTTTTGACGTTTTTTTGCACCAAAGATGTCGGCATTCCGGATGTGGCGTCATTTTTGGCGCCAAAGCATTTAGGCTCCAAATAGTGTGGGCGTCTTTTTTGGCGCTAAACAATATGGGCGTCACTATTGTCTCCACATTATTTAAGTCTCATTGTTTATTTGCTTCTGGTTGCTAGAAGCTTGTTCATTGGCATTTTTTCCCATTCCTGAAACTGTCATTTAAGGAATTTGATAGATTTTGCTTTATATGTTGTTTTTTCTATTACATATTGCAAGATGTCTCAGATTGACCCTGGATCAAAAGCTACTTCTGGAAAAACGCTTGACTGAGTTCAGTCCTACCAAAGCTAAGTTCATTTATTTTAAATGTTATGAATGTTTATCTTTAGCTATGGTTTGTAATAAGTTATTATGATAAACTTTTACATGCAGAATCCATTAGTATTTATGCTTAATATTTTGCCATTCTTTTTACATCTTATGTACAAGAAATATTTAGAAGGTTTATAAGAAATATTTTTCTGATTCTATTTTAAAGGCTTTGTCTGACATCATGCCTTCTAATAAATTTTTTTAGGTCTTTTTCACTTCTTTTTTAATTATTGAAGTTTCAAATGACCAACAACATACTGTTTTATCCTTCTCTGATGATGTTTTTTCTCATTCAGAATTTTCTTCATCAGATATTGACACTAACAAATCTACATTTGTTCTTTGTTGAAAATGTGTTGTTTATTTTGGATATTAAGGTAACTAGTTCTTTTTCAAGACTAGCTGACACTATTTCTGCTTATTTATTCTTCTGTGTTTTCAGAGGTTTTCTTTCCAATTCCTCATACTAGGGAATGGAATAGGCTGAGATTTTTCTTTTATTCCTTCTTCAAAGGTTTTAAACTATATTCTTTGCCAGCAGTTAAATTTAATTTGGAGGGTTCTCCAATTTATTGGGGCTATCTCTACTCCTACTAATTATGCTATTGTTTCTATAGCAAAATAGTATTTATTTTCCTTTAGATGGTTGTATCTTATTTATGGAAAATTATTTAGTTTCAGGTACTTTTCTTGGTCCTGTGATTTATTTGGATGTTGCAATTGCTTCATTTTGTTCTGTTTACTTTAAGATCAAGTATCAGATTATGATTTATTTTAGCATTGTTAAGGGACAACATTTACTAGACTAGGTGCTGTTGCATTTGTCTTGTTGTTTTGCATTTTTTGATTATGCAAGTCCACTGTATTGTCCTTTAACTGGACTATCATGCTAATAATTTCATTTGTGTCTTCATTTTATTGAATATTTTCGCAAATGAAGGTTAATCTATGTCTTTAGCTATTTTTAGCTAGAAGAATTTTGTAATTTTTAAAAAATCCATATTTCTTTTGTTCTAAGATAATCAATTATTTGTTTTATAATTGGATTCAATTCTTAACTGTTACTCTGGGCTTCAAGATTGAGTTCTAAGACTAAAACTTTAAGCTTATACTAGTTTGGTTGTTCTTATTAAGGAACAAATTCCTGAATTCTTTCCCAAGTAACATGTTTTTAAATTGGAAATTTTTCAGTTCGAAATCAGTTCCCTAAAATTGCGATGTACGTGCCGTATTCCAGCTTGGCTGGCAAGGGGCAGGTTAAGACTTCTTTGAAATTTATTTCTATTCGGTCCAAATTTCTTTGATTTTATTCCAGTAAGGCTAACACTTTCTTTAAGTGTGTTTCGGTCCTATATATTTTGGGTACTGTTGAAGCATGGCTGGGCACCCATGGGGTTCAAGCGCTGCTCAGACCTGGAATCTTCTGGGGTATTTCTTCCAGTTCCATTTTTAGGAACTGGGTTTTGGAGTTTTATTCAAACTATTCTGCCTTTTTTTGTCAGTGATAGCATTATTTGTTTTCATTAGATACAATAAATGCATATTTTCATTTTTCTGTTTTCAATCAGATTATTTTCTGAGGATGCGGAATCTCATATGATTCACTTTGCTCTTCAGGACATAGTTAGAGGATCTTTTTTTCAAAAGCTCTTGATTCCTCACACAAGGGTCGCCTTTTTTAGGTTTCCAGATAGTTTGTGTCACTGTCTTTGTCTCTATCAGACAAGGGACAATTTTATTGTGTTCCGTTTGTCGGTACCTTTAGTCTCTATTATTTGCTTCAGTTGCTATATATGCATAGAAGTTTTAGGTCTTATGGCCACAGCATTGGATTTAATTCCCTTTGCTTATTTTCAATAGAAAGAATCTTTCCAGTCTTTTATGCTGAATTATGGTGCAGTGTTTCTAGGATTTCGCATTTTAAATCTTCGAATCCTAATATTTATCTCTCTTGATTTGGTGGTTAACATCACCATCATTTAGTTCTACAGGTCTCTTCGTTTCTTTCAACCTGGTCCATGATCTCTACAGATGTGAGTCTTTTTGGTTGGGAGGCTGTCTGTGGATCTCTGTCAGCACAAGGGGTTTGGAAATCTCAGGAGGCGAGATTACCATTTGATATTTTAGAACTCCGTTTTTTCTCAGAGTTTTTTCAGTTAGTTTCTTTTTGAAGAAGAGACGTTTAATGTTTTTCAGACAATATCACTACTATGGTGTATGTCAATCATCAGAGTAGGACTATCAGTCCTTAGGCTGTGACAGAAGTGTCTCGGATATTAGCTTGGGCTAAATCCAGCTCCTATCTAAATTCTGTGCTTTTTTTCCCAGGTATAGATATTTGGGAAGCGGATTATCTCTGTTAATCAAGCTTTTCTTCCGGGAGAATGGTCTCTCTTACCCAGATATGTTTTTCATTTCATCTGAATAAAGAACTTCCCAGGGGCCTATTAAGGTCCGGGAATCTTCAGGCGGAAGTAGTGTATGCATTGACATTTCTTTGGAATTATCTTTTTGCCTATTTCTTTCCACCTCTAGTTCTTCTTCCAAAATTCTTATGGAGTATTTGTTTGTTATGCTGGTAGCTCCAGCATGGCCTCTCAGGTTTTGGTATACGAATCTCATTCGGATGGCCAGTTGCCAACGTTGGACACCTCCGTTTAAACCAGACCTTTTCTTTCTCAAGGCCATTTTTTCCATCAGGATCTCAAATCATTACATTTGAAGGGATGGAGATTGAACGCTTGGTTTTTAGTCATAGAGGTTTTTCTGACTCATTGATTAATACTATGTTTCAGGCTCATAAATCTGTCTCTAGAAAGATTTATATTGAGTCTGGAAGACCTACTTTTCTTGGCATTCTTTTAAAATTCATAGAATTTTATTATTTTTTCAGGTTGGTTTGGATAAGGTTTTGTCTTCAATTCTTTGTTAGGACAAATCTCTACTCTTTCTGTTCTTTTTTCACAGAAAGATTTCTAATCATCCTGATATTCAATGTGTTATACAGGTTTTGGTCCATATCAAGCCTGTCATTAATTCAATCTCTCCTCTTTGGAGTATCAATTTGGTGCTGAGGGCTTTACAGGCTCCTCCGTTTGAAACTATGCATTTTCTGAACGTTAAATTACTTTCTTGGAAAAGTATTGTTCCTTTTGGTTATTTCTTCTACTAGAAGAGTTTTTGAGTTATCTGCTCTTTTTTGTGAATATCCTTTTCTGATTTTTCATCAGGATAAGGCAGTGTTACTTCCTGATATTCATCATTTTGTTCAGGTTTTGATTCGTATCAAACCTGTCATTAAGCCAATTTCTCCTCCTTGGAGCCTTAATTGGGTTCTGAAGGTTTTTTCAGGCTCTTCTATTTTGAGCAAATCCTTGCTCTGGACATTCATTACTTTCATGGAAAGTATTGTTCTTTTTGGGGAATCTCTTCAGCTAGAACAGTTTTTAAATTATCTGTTCTTTCTTGTGAATCTCCTTGTTCTGATTTTTCATCAGGATAAGGTGTTTTTTTGCTGTCCTCATTTCAATTTTCACCTAAGTTGTGAATTCTAACAACATTAGTGGAGGAATTATTGTCTTTTCCTTGTGTCCTAATCCTAAGAATTCTTTGGTAAGATTCTTACATTCTTTAGGATGTGGTAAGAGTTTTGAAATATTATGTTGAAGCTACTCAGATTTCAGTCAGACTTCTAGTCTATTTGTTATCTTTTCTGGTTTTAGGAAGGTCAGAAGGCTTCTGCCATTTCTTTTGCATCTTGGTTAAGCTTTTGATTCATCATGCTTATTTGGAGTCGGATTATTCCCCGTCTCAGAGGATTACGGCTCATTCTACTAGGTCAGTTTCTACTTCCTGGGCTTTTTAAGAATGAAGCTTCTGGTGATCAAATTTGCAAAGCAATGACTTGGTCTTCTTCGCATACTTTTACTAAATTCTACCATTTTGATGTTTTCTCTTCTTTAGAAGCAGTTTTTGGTAGAATAGTACTTCAGGCAGCTGTTTCAGTTTGATTCTTCTGCTTATAATTTCAGTTTTTTTCATTATTAAAATTGAAACTTTTGATTTGGGTAGTGGATTAATTTTTCAGCGGAATTGGCTGTCTTTATTTTATCCCTCCCTCTCTAGTGACTCTTGCGTGGAAGTTCCACATCTTGGGTATTTATATCCCATACGTCACTAGCTCATGCACTCTTGCTAATTACATGAAAGAAAACATAATTTATATAAGAACTTACCTGATAAATTCATTCAAAAGAAATGAATTTATCAGGTAAGTTCTTACATAAATTATGTTTTTGCCTGAAAAAAAAAACACAATACCACCCCCCAACATTACAACCCACCACCCACATACCCCTAATCTAACCCAAACCCCCCTTAAATAAACCTAACACTACCCCCCTGAAGATCTCCCTACCTTGTATTCACCCAGCCGGGCCAAACTCCTCATCCAATCCGGGCGATGTCTTCCAGCAAGCGGCAGTGAAGTCTTCTTCCATCCGCGGGATGTCTTCAAGCAAATCGGCATCTTCAATCTTCTTTCTTCGCTCCTCCGCCGCGGAGCATCCATCCGGCACGACGACTTCCCGACGAATGAGGTTCCTTTAAATGACGTCATCCAAGATGGCGTCCGTCAAATTCCGATTGGCTGATAGGATTCTATCAGCCAATCGGAATTAAGCTAGAAAATTTGATTGGCTGATTGAATCAGCCAATCAGATTCAAGTTCAATCCGATTGGCTGAACCAATCAGCCAATCGGATTGAACTTGAATCTGATTGGCTGATTCAATCAGCCAATCAGATTTTTCTAGCTTAATTCCGATTGTCTGATAGAATCCTATCAGCCAATCGGAATTCGGCGGAGGAGCGAAGAAAGAAGATTGAAGATGCCGATTTGCTTGAAGACATCGCCGATGGAAGAAGACTCTCTGCCGCTTGCTTCAAGACATCGCCCGGATGGAAGAAGACTTCACTGCCGCTTGCTGGAAGACATTGCACGGATCGGATGAGGAGTTCGGCCCGGCTGGGTGAATACAAGGTAGGGAGATCTTCAGGGGGGTAGTGTTAGGTTTATTTAAGGGGGGGTTTGGGTTAGATTAGGGGTATGTGGGTGGTGGGTTGTAATGTTGGGGGGTGGTATTGTGTTTTTTTTTTCAGGCAAAAGAGCAGTTTTCTTTGGGGCATGCCCCCACAAAAGGCCCTTTTAAGGGCTGGTAAGGTAAAAGAGCTTTGAACTTTTTTAAATTTAGAATAGGGTAGGGAATTTTTTTATTTTGGGGGGCTTTATTATTTTATTAGGGGGCTTAGAATAGGTGTAATTAGCTTAAAAATCTTGTAATCTTTTTTTTATTTTTTGTAATTTAGTGTTTGTTTTTTTTTGTAATTTAGTTTAGTTTATTTAATTGTATTTTTAGATAGATATTTGTAGTTTATTTAATTTATTGATAGTGTAGGTGTATTTGTAACTTAGGTTAGGATTTATTTTACAGGTAATTGGGTAATTATTTTAACTAGTTAGCTATTAAATAGTTAATAACTATTTAATAGCTATTATACCTAGTTAAAATAATTAACAATTTACCTGTAAAATAAATATAAACCCTAACATAGCTACAATGTAATTATTAATTACATTGTAGCTATCTTAGAGTTTATTTTATAGGTAAGTATTTAGATTTAAATAGGAATATTTTAGTTTATAATATGAATTAGATTTATTTAATAAGAATTTAGTTAGGGGTGTTAGGGTTAGATAGAGTTAATATAGTTTATATAAATACTATAGTAACTATATTAACCCTAATATAATTAGGGTTAATATAGTTAATATATATAATGTAATAACTATATTAACTATAATATACTTAGGGTTAATATAGATAATATAGCTGGCGGCGGGGTAGGTAGATTAAATTAGGGGTTAATAATTTTAATATAGATGGCGGCGGTGTAAGGGGTTCACATTAGGGGATAGATCAGTTAGATGGTGGCGGTTTTAGGGGCTCACAGTAGGGGGTTAGTTTATGTAGATGGCGGCGGTTTAGGGGTTAAATACTTTATTAGGGATTGCGGCGGGGGATCGCGGTTGACAGGGAGATAGACATTGCGCATGCGTTAGGTGTTAGGTTTAGGGAGTTACGGGCTCCAATAGTCAGCGTAAGGCTTCTTACGGCTGCTTTTTGTGGCGAGGTGAAAATGGAGTAAGATTTCTCCATTTTCGTCACGTAAGTCCTTACGCTGTATATTGGATACCAAACTGCGTGGGTTTGGTATACCTGCCTATGGCCCAAAAAACTACGGGCGACGGCAGAAATATACGCGAGTAACTTCTAGGTTACGCCGTATATAGGATACCAAACCCGCGCAAATATTGGCGTCGCCGACTTTTGCGGGCGACGATTTTTATCGGATCGACCCCATGGTTTTTTTTTTTTTTAAATAATTTTTTTATTGAAGTTAAAGCATATATCATCACAACAAGGACTCGCCCTAAGGCCGAAGTTACAACAAAGACAGTATTACATTGTCCATACAAAGGCATTATTGAGAAAGCAATATGCACATACATCAAAGAAAATGCATTTCAAATCTGGATATGAAGATAGACAATATCTTAGGCAAGATAAAATAGAACTTCATTTTATATTATATTGTCAGCGTATGAACTCCACATGCAAATAATATTTTACCTAAGACCAAAATATCAGCCTGTGGAGGGTTAGCATAAGTATCAGCCACTCTTGGGCCGAGATATATAGGGGGGAGGGGGATATTCAGCGGATAAGCACCGCTATATGCATAGGAAAAGGGGGTGGGGGGACGGAGCCATAGATAGGTGTAAGTAGCATAGGATACCCGGTGTGGGCTTAGAAGTGTCCATTCGTAGAGACCATAGGCCTGGCAGCTGGGTTACTAGAAAGACAAATTAGTTATGCCTTGGAAAGTTAGTCTACTTAGGAGTAGATAGTGGGATACAGTGACATCTTAACACAGAATGGAGTACCTAAATAGGGGCCAAAGGCCTCATTGCTGGTTAAACATGAGCTTGCATCAAATGTAATGATTCTACCTGACACTGAAATAGGAAAGTTGTACATCTATAGTTAGTGTTGTGTAATAATATCAAGTACTCCACCTAACCATATCATAGAGAAGACAATAAAGATCTGTATTAGGGGGTAGATCATCACATTGAGTTAACAAGCTTGGGTATGTCAGAGGGCTAAGCGAAAGCCTGTATAATCAGAACCATGCTAACCCCTATATTATAGCAAATCCCCATATGCTATCTGTCTGTTATATATATAGCAGCAGAATTGGTTCGCTTAGTGCGTAGGGTGGGCATATAATTGGCAATGTCAGCATTCCCACTTAGATGTAAAAGGCTAGTTTAACATATAAAGAAACTGTTACTAAACTTCCAACAGCCAGCATCACGTTTGCGGTTACCCAAGTGGTGTCTATTAGGTCTAGACCAGCTATCTGCTACACCTTTCTATTCTTAGTGCGTCTTTCCTGCAAGAGGGGAAATGTACAGTCGTTGGGGAAGTAGTTCATTCAGATTACAGTATTAGACAGCAGTGGGCATATCCCAGACAAGGCATTTCTAGGTTTTAGCTAGATATATAATCTCAAGCTAGATAAAGTGACTTTATAGTGGGCTGTTCTATAATTACTAATATGTAACATAATCTACCGTGCAAAATATTGCAACTATCAGTATTTAACTTATACTATGCAGAAAGTTGAACAAACAATACCCCAAAAGTGAGATAATACTAGCTTTGTCTGCTAGTAGTGTTTAATTCTATAGTATAATAGCACATCATTTGGGTGAATATTAGGGCATGTCAGGTAAAGAGACACAAATGAACACTCCTGCACGCACGGGTGAGCGCATACAGATATATGCCCACATATGAGGTGACAGCAATCACTTAGTCTGCTTATTCTAATACATAAAGAGCTAACTATCTAAATCTGTCTCAGTCATATATGAAGATATAACGTGTAAACACACATACAGTATAAACATTTACCCCAAATAAGGCTATAGGCCAATGTGTCCTAGGAAACCAGTATAGTAAATACAACACATAACAATATAATACCAGAAACCCATTATCTGTCTTGCCTCTGCTAAATGGCATATTCAATTAATTCTCATAGCAGTATCTACTACATAAAGTAAACTTGCATCATAAAATAAGTGTATGCACATAATGTAAGCTAAGTAACTATAAGCCAGAAACAGCACAGTGCTGAGATAGAGAACACTGTGTAACATAGGGTGCAAAAACATTGATAAAACAACAGGATATGCAATAATAAAATGTCTGAGGGAGACATCAGTCCTTAACATAAGTCAAATATGTCCGATCAGGATCTAATAAACAATTCAAACTCAGAGGTCATCATTAGGACTTGCATACAAGTGACATTGTGTATATCCAGAAAACAAACATATTCTTCCAGTTTTGTTATGAGTCCTCTATGACATATAAGAGAGCTAGGTCCTATATTATCAGACAGCTGATATGCATATTTAACTGTATTACAGCATTTATAAAACTATAGCTACATGCCATATAAATGTACAAACATTTCACATAACATTTAAGGTGTAAAATAAGTAGGTAAGAGCGAGTGCTCCCAGTCATAATCTGTTTCAAACAGTCCTGAAGAGTCTGAGAGTCTAACATTGCAGACCATTTAGTCGTCATGTTAAAATGTTAAAATCCAGCAATGTGTGGGGTTGATAGGGAATCTAGATGAGGAATTAAGTGCGTAAACTTGCATGATCCCTCCAGAATAATGTGAGGCACTCTACCCCACTCCGGTTGGCCTGAACACTGAAGGCCCTGCAGGTAGAATAGAATACCTTAAGGATAGCTCAGAATCCTGCTGCCGTGGAAATCTAGGTGATGCGTAGATGCCGGTATAACCTTTGGCTTTACAGATCAGGATTAGCACGCTTGCTAACTCCTCCATTTGAAAACTGAGCCGCTGTTCATCCGGAGCTGCTTCCCATCTCAGCTTGCCCTGCAAACCTCTGTCTCCCATGCTCCATTGATAATCAGACTCACCCGACCAGAAGACCGCCTCTTCCCGATCAGAACCGTAGGAACTCCCGGTAGGTGATTGATTGTATAAAGCCTCTGTGGTGCTGTTGAGTTGTTCATGATGCTCCTTGGGACTAAGCTGAAGCCCCTTATCGATCAGGCTAGATGCGGCCTCCGTGAGTTGCTTCCTATTACTTAGGTCTAACAAGTCTGTCAGTGAACCACTATGCGATACCTCCATGTCAGGGTCAGAAGTGAGCCCATCAGCAAGATTCGGAGTAACCCTTATAGCGCTTTGCAGAGGAGGGTATGTTACAAACTCCGATGTCTCTCGGTCTAGAGGTCGGCGGGGTAACATTGCTATCAATTTGTCCGCCAAGTCACTCTGCAGTTCCCAATAACAGGTTTGGAGCGATTGTTCCATTCTAGCCTCCCATCTGGTTAAAGGCTCCATTCCGAATCAAAATGGCGATTCGCGCCACTGTAGGTAGAAATTTGGCACCAGCTTTAGGCGTTATTTATCTGCAAAGTTCACAGTTAGTTCTCTCAGTGCCTAAGCGTCAATGTGGATTCAATGTAAATCCAGAATAATAGGTAGAAAGAGATCTCCTAGATCATATAAATGTCACTTTATAAAATTATATCGGAGGAGCTCTAGAGTTGCATGTCTGGTCGCTCTGCTTGTTGGCTCCACCCCCCCCCCCGGCTTTTATGTTTTAATAAAAAAATGTTTTGCAACACTAGTGATCTTTTTTCCATTTTGTTGGTCTTTTTCTGCATTTTTAATGTTGTTTTTATGTTCTAGTATTCTGACTCTTGCTTCTCTAGTAGTCATGCCTACATAGGCCTTGTCACATTCACAGTAGATGACATAAATGACACCTGAGGATCTGCAGGTGAAATGATGTTTCAGTTTTTGAGTTTGACCATATTTGTCCTTAATGTCTTTTATTTTCTTCACAAAAGTACACACTGAACAGGTTCCACAGGGGTACATCCCTGGGTCAGTATCACTTTTTTTAGGAGTATGTAGGTAATGACTCTGTACTAGATGATCTCTGAAATTCCTCGGTCTCCTGTATCCAATTTTCACATTATCACCTATTAAATCCTTAAGCTCAGGGTTGCTCTTAAGAATATGCCAGTTTTCATTGAATATTTTTCTAACACTATGCATCTGGGGATTATAGGTGGTAATTAATCTTGAAATGATGGTGGAATTGTCTTTGACTTTAGGGCATAGTAGTGAATCTCTAGAGGTTTTTAGTGCTTTATATTTATTTTTATATTACTTCTATCACTGTTTATCATTATTTAAGATAAGATTTTGGCACCTCAACGTTATTTTCACTTATTGTCACTATATCACATCTATTGGAAACTGTGTTTGCTCAATATAGAAGGACATCTCGATAATGTTTACATCTTCCGCTTCTATGCGTGCAAGATCATCAATGCTAACACAATTATAAATAACCCAATAAACGATACTATAAGTAATGTAACACTTTGATACATTCCTTATTTCCTGTCTCTGCATATTAATTTACTCACGTACTACAGGATTGACACATTGAGTCCTATTCATTACTGAAATCCTATGTCACAGTCAGCTCATAATCCAATTGGATCTGATTAATGTCAGTCATTGTAATGTTGGATGCTAACCAATTAAAATTGATTCGAGTCTTACCGCAATGAACCAATCTCTAGACAGGGGCGGGATTAAGATTGTCTTATACCCCGCTCTGTCCGGCCGGCGCGTACCCCTCTGAGGAAGCGTTATGTGAAACGCGCGTCAGGGGCACCTGCACGAGGTTATGGAACCTCGATTTTAATAGCTGACTCAGTCTAAATATTCAGTTGCACCGCAGTGATTATGTCTATATACAGTGGCAGTTAATGTTAAATAAGGATTCCGCTATAGAAGAGACCTTTTTCAGTTTAAGCTTAGCAGATTTCTTTCCATTCGTGGGTAACCTGTGTTCAGAGTTATATACAGTGATAGTTAATGGTTAAACAGGCCTCCGCTATAGAAGAGACCCATTCGTGGGTAACCTGTTGGTATCTTTATACTTAGCCAGGTTGAACTGCAGCTCCATTTTCTATCTTTTTCTCTAAAGCAAAGCGAATATCGGTCTGGCCAAGGTGCATACTGGGATTGCAAACCGCTTCCAGCAGTGAATATGAGCTACAAAAGAAATCTTTTTTAGTTCAACTCAGTATATCTTTCCGCTCGTGGGTAACCCTTTGGTATTTTTTATTCAGCCAGTCTGAACTGTAACTTTAATTTCTATCTTTTTAAAGCAAAGTTAATAATTGTTTGTACAAGTTGTATACTGAGATTATATTTAGTGATGTATATGTGCATCATGCATATAAAGTGCATTTGATTTTCTTATTAACCATTTGTGTATATGGTATATATTGAAAACTCATTGCTTAAGCTAATATATAAATACAACAGGACTAGCCAATATTTAAGCTGAGAGTTCAATTTCACAAGTATAATTGCTGTAACATCAAGTTGTACACAGCAAATAATATCAAGAACATCATATCAATTGCCTTTATAATATAACTGACAATACTCCTTGTCCTTTAAGGTATACACTGTACTTTAAAATCACCAATGACTTTGCTTTGACTGGGGTCCTTCAATGCCAATTTAACATATTTTGTAATAGTGGCAATGATAAAACTTTAGAAACACAGTTAACCACCAGCTTTACTTCTGACTGATTGATTAATATACATACACGGAGTGTACTGTAGATTATTATTGTAACTTTACATTTTTTAGCACACAAACCGGAAAATTTGATTGGGTATTATATATAATACTGTTGTGCTTCTTTGTATAAGTACATATCAGATACACTCCACCATAACTGCTAACAACATACTCACTTACCTACAGGGGTTGATTACCTATATATACACAAATATTTAAATACCTCCTGTAAGGGAGTGATTTGTATTTCATAGGTGCAATTCAGATTAAATTATATTGTCTGAGTTCCAGCAAGTTTTAAACTGTATGTGTGTGAGTGTGCGTGAGTACTAGTCCAGCTGGACTACTACTAAAATATGTTTTAAACATTTAATTTTTGACCTTTCTAACCCTTCAAGGGGCCACAGGGCTTCCCACACCGTACTGGCTACTGAAGCCTCATACTTCAGAGGCCACAGAGTGTCACAGACTAATACCTCCTCACTGACTACTGTTGGCTCCTGCTTCGAAAGGCCATGGGACTTCAGGGGCTCACACACCTTACTGACTACTGAAGCCTCATGCTTCAGAAGCCATGTTTTTCAGGGGCTTACACCCCTCTCTGACTACTGAAGGCTCGTGCTTCAGGGGCCACAGGGCTTCAGGGGCTCCTACACCTCACTGACTTCTGATGTTTGTTGGACATACTTTGTGTTTGGAGAGTTGTGTTTGTGTAGGTCCCTTGCCAAGGGACCCTTGGGGCTGTATCTAATCTCTCGGTCCCACTTGCTAAGCTTGTTCCTAATATTATTATCAGCCACCAGAACCTTTTTATAATAAAGCTGGAGAAGAAATCCTCAGGGAAATATTTGCTGTAAACAATGATTTTGCAGACAGAAAGCTGAAATACTGTTACAATTTGAGATAACATTTTACCATATGGAGTATTGTTTACTGGCGGCTTTTGCAACGGATTAAAGGGCATATTGAGGGTCACAATGAAAGTTTAATTATTCTCACAGAGCATGTTGTTTTCATAAAACTTTCCAATGATCAGATTCCTTCTTTATTTTCATCTCTTTTATAATTTAGTTAGAGGGTGCATTTTACTTCTAGAACTTCCTAACAAGGGCCCAGATCAGTATTTTGGAAGCTTTAAGGGCCACATATAACTATAATTGCAGACAAATAATAATACAAATAAAATTCCTATGTCCAATTGCACAGAGCCGGATTTAGATAAGGTTGCAGAGTATCCTCTATCTGACCTTCTTCCTGCCAGAAGGCTATTTTGAGTGTTGAGCAATCAAAGTGGCCACAGCTCAAAATTCTCAAAAGCACAATTTTTAGTTCTGCTTTTTCCTGGGGCCACAAAAAATATAGTACACAGTTCAAAGAAAAAAGCAAACTCTGCTCATAGAAAAAGTAAAACTTGGCTTTTAATATAAAGATTAAAATGATGACAACAGTCAGCAAAATTACAAAGTGTGGGATGCACAGCACTACAGTCTTACGCGTTTCGGTTTTCAGCCGCATTCATAGCCTAGCAATGTGCACTTCTCACTACTTAAAATACCCTTAAAAACATTACTATTGGTTGACCCGAAGGAGTGCATCACTATCTAATTATTTAGTCACCTACAAGGACTGAAAAAGGTTAACCCTTAATGAACTACTAGAGAACATCCTAAGCTGACTACTACAATTTCAATGAATATATCAAACAATTACACAGCATATATCTATTGAAATAGTTCAGTACAAATGTATTACTGGCTATCATTCAATGACATTTAGATTAAACCTCTAATAGGCTAGTCCGGAAGGAATTATTACAAAATATAATCTCTAGAATACAACATTGGGAACATTAAAACTGTACAAGTGTATTTACAAATAACATTAAGTTATAACTCTACTAGAATAAATATAAGCCCTAGAATGCAACAATGGAAACATTAGAGCTGTTCAAGTAAATTTATAGAGCTGCAAAAAAGAGTGAGGATAGAAACCAGGCTATAACCTAAAATGTTTAGAAAAGAATATCAAAACATATTAAATCGAAGCATATTAAAGGACATTAAAGGACATTGGTAAATACGGCCAGAAGTACCTGAAAATTACAAAAAAGAAAGGAGAACATACAGTTACTCCCAATAGTTGATTAGGTCACATCTGGAATTTAATCCTTCAGGTACCCTGGTCCTCAAACGAAACATCCAAAATATGTCTCTTTTGGCCAGCAGCTTATCAACATCACCTCCTCTTTTAGGCCTATTCACCTTCTCAATAGCACACCACTTGAAGAAATCTAGTCGGCTGTTATGTTTTCCGATAAAGTGGCGTACAATGAGGGTAGATGATTTACCTTGGCTTATGGTAGAAAAATGTTCCTGGATTCTGGATTTAATATCTCTGGAAGTAAGCCCTATGTATTGGACCCCACAGGAGTCACACCGAATCATATAAATCACCTGTGTGGTTATACAATTCATGCATGTTCTAATATCAAACTGTTCGCCAGTTACGTGGGAACTAAAAACCTTGGTTTTGTCTAAGTACTCGCAAGGGCTGCATTTTTATGCCACACCCATACATGCCTAAGCTTCTTAGCCAGGAACTAGTGATGACTTGTTCCTCTTTGAGTTGGCGAGAGTATTGTTCCCAATATGTTTGTATACACATGATTTATTGTGATACATATCTATGATGATTAGTGTAATATCACACATTCTCAGATCCATTTGTATTATCACAAAAAATATAGCACACATTTTTAGTTTTACATTTCCCCAGTGCTGCAAAATATAGTACAGAGGGCCACGTGGCCCACGAGTTGCCAGATAACCATTTAAAGAAACAAAAGAAACCCTTCTACAGTGCTCAATACCGGAGTATAGTTCAAAAGGGACAAAACCTAATGTAAGGAAAAATATATATTTAACCCAAATGTAGGGGGCGCTCAAAGAAACAGTATCTTATGAAAGCGAATATATAGATGTATGTTGGAAATAGCAATTCAAATAAACTCTTATACAGTCCAAAAACAAAGTCTATAGTTTCCAAATAGGAAACTTCACACCGTGCAGCACTTTTCTTGTCGGTTTCCACAATAGTCAGACAAAAAAAAACTGAAAAGAAAGAGAAAAGACGCGTCCTTGCTTATCAGTCTTATCAAAGATATAGAGGCCCATTTATGAAGGTCCGTATGGAGCTTGTGGGCCCGTGTTTCTGGCAAGTCTGAAGACTCGCCAGAAACAGCAGTTAGGAAGCAGTGGTCTAAAGACTGCTGCTCCACAACCCTGTCCGTCTGCTCAGAGCAGGCGGACATAGATCGCCATAATTCAACCCGATCGAGCACAATCGGGTTGACTGACACTTCCCTGCTGGCGGCTTAGTGGCCGGGAGTCTGCAGGGGACGGCGTTGCACTATCAGCTCTTGTGAGCTGTTGGTGCAATGCTGAATACAGAGAGCGTATTGCTCTCCGCATTCAGCGAGGTCTTGCGGACCTGATCCGCAAGACCGTTGTTAAATAGTCCTCATAGAGTCATGCAGAAGTCATGCAAAAGTCATACAGAAGTCATGCAGAAGTCAAGGTACTCACAAAAATGCTCCCTTGTGCTGATAGAGGCCTGCTGAGGTTAAAACGTAAATACAAAATGCACTGCAATGTTATTATTTTGTTACTCTGGGATTGTATATATTTATTAATGTATCACTTTGCTGTTTCATTGTGAATCTGTATAATACATTCACATTCCTATGTATCTATAAAGGGTTACATTTTCCCTGGTCAGCAAGCAACTTGGAAAACTGTGTGAAAGGGAATGGCTAACCTAGGTGCTGAACAGTGTATGATTAAGGCAAGAAGTCAAAACACGTAAGACGGCTGCAGCTCTGAGTCTAGGAATTGTGTTTGCTATTTTACTGTGTATATAATAAAAGCTAAGTTGGCCATCCCCGATAGAATTCACCTCTTTGTCTTGGTCTATTTTGTTGAGACTTTGTTCATTTCTATGGCACAATACCAATAATCTTATATACTGATTTAAACATGCTGGCATATTGTGCACACTTCTGAACATACCGCAGTATGCTGTCAGCAGAGGATACCAAGACAAAGAAGTACATTTCAATAATATAAATTAATTAAAGTTCTTCATCTGTCTGTTGCGGATCAGTGGATCTGATCCTTTTTATGCCGTTAGTTATATTTAATAATATGTCACGGCAAAGCTGTGTCACTGTATTTTCTCCTGCTGGATTTATAAGATATGTGGTGTTCTATAAGGCTGCTAATGCTGGTACATGTATGGACTCATCAGTTAGATGATAAAGATTTTAAGGTTTCCTTTGAGTTCCATTAAAATTATTTTTTTAAGATCTTAGGCCTAGATTTAGAGTTTGGCGGTAGCCGTGAAAACCAGCGTTAGAGGCTCCTAACGCTGGTTTTAGGCTACCTCCGGTATTTGGAGTCACTCAAAAAAGGGTCTAAAGCTCACTTTTCAGCCGCAACTTTTCCATACCGCAGATCCCCTTACGTCAATTGCGTATCCTATCTTTTCAATGGGATTTTTCTAACTCCGGTATTTAGAGTCGTGTCTGAAGTGAGCGTTAGAATTCTAACGACAAAACTCCAGCCGCAGAAAAAAGTCAGTAGTTAAGAGCTTTCTGGGCTAACGCCGGTTCATAAAGCTCTTAACTACTGTACTCTAAAGTACACTAACACCCATAAACTACCTATGTACCCCTAAACCGAGGCCCCCCCACATCACCGCTACTCGATTAAATTTTTTTAACCCCTAATCTGCCGACCGCTACCTACGTTATCCTTATGTACCCCTAATCTGCTGCCCCTAACACCGCCGACCCCTATATTATATTTATTAACCCCTAACCTGCCCCCCACAACGTTGCAGCCAGCTACCTACAATAATTAACCCCTAATCTGCCGACCGCAAAGCGCCGCTACTTAAGTTATCCTTATGTACCCCTAATCTGCTGCCCCTAACACCGCCGACCCCTATATTATATTTATTAACCCCAAATCTGCCCCCCACAACGTCGACTCCACCTGCCTACACTTATTAACCCCTAATCTGCCGAGCGGACCGCACCGCTACTATAATAAAGTTATTAACCCCTAATCCACCTCACTAACCCTATAATAAATAGTATTAACCCCTAATCTGCCCTCCCTAACATCGCCGACACCTAACTTCAAACATTAACCCCTAATCTGCCGACCGGAGCTCACCGCTATTCTAATAAATGTATTAACCCCTAAAGCTAAGTCTAACCCTAACACTAACACCCCCCTAACTTAAATATAATTTAAATCTAACGAAATTAATTAACTCTTATTAAATAAATTATTCCTATTTAAAGCTAAATACTTACCTGTAAAATAAATCCTAATATAGCTACAATATAAATTATAATTATATTATAGCTATTTTAGGATTAATATTTATTTTACAGGTAACTTTGTATTTATTTTAACTAGGTACAATAGCTATTAAATAGTTAAGAAATATACGCGCGTAACTTCTAGGTTACGCCGTATATGTGATACCAAACCAGCACAAATATTGGCGTCGCTGGCTTTTGCGGGCGACGATTTTTATCGTATCGAGCCCAATATATTTATTCAAACTGAAAAAAGCAGAGTATCACCCCATATTGTGAGGATTCATATCACCATAGTTAGAGATCAGCAGTGAACTAAGTGACCTACAGTAAAGGAAATGGAAACAGCAGGCGTATCTGTGGTAGCTTTATATAGAATCCCCACCTGGTATGCAACTAGCAGACATACACTAAAGGCTTTGTTGCTGGATCGCTGCACACAATACAAGCAGCATATCTGAGATATCTCATCGGTACCTCACACCTGCCCCCCCTTGCTGGCATCTCCAGGACTTCATCTAGAGATCTATTGTTCTATAAATCAAATCACAACATCAAAATAATATTCTGTGATTTCAGATTCATACTAAGATACAAATCAATATTGCCCTTTACAAAAAAACATCTGAAAGCTCAGTGAGAAAATCAAAAGACAACCAGATGAAAAAGATTCAAATCCTATACTGATATATCTCCCTGAATGGCTTAAAGGACAATAAACACCTTCAGATTGTTTAAATTCGTCTTTATTAGCAGGAAAAGAAAAACAATCACGATAATGCAGTAGAGCAAACAAGAGCGGTACGCAGACCGCAGTTTTTTAACCATTCAACACGTGTTTGACAAACTGTACGAAGAATTGCATATAAGAGTAAGTTCACCACATCACAAAAGGAATATCAATTGCAGCGTAGCCAACCGGGCCTGTACATTTGTGACTCATTCTCTCCCTTTTTCTTGTTTAAAATATCTGAACAATTACTATATTATATTAACTAATTAAACACTGACTACATTAACCATAGTCGTACAAACAATAACAACAACAACAACAACAACAACAACAAAAAAAAAGGGAGAGGGGAGGGGGAACGAAGGGAGGGAAATAGAAAGGGAGGGGGAAAGGGAAGCGAGCCTTACTCACCCAGGCACCAAGCGATCGGGATATTGTAGATTGAGAGGTATCATGACCCGTCAGGGTGAGCTAAGGCAGGTTAAAATAACATCTCCTCCTGGAAAACTGCACCCGGTTGGCCTGTAGGAGATTCCATGAACCCCCGCCATTCACCTCTCAGATTCGCCAGCAGCATTAATTCCAGCTGAGCAAAAGGCTTTAGGACCTGATGTTGCAGGGTGGGTTGTAGGGTCGTAATAAAGGGCTTCCATTTTTTAAGGAAGGGTTGTAATCTAAGCTTAGTATTAAGTTTAGCGTCGTGTTGTTCAACGAAAAGTTGTTTCATCAAGCGAAGTTTAAATTGAGCTATTGTGGGTGGTTTTCTAGAAATCCATCTATCCAGAATACAACTTCGGGCCAGAAGCGTACATAGGGTGAGTAGTTTATGGAGCTGTTTATGCTCAGCTTCCCAGCCAAAAACAAACACATTGCTCAACTCTATCTCAATCTCTATTTTGAATGTGACCCTTAACCAGTACTGCAATTGTCCCCAGAACCTTTTAATCTGCGGACTGAGGAAAAAATAATGCTGTAGTGAGGAGGACACCCCGCTAAATTTAACACATATCAGGATGCTCAGGTTTCCACTTCGACAGCCTATGAGCGGTGAAGTAGTCTCTGTGTAACATCCTGAGCTGGGCCTCCCTAAGTGGCATTGCTAATGTGGCTGATCTAATGGCCTCTATACTATCCGTCATATTCTGTATCGTCAATGTCGGGGCAATGTCTATGCGTAGGTTAGCTAGGGCCCGCGTCTGTATGACGGGCTCTTTTCGCTTTATTAGTTGTTTATAAAAGTCTGACATTGAGAAGCAGCCCAGCTGAAACATCGTCTGAGAGACAGTAAAGGGAGACTTATTCCAGAACCCAGGGTTGGCGAGTATAAGGTTCGAGGCATAATGTCGCACCTGCAAGTATGCATAAAAATGCTTGTTAGGAATAGAAAATTTGGCTTTGAGCTCCTGGAAAGATCTAACAGTGTGCAGCAATGGGTCCACCACATCACCCACCATGCCAAGGCCCAGAGATTTCCAAATACGGAAAGGCTTGTGCTCGCTCCCTGACGGGAATTCAGGATTGCCCACAAGCGGCAGAAACTTTAAAGGGGTGGGCGGGTCCCATATACCTATGAATTAGTTGCCACGCTCTCAGGGGGTCTTTATATAGGACACTGGAAGCTATTGAGTGTGGAATATCTTTCAGCGGGGCATAAGGGAGATATGCTAGAGCGATAGGAGTTAGGTTCGCCTCCTCCAATGGGGCCACACAAAAGTGGGAGGTGCCCAGTTGCCAATCAGTTACCAGTCTGGCCAGGGTCGCCCAGTTATAGAGCTTCAAATTGGGAAAGCCCAGACCCCCGCTAAGGAAGGGGAGTTGAAGCTTCTCCAAGGCTATGCAGGGTTTCCTACCTCTCCAGACGAAGGTGGACAAAGCTCTATTCCATATGGCTAGGTCGTTTTTGGTCATGAGGAAGGGCAGCATCAACAGAGGATACAGTATTTTCGGTAGTAAGGTCATCTTGACCAGACTGACCAGGCCCGATAAACCCAGCGGGAGAGTGTTCCAACTATGAAGTTGCATGGCTATACTACTACATCTCTCAGAGATATTGAGTGTGTACATCTTGTGGGGGTCTCTATGTACCTTGATACCAAGGTATGTTAGTGCCCCCGGTACCTCTACAAACGGGAAGGTATGTCCGGAGTTGGAATGTTTGTTAAGCCACAAGATCTCCGACTTGGATGTGTTGATTTTATATCCCGAGAAGTCTCCGAACTCGGAGATAGTATTCATTATGCGCGGTATGTGTCTAGAGGGTGAGTCCACTAAAAGCAACATGTCATCCACATACAAGGCAATTTGTTCCGGGTGGTTTCCCAGCACAATGCCCGGAAAAGAATCCCTCAGTTTAATTGCCAGGGGTTCCAGAGCCAAGTTGAACAGAAGGGGCGACAAGGGACACACTTGTCTGGTGCCCAGTTGCAATCGAAAGTCTGGGGAGAAGAGACCATTAACCAGAATACGCGCTACTGGAGAGTGGTACATTTTCCAAATCACATCTAAAAAGGGGCCCTCAAAGTTGAACAGTTGCATCGTATCTATCGGGTGGGGCCATTCCACACGGTCAAAGGCCTTCTCTGCGTACAGCGACAGCAGGAAGGCCTCTGCAACACTGGTCCCTTCGCCCTTCTTGTCCAGGGACCAGTAGTGATCAATTACATGAAGCACCTTACGAAGGTTAGTTACCGAGGAGCGTTGAAACACGAAACCCGTCTGATCTGGATGTATTAGCTGGGGAAGAACAGATTTTAATCCGTTGGCCATTATTTTCATAAAGAGTTTGTAATCCGTGTTAAGCAAGGAAATGGGTCTATAGGCTTCAGGAAGGGAATGATCCTTACCCGGCTTAGGAATTAGAGTAATGTGTGCAGAGGTGAAATCCTGTGAGGGTAATGCCTCCTCTTGAAAGTAAGTGTTGAAGAGTTTGGTCAATGAGGTGCCAATTTTCTGGTAGAAGGATTCTATAGAAATCGTCAGGAAGACCGTCCGGGCCCGGAGCCTTCCCAACTGGGATAGACTTCAAGGTAAACGCGACATCCTCTATCGTGATGGGTGCATTCAAGGCATCCACCTGATCTTGAGTCAGTTGGGTTAGATTAAGAGATTGCCAGAAGTGTTCCTGGGAGACTGGGTCGGAGGAGTCCTGACACGCGTAGAGCTGCGTGAAATACTGAGCGAAACATTTTGCAATCTCCTCAGGGGAGGTGTATGTGCGCCCATTATATTTGAGTGCCGCAATGTTAGACCCTGAAGACTTTGATTTGTTTAGTGCTGCAAGCATTTTGCCTGGTCTATTACCAAATTTGTAGTATTTACCAGCCATCTTTAGCAAACCTGAAGCAGCCTGGTGTCTCATAAATGCCTCCAGTTCAGCCTTGATTGCCACCTAACTCTCATACGTGTCAGATGTTCGAAGAGAACAATGGGTTTGATAGGCCTGGGACAACGTTTTCTTAAGCTCCAGGTATCTGAGTTGCGTTTTATATTTAATCTTTGAGACGTATGATATTATGGAGCCGGATAAGACTGATTTTGCTGTCTCCCAGAAAAGCTGGCTGCCAGATTATCTGTGTAGTAGTCAGTCCAGCTCTGATGTAGGAATTTGACAAAGGCCTCCGTGGAGGCTAGGTATGTTGGAAATCTGAGAATGTTCCTATTTGCTCTTGACCGCGTGCACCCAGAATCAGCGCCATGGGCGCATGATCGGACAGAATAATGTCATGTATATCACAGGTTTGAACCTGAGTGATCAGGGATTTAGAGACCATAAACAAGTCAATCCTCGATAAAGTGTGCTTGGCCTTAGCTAGGCATGTGTAGTCCTTACCCTATGGGTGGCATAGTCTCCAGATATCACACGTATCAATGTGTGCCTCAAACATGTCAAAGACCCTGGACTCATATCTCGCTTTGTAATTTTTCTTAGGGTCCTTCACTAGGTGGGTGCCTAACTATGCTCTGTCCAGTGTGTGTGAGGGGGAAATATTAAAGTCTCCGCCTATAATCAGTCTTGAACCCATATACGGGGATAATTTTTGTGTTAAGTGCCTCCAAAAATGCGTTGATCTATGGTTATGTGCATAAATATTGCAGAACACATAGCTAGCATCGTTGATGTCTACCTGCAGAATCATAAATCTACCATCGCTATATAAATGTGTATGATTAACAGTCACCGTAAGTCGTTTGCCAAATAGGACAGCCAAACCTCTACTGGCACTAGTGTGTGAGTTATAGATAACATGACCCACCCAATCCCTCTGTAGTTTAGAATGCTTCTCATCTGTCAGATGTGTTTCTTGCAATAGGGCCATATCCGCACCCAATCTCCTGAGATGCGTAAGAATTGCCCGCCTTTTAATGGGGGAGTTAAATCCCCCTACGTTCCAAGTTAGTATTTTAAGGGGCATGTGAGACTAAATTAGGAGAGCATGGGAGACTGGCAAACCGGGACGGAGCCCGTATGGGGAGGGAGGTGGATAGGGAAGGAGGGGAGGGAGGTGGATAGGGAAGGAGGGAAGAGGGGAAGGAAGAGAAAAAAAAAAACAACAAAAATTTTACACAACACAAACACCCGTGTAAACCCTCCTAGCAGAGTACCCAAATCAAATGGCAGTGCAGCTAACAGTGTCATAGTCTTGTAGCATAAGTTTAGAGGCGACATCCAAACAAGCATTGAAAGGGTGAAAAATATATTGCTTTTAGACAACCCCTTTCCATTACACCTGAAAACAAGAAGGGTTAATAACAGTGCAACCAACAGGATTATTGTCTTATGGCGCAAGGTTAGAGGAGATAACCAAGCAAGCATTGAAAGGGTGAAAAATACAATGCTTTTAGATAACCCCTTTCCAATACACCTGAAAACAAGAATGGTTAATTCCCCCTGACCCCACCCACCCCCTCCCCAACAATATGATCGAACATATCTTTTAAGATCTGTTTAAAAAAACATGGCACTAGGGTAAAACAAATTAAATATACTTGCTAATCCTCTTCGTGAGACAGCATGCAAATCCATGCCAGAGACATAATGCCACACAAACCTGTCAAAAGAGACATAAACATATCCCCCCACCCCCCATTCCCCCACAGTGCAATAGAACCCATTGGCAAAATTATAGGTGGTTAAATTGTCATACAGAATAGTTGTTATAGTGACATCTTTCACTAGCTGGGGAGAAAAAAGAAAAGTCAGAACAACACATAAGCAAACCAGGGCCCAAAGGCCAGTGGACATTACCAATTTTTTAAACTTAACGTTCCTATCCAAACAGGTATGCTCCTTTAGGAGCCAGTCCTCAGCCACTACCATGGCTAAAATAGAAGAAAGTAAGTAGGTAAGTAATCTCTCCATTTATTTAGCACAGTTCAAAGAGATAATCCAGGATCATCCAGAACTCATTATGTTGCTAATCAAGCAGGATGTTGCTGGTTTTCAGTTGCCAAATAGCTGCGCAAGGCTGGTGGAGAGTGGAAGTACTTTATGCCATGGGGTGTTTGAAGGCGCAGCTTGGCAGGATAGAGTAAAGCCACCTGGCGCCCCTGTTCATGTAATTGTGAGCACAAGGGGGCAAACTCCTTTCTTTGTTTTGTAACCTCAACAGAGAAGTCTTGGAATAGCAACAGCTTGGAGCGCTCAAAGACAACTTCTTTGTGAGATCTGTAAGCTCTTAATATTCTCAGTTTTTCCTGGAAGTTTAAGCATTTAAAAATAACCTGTCTGGGCTTCTGATTTGCATGCTCAAGAGTCCTTTCAGGCCCTATTCTGTGGGCTCTCTCCACGTCGATTGGTAGGAAGTCTGGGGGTAATCCCAATAACTTGGGGAATGTGAGGGCAGTAAACTCCAAGAGGTCTTTCCCTTTCACCGACCCCTACAATGCGCAGATTGTTGCGCCGACTTCTGTTCTCTAAATCGTCAACCCTCTCACGGAGAATTTGATTTTGCTTCAGTAACTGCTTAAGTGTGTTGTTTCAGAGGTGACCTGCCTGTCCTCGACATCTGAAATGCGGGATTCAGCTGCACTTATACGGGAGGAGAATTGGCGGACCTCGCTTGTAAGCGTGTCTATCCCAGACTGCAGGGAGTCCATTTTTGGGAGAAAGAAAGATTTAAGTTCTTGCAACAGAGACTTGTGGTCCTGTGAGGGCGATGCTAAACCCATTATGGGTGTATGAATTTCACTATGCACTTCCACACTGTGCTTTTGTTGTTTCTTGTCTGTTCTTGCCCTTTGACTCATAGCTTCGTTAGTGGAGGGGAGGAGTCTCTGGAAATATTTATCTACTTTCATGTACCCTGATAAAGCGCCACGTGTTAGGGGTTACTGCAGGTGTGTGACAAAAGTTCTCTAGATATGCAGTATGCCACAAATTCCGAGTGTGTGTGGCCGACCAGATTAATATTGTAGTGTTATGGGCCCCAGCCGCGTAGCGGTGTACAATGAGATGAGATAAGGACCTGTTTGCGATGTGAGAACCACCAGCACCGCACTCAGAAGCTGCACAGTCCTCCGTTTGCGGCTGCGAGGCCCCCAATCAGTTAATGTGTTGATACGTCTGAGAGGTTATGTGGTTAGTGTTCAAATAAAGTGTGGCACCCAGACAGTTTGGGCAGTTCAAGCAGGCGGCGCGCACAGCCACGTGGCAGTCCGTGACCTCCACCGGCCCCAAGCCTTTGGTATGGCCTTCCCAATTTATGCAGCGATGTCTCAATGCACAAAGCTCAGTGTTAAAGGAAGGATCAGTGTCTTGTTACCCCTCTCGCTAACCGTAATATAGCAGGAGTGGTGCGGCTTTGCAGGGTGTAGTTAAGGCCTCTGATAGTGTGTCCTCTTCTCTGCTTCCAGCGATTCTGCTGTCCAAAGTCTCTCTCCGCAACAGCCCAGGGCCGAGGTACCCAGTTGTAAGACTTATCAGGAAAGCCAAGTCCTTTGGTAAGCACAATGTAGAGGATTGTGGTGCCCTGCCACTCCGTTTAACGGCTCCGCCGTTTGAAGCGTCCGGTGGAAAGGGCGGATGGAAAAGCCCTTCACAAAATACCTTTTACTGGCGATAGCTAATATTAGCCCTCCCAGAGTGAGGAAAAGTCGTGGGGTATTAGAACGGTCCGTTACTTGAGGAAAAAAACAGAGTTTTACTGATGTTGGAGCGGAGCTCCTTCTGCATGCCTCTACAGACCCGCCCACCGGAACTCCAAACACCTTCAGATTGTTATATCAAATGTTTAGTTATGTGTAATAAAACCAATTTGCTATATATTGTCATTATTTATTTTGCCCCAATTCATATAATTTAGCTCTGAAAAATGAAATGTTTCTAATTCTCAGAGCTTTAAAATAAACAAAAATTGTAGCACAATAAGTGATTTTACAGTTTCAAAAAAGTGGGAAAATATAAAAATAAAGTGAAAAACCATAAAAGCATCACTGTAAAAAGTTGAACAAATACTTATATTGATGGATGCAATTGGGAATGGAAAAGTTCCTGAAAACTCTTCACAAAGGAAAGCCTCAAAAAAAGAGGACAAATCTCATAGGGCAATACTGTTTATTAGAAATCATCAGAACCAATAGAATTTTCCCATTTGTCAGAGCTATAACCCAGCTCTAAGATAAAAAAGCGTAATGATAAACTCACTGGTGCAAATACAAGGGGATACAGATAGTTCACGGACATACAGCGTAATAAGTCTGAAAAACTATAAATATTTTTACAGTTGTGTTGTTATGGTGTTTCACATTTATTTGTATAATTCTCAGAGCTTGAAATGTACCTGGTGACTTCTTAAAGGGCCATGAAACCCACATTTTTTCTTTCATGATTTAGAAAGAGAATGCAATTTTAAACATCTTTCTAATTTACTTATATTATATAATTTGTTTTATTCTCTTAGGGGTCCATCCGATAAAAATCGTCGCCCGCAAAAGCCGGCGACGCCAATATTTGCGCGGGTTTGGTATCACATATACGGCGTAACCTAGAAGTTACGCGCGTATATTTCTGCCGTCGCCCGTAGTTTTTTGGGCTATAGGCAGGTATACCAAACCAGCGCAGTTTGGTATCCAATATGCGGCGTAAGGACTTACGTGGCGAAAATGGAGAAAACTTACTCCATTTTCACCTCGCCACAAAAAGCAGCCGTAAGAAGCCTTACGCTGACTATTGGAGCCCCGTAACTCCCTAAACTGGCTGCTAAAATAAACCTAACACCTAACGCATGCGCAATGTCTATCTCCCTGTCAACCGCGATCTTCTAAAATAAACCTAACACCTAACGCATGCGCAGTCTCCCTGTCAACCGCAATCTTCTAAAATAAACCTAACACCTAACGCATGCGCAATGTCTATCTACCTGTCAACCGCGATCCCCCCCCCGAAATCCCTAATAAAGTTATTAACCCCTAAACCGCCGCTCCCGGACCCCGCCGCCATCTACATAAACTAACCCCCTACTGTGAGCCCTTAAAACCGCCGCCATCTACCTTATCTATCCCCTAATTAGAACCCCTTACACCGCTGTCATCTACCTTATCTATCCCCTAATCTGACCCCTTACATCGCCGCCACCTATATAAAAATTATTAACCCCTAATCTAATCCCCCTATACCGCCGCCAGCTATATTAATATTATTAACCCCTAATGTAAGCCCCTTACACCGCCGCCATCTCTATTAAAATGATTAACCCCTAATTTAATCTACCTACCCCGCCGCCAGCTATGTTATCTATATTAACCCTAAGTATATTATAGTTAATATAGGTATTACATTATATATATTAACTATATTAACCCTAATTATATTAGGGTTAATATAGTTAATATAGTTACTATAGTATTTATATTAACTATATTAACTCTATCTAACCCTAACACCCCTAACTAAATTTATATTAAATTAATCTAATTCATTTATAAACTAAAATATTCCTATTTAAATCTAAATACTTACCTGTAAAATAAACCCTAAGATAGCTACAATATAATTAATAATTACATTGTAGCTATGTTAGGGTTAATATTTATTTTACAGGTAAATTGTTAACTATTTAATAGCTATTATACCTAGTTAAAATAATTAACTATTTAATATCTACCTAGTTAAAATAATTACCCAATTACCTGTAAAATAAATCCTAACCTAAGTTACAAATACACCTACACTATCAATAAATTAAATAAACTACAAACATCTATCTAAAAATACAATTAAATTAACTAAACTAAATTACAAAAAAAAGCAAACACTAAATTACAAAAAATGAAAAAAAGATTACAAGATTTTTAAGCTAATTACACCTATTCTAAGCCCCCTAATAAAATAATAAACCCCCAAAATAAAAAAAATTCCCTGCCCTATTCTAAATTAAACAAATTTCAAAGCTCTTTACCTTACCAGCCCTTAAAAGGGCCTTTTGTGGGGCATGCCCCAAAGAATTCAGCTCTTTTGCATACAAATACAATACCCCCCCCCCCCCCATTACAACCCACCACCCACATACCCCTATTCTAAAACCACCCAAACCCCCCTTAAAAAAGCCTAACACTACCCCCCTGAAGATCTCCCTACCTTGTCTTCACCACACCGGGCCGAACTCCTGATCCGATCCGGGCGATGTCTTCCTCCAAGCGGCAAAGAAGAATTCTTCCTCCGGCGATGTCTTCCTCCAAGCGGCAAAGAAGAATTCTTCCTCCGGCGACGTCTTCCTCCAAGCGGCAGCAAAGTCTTCATTCTTCCGGCGGCATCTTCAATCTTCTTTCTTCGCTCCGCCGCTGCGGAGCATCCATCCCGGACGACGACTGAACGACGAATGAGGTACCTTTAAATGACGTCATCCAAGATGGCGTCCGCCAAATTCCGATTGGCTGATAGGATTCTATCAGCCAATCGGAATTAAGTTAGAAAAATCTGATTGGCTGATTGAATCAGCCAATCAGATTCAAATTCAATCCGATTGGCTGATCCAATCAGTCAATCAGATTGAGCTCGCATTCTATTGGCTGATCGGAACAGCCAATAGAATGCGAGCTCAATCTGATTGGCTGATTCAATCAGCCAATCAGATTTTTCTAACTTAATTCCGATTGGCTGATAGAATCCTATCAGCCAATCGGAAATCGGCGGACGCCATCTTGGATGACGTCATTTAAAGGTACCTCATTCGTCGTTCAGTCGTCGTCCGGGATGGATGCTCCGCGGCGGCGGAGCGAAGAAAGAAGATTGAAGATGCAGCCGGAAGAATGAAGACTTTGCTGCCGCTTGGAGGAAGACGTCGCCGGAGGAAGAATTCTTCTTTGCCGCTTGGAGGAAGACATCTCCCGGATCGGATCAGGAGTTCGGCCCGGTGTGGTGAAGACAAGGTAGGGAGATCTTCAGGGGGGTAGTGTTAGGCTTTTTTAAGGGGGGTTTGGTTGGTTTTAGAATAGGGGTATGTGGGTGGTGGGTTGTAATGGGGGGGGTATTGTATTTGTATGCAAAAGAGCTGAATTCTTTGGGGCATGCCCCACAAAAGGCCCTTTTAAGGGCTGGTAAGGTAAAGAGCTTTGAATTTTTTTTAATTTAGAATAGGGCAGGGAATTTTTTTTATTTTGGGGGTTTATTATTTTATTAGGGGGCTTAGAATAGGTGTAATTAGCTTAAAAATCTTGTAATTTTTTTTTATTTTTTGTAATTTAGTGTTTGTTTGTTTTTGTAATTTAGTTTAGTTAATTTAATTGTATTTTTAGATAGATATTTGTAGTTTATTTAATTTATTGATAGTGTAGGTGTATTTGTAACTTAGGTTAGGATTTATTTTACAGGTAATTGGGTAATTATTTTAACTAGGTAGATATTAAATAGTTAATAACTATTTAATAGCTATTATACCTAGTTAAAATAATGAACAATTTACCTGTAAAATAAATATTAACCCTAACATAGCTACAATGTAATTATTAATTATATTGTAGCTATCTTAGGGTTTATTTTATAGGTAAGTATTTAGATTTAAATAGGAATATTTTAGTTTATAAATGAATTAGATTAATTTAATATAAATTTAGTTAGGGGTGTTAGGGTTAGATAGAGTTAATATAGTTAATACAAATACTATAGTAACTATATTAACTATATTAACCCTAATATAATTAGGGTTAATATAGTTAATATATATAATGTAATACCTATATTAACTATAATATACTTAGGGTTAATATAGATAATATAGCTGGCGGCGGGGTAGGTAGATTAAATTAGGGGTTAATCATTTTAATAGAGATGGCGGCGGTGTTAGGGGCTCACTTTAGGGGGTTATAGATTTAATATAGCTGGCGGCGGGGTACGGGAGCGACGGTTTAGGGGTTAATAACTTTATTAGGTTGCGGCGGGGTACGGGAGCGGCGGTTTAGGGGTTAATAGCTTTTTTATTGTTAGGATAGTGAGGGGGGATAGCGGATAGAGGGTTAGACGTGTCGGGCTATGTTAGGGAGGCGTGTTAGACAGTGCGGGTGATTTAGACTTTAGTCAGGTTTTATAGGCGCCGGCAGTTTCTAACGTGGCGCAAGTCACTGGCGACTCCAAAAATCTGTACTTACGCAGATTTCTGGACATCGCTGGTTTGTGAGACTTGCGCCACTTTAGCAAGTGACGGCGCCGCATATTGGATGGCTCGAGTTGCGAGCTGAAACTGCGGGCGACGTCGGATCGCGCCCTTGATCTTCTTTGCTGAAAAGCATATCTAGATATGCTCAGTAGCTGTTGATTGGTTGCTGCACATAGAAGCCTCATGTGATTGGCTCACCATGTGCATTGCTTTTTCTTCAACTAAGGATATATAAAAAATGAAGCAAAATAAATAATAGAAGTAAATTGTAATGTTGTTTAAATTTGTATTCTCTATCTGAATCAAGATTTTGGGTTTAGTGGCCCTTTAAGGTCTAACCTGCTACACATCTTTCTCTAACTGGCTTTCTCAAATGACAACTGCAAAACAATGCACTTAATCTAACTTTATGACTAGCCTTGATTGGCTGATTGGTTCAGCCAATCGGATTGAACTTGAATCTGATTGGCTTTATTATTTTATTAGGGGGCTTAGAATAGGTGTAATTAGCTTAAAAATCTTGTAATCTTTTTTTTATTTTTTGTAATTTAGTTTATTTAATTGTATTTTTAGATAGATATTTGTAGTTTATTTAATTTATTGATAGCGTAGGTGTATTTGTAACTTAGGTTAGGATTTATTTTACAGGTAATTGGGTAATTATTTTAACTAGGTAGCTATTAAATAGTTAATAACTATTTAATAGCTATTATACCTAGTTAAAATAATTAACAATTTACCTGTAAAATAAATATAAACCCTAACATAGCTACAATGTAATTATTAATTATATTGTAGCTATCTTAGGCTTTATTTTATAGGTATGTAGATTAGATTTAAATAGGAATATTTTAATTAATAATATTAATATTAGATTTATTTTAATAAGAGTTTAGTTAGGGATGTTAGAGTTAGATATGGTTGTTATACTTTATATATATATATATATATGTAGCCCTCAGTTTACGCCGGGGTTAGGTTCCAGAAGGAATGGTTGTAAATCGAAACTGTTGTAAATTGAAACCCAGTTTATAATGTAAGTCAATGGGAAGTGGGGGAGATAGGTTCCAGGCCCCTCTCAAAATTGTCATAAGTAACACCTAATACATTATTTTAAAAGCTTTGAAATGTAGACTTTAAATGCTAAACAGCATTATAAACCTAATAAAATAATCACACAACACAGAATATATAATTCAACTAAGTTAAATGAACAAAAACATTTGCTAAACAGCATTATAAACCTAATAAAATAATCACACAACACAGACTTCACTTGCATTTTTCTGCAAACAGTTCTTTCTATGCATTCTAATCTGGACTGAGTTATAGACAGGAAGATCTTGTTCCTTTGAAATCTGCTCGATAGCTCAGGTCTGGTTAAACTGATTAATTTCAGCTTGCTTTTCTTTTCTGCAACACAAGCGGACAGCTCCACCTACTGGTTATTTTAATAAATGAATTGCTTCTCAATGCTTTTTAAAAGCAGTCACATGACTGGAAAAAAAGGTTGTTATTCTGAAACGGTGTAAATTGAACCGTTGTAAAACGAGGGCCACCTGTATATATATTATAATAATGATATTAACCATAATATAATTAGGGTTAATATAGTTAATATAGCTGGCGGCGGTGTAGGGGGATTAGATTAGGGGTTAATACATTTATTATAGGTGGCAGCGGTGTAAGGGGATTTAGATTGTAGGCAAAAGAGCTGATTACTTTGTGACAAAGCCCCGCCAAAAGCCCTTTTAAGGGCTGGCAAAAGAGCAGTTTACTTTGGGGTAATGCCACGCAAAAAGCCCTTTTCAGGGCTATTTGTAGGGTTAGACTTAGGTTTAGTGGTAGGGATAGTTTAGTATTTTATGGGTTAAATAATTTAATATAGATGGCGGCGGGGTAGGGGCTCACTTTAGGGGGTTATAGATTTAATATAGCTGGCGGGGGTCCGGGAGCGGCGGTTTAGGGGTTAATACATATTTTATTGTTAGGATAGAGAGGGGGAATAGCGGATAGAGGGTTAGACGTGTCGGGCTATGTTTAGGAGGCGTGTTAGACAGTGCGGGTGATTTCATACTTTAGTCAGGTTTTGTAGGCGCCGGCAGTTTCTAACGTGGCGTAAGTCACTGGCGACGCCAGAAATTTGTACTTGCGCAGATTTCTGGACATCGCTGGTTTATCCGACTTACGGCACGTTAGCAACTGACGGCGCCGTATATTGGATAGCTCGAGATGCGAGCTGAAACTGCGGGCGACACGGGTTCCCTCGCTTGCACCGCAAACTACGCCGTATATCAGATCGCGCCCATTATCCTGAGATTCATATCTGCAACATTTATATGTTGTTACAAATAGTTTAATCATGTTCATATAACAGTTTAATATCTATTTGTAAGTTGTTTTATCACAGAGCTGGAAACTTATTGCTCCTTAAAGGGACATGAAACTCAAATTTTTTCTTCCATGATTTAGACAGAGCATACAATTATAAACAACTTTTATATTTACTTCTATTATTTAATTTGCTTCCTACTCTTGTTATCCTTTGCTGAAAGATTTATCTAGGAGAGTTCAGGAGCAGCAAAGAACCTAGGTTCTAGCTGCTGATTGGTGGCTGCATATATATATATAATGATTGTCATTGGCTCACCCATGTGTTTACTTAGAAACCAGTAGTGCACAGTTTCTCCTTCAACAAATGATACCAAGAGAATGAAGCAAATTAGATAATAGAAGTAAACTGGAAAGTTAATTAAAATTGAATGTTCTACATAAACCATGAAAAAAAAAAAATTGGGTTTCATGTCCCACCTTTTAGGTAGCGGACTGAAATCAGCCCGATCCGATCTGGATGATTAACGGCCCCTGCTAGTGGCCGATTGGTCACGAATGTGCAGTGGGTGGCATTGCACAAGCAATTCACCAGAGCGTATACTGCCGGCATTTAGCGAGGTCGAGTGGACAGAATCATGTCCGCTCGACTGTTAAATCTACCCCTAAGAATAAATCTCGTTCCACTAAAACAAGAGGATTTCTCTCCACAACATATTTTGATTGGGATTTGTGATAGGAGCGAGCAAATGGGGAATGTTTATTAATGTGTTTTTTAAAGTGTAATACAGGGTCTCATCAATATGAATAGAACAGGTTATTTTTTCAATTTAAACATAAGATATCTCCGCTGTAGCCTACTGCCATTGTGTTGTTTTATTTTTAAGGAAAAAAAATTCTCTACACCCGTGTTCTTCAAACCACAGGTCAGGGCCCATTACTGGGTCACAGCACCATGTTTACTGGGTTGCAACTTGTGTGTGTGTTGTATGAGAGTGTGTGTGGTGTGTGTGTGTAATATGAGAGTGTCTGGTGTGTGTGTGTAATATGAGAGTGTGTGGTGTGTGTAATATAAGAGTATGTGGTATGTATGTTGTATTAGAGTGTGTGTGGTGTGTTACATGATAGTGTGTGTTGCAGGAGTGTGTGTGTGTTGCAGGAGAGTGTATGTGTTATGAGAGTGTGTGGTATGCGTGGGTGTTGTATGAGAGTGTATGTGTGTTATATGAGAGTATGTGGTGTGTGTTGTAGGAGAGTGTGTGTGGTGTGTGTGTTGTAGGAGAGTGTGTGTGTGTGGTGTGTGTGTTATATCAGCGATTTTTAACGTTTTTTTTGCCGTGGCACACTTTTTTTACATTAAAAAATCCTGTGGCACACCACCATCCCAAAATTTAAAAAAAATCACACATTGTAGCCTAATACAGTATATATATATATATATATATATATTTCTCCAACATAGGTGTGTCCGGTCCACGGCGTCATCCTTACTTGTGGGATATTCTCTTCCCCAACAGGAAATGGCAAAGAGCCCAGCAAAGCTGGTCACATGATCCCTCCTAGGCTCCGCCTACCCCAGTCATTCTCTTTGCCGTTGTACAGGCAACATCTCCACGGAGATGGCTTAGAGTTTTTTAGTGTTTAACTGTAGTTTTTATTATTCAATCAAGAGTTTGTTATTTTGAAATAGTGCTGGTATGTACTATTTACTCAGAAACAGAAAAGAGATGAAGATTTCTGTTTGTATGAGGAAAATGATTTTAGCAACCGTCACTAAAATCCATGGCTGTTCCACACAGGACTGTTGAGAGCAATTAACTTCAGTTGGGGGAACAGTGTGCAGTCTCTTGCTGCTTGAGGTATGACACATTCTAACAAGACGATGTAATGCTGGAAGCTGTCATTTTCCCTATGGGATCCGGGAAGCCATGTTTATTACGATCGTAAATAAGGGCTTCACAAGGGCTTATTAAAACTGTAGACTTTTTCTGGGCTAAATCGATTCATTATTAACACATATTTAGCCTTGAGGAATCATTTTATCTGGGTATTTTGATATAATAATATCGGCAGGCACTGTTTTAGACACCTTATTCTTTAGGGGCTTTCCCAAAGCATAAGCAGAGCCTCATTTTCGCGCCGGTGTGGCGCACTTGTTTTTGAGAGGCATGGCATGCAGTCGCATGTGAGAGGAGCTCTGATACTTAGAAAAGACTTTCTGAAGGCGTCATTTGGTATCGTATTCCCCTTTGGGCTTGGTTGGGTCTCAGCAAAGCTGATACCAGGGACTGTAAAGGGGTTAAAGTTCAAAACGGCTCCGGTTCCGTTGTTTTAAGGGTTAAAGCTTCCAAATTTGGTGTGCAATACTTTTAAGGCTTTAAGACACTGTGGTGAAAATTTGGTGAATTTTGAACAATTCCTTCATGTTTTTTCGCAATTGCAGTAATAAAGTGTGTTCAGTTTAAAATTTAAAGTGACAGTAACGGTTTTATTTTAAAACGTTTTTTGTACTTTGTTATCAAGTGTATGCCTGTTTAACATGTCTGAACTACCAGATAGACTGTGTTCTGAATGTGGGGAAGCCAGAATTCCTATTCATTTCAATAAATGTGATTTATGTGATAATGATAATGATGCCCAAGATGATTCCTCAAGTGAGGGGAGTAAGCATGGTACTGCATCATTCCCTCCTTCGTCTACACGAGTCTTGCCCACTCAGGAGGCCCCTAGTACATCTAGCGCGCCAATACTCCTTACTATGCAACAATTAACGGCTGTAATGGATAATTCTGTCAAAAACATTTTAGCCAAAATGAACACTTATCAGCGTAAGCGCGGCTGCTCTGTTTTAGATACTGAAGAGCATGACGACGCTGATAATAATATTTCTGAAGGGCCCCTAACCCAGTCTGATGGGGCCAGGGAGGTTTTGTCTGAGGGAGAAATTACTGATTCAGGGAACATTTCTCAACAGGCTGAACCTGATGTGATTGCATTTAAATTTAAGTTGGAACATCTCCGCATTCTGCTTAAGGAGGTACTATCCACTCTGGATGATTGTGACAAGTTGGTCATCCCAGAGAAACTTTGTAAAATGGACAAGTTCCTAGAGGTGCCGGGGCTCCCAGAAGCTTTTCCTATACCCAAGCGGGTGGCGGACATTGTTAATAAAGAATGGGAAAGGCCCGGTATTCCTTTCGTCCCTCCCCCCATATTTAAAAAATTGTTTCCTATGGTCGACCCCAGAAAGGACTTATGGCAGACAGTCCCCAAGGTCGAGGGAGCGGTTTCCACTTTAAACAAACGCACCACTATACCCATAGAGGATAGTTGTGCTTTCAAAGATCCTATGGATAAAAAATTAGAAGGTTTGCTTAAAAAGATGTTTGTTCAGCAAGGTTACCTTCTACAACCAATTTCATGCATTGTCCCTGTCGCTACAGCCGCATGTTTCTGGTTCGATGATCTGATAAGAGCGGTCGATAGTGATTCTCCTCCTTTGGAGGAGATTATGGACAGAATCAATGCTCTCAAATTGGCTAATTCTTTCACCCTAGACGCCACTTTGCAATTGGCTAGGTTAGCGGCTAAGAATTCTGGGTTTGCTATTGTGGCGCGCAGAGCGCTTTGGTTGAAATCTTGGTCGGCTGATGCGTCTTCCAAGAACAAGCTACTTAACATTCCTTTCAAGGGGAAAACGCTGTTTGGCCCTGACTTGAAAGAGATTATCTCTGATATCACTGGGGGTAAGGGCCACGCCCTTCCTCAGGATCGGCCTTTCAAGGCAAAAAATAAACCTAATATTCGTCCCTTTCGTAGAAACGGACCAGCCCAAGGTGCTACGTCCTCTAAGCAAGAGGGTAATACTTCTCAAGCCAAGCCAGCTTGGAGACCAATGCAAGGCTGGAACAAGGGAAAGCAGGCCAAGAAACCTGCCACGGCTACCAAGACAGCATGAAATGTTGGCCCCCGATCCGGGACCGGATCTGGTGGGGGGCAGACTCTCTCTCTTCGCTCAGGCTTGGGCAAGAGATGTTCTGGATCCTTGGGCGCTAGAAATAGTCTACCAAGGTTATCTTCTGGAATTCAAGGGACTTCCCCCAAGGGGGAGGTTCCACAGGTCTCAGTTGTCTTCAGACCACATAAAAAGACAGGCATTCTTACATTGTGTAGAAGACCTGTTAAAAATGGGAGTGATTCATCCTGTTCCATTAAGAGAACAAGGGATGGGGTTCTACTCCAATCTGTTCATAGTTCCCAAAAAAGAGGGAACGTTCAGACCAATCTTAGATCTCAAGATCTTAAACAAGTTTCTCAAGGTTCCATCGTTCAAGATGGAAACCATTCGAACTATTCTTCCTTCCATCCAGGAAGGTCAATTCATGACCACGGTGGATTTAAAGGATGCGTATCTACATATTCCTATCCACAAGGAACATCATCGGTTCCTAAGGTTCGCATTCCTGGACAAACATTACCAGTTCGTGGCGCTTCCTTTCGGATTAGCCACTGCTCCAAGGATTTTCACAAAGGTACTGGGGTCCCTTCTAGCTGTGCTAAGACCAAGGGGCATTGCTGTAGTACCTTACTTGGACGACATTCTGATTCAAGCATCGTCCCTTCCTCAAGCAAAGGCTCACACGGACATTGTCCTGGCCTTTCTCAGATCTCACGGGTGGAAAGTGAACGTGGAAAAGAGTTCTCTATCCCCGTCAACAAGGGTTCCCTTCTTGGGAACAATAATAGACTCCTTAGAAATGAGGATTTTTCTGACAGAGGCCAGAAAAACAAAGCTTCTAGACTCTTGTCGGATACTTCATTCCGTTCCTCTTCCTTCCATAGCTCAGTGCATGGAAGTGATCGGGTTGATGGTAGCGGCAATGGACATAGTTCCTTTTGCGCGCATTCATCTAAGACCATTACAACTGTGCATGCTCAGTCAGTGGAATGGGGACTATACAGACTTGTCTCCGAAGATACAAGTAAATCAGAGGACCAGGGACTCACTCCGTTGGTGGCTGTCCCTGGACAACCTGTCACAAGGGATGACATTCCGCAGACCAGAGTGGGTCATTGTCACGACCGACGCCAGTCTGATGGGCTGGGGCGCGGTCTGGGGATCCCTGAAAGCTCAGGGTCTTTGGTCTCGGGAAGAATCTCTTCTACCGATAAATATTCTGGAACTGAGAGCGATATTCAATGCTCTCAAGGCTTGGCCTCAGCTAGCGAGGGCCAAGTTCATACGGTTTCAATCAGACAACATGACAACTGTTGCGTACATCAACCATCAGGGGGGAACAAGGAGTTCCCTAGCGATGGAAGAAGTGACCAAAATCATTCTATGGGCGGAGTCTCACTCCTGCCACCTGTCTGCTATCCACATCCCAGGAGTGGAAAATTGGGAAGCGGATTTTCTGAGTCGTCAGACATTGCATCCGGGGGAGTGGGAACTCCATCCGGAAATCTTTGCCCAAGTCACTCAGCTGTGGGGCATTCCAGACATGGATCTGATGGCCTCTCGTCAGAACTTCAAAGTTCCTTGCTACGGGTCCAGATCCAGGGATCCCAAGGCGGCTCTAGTGGATGCACTAGTAGCACCTTGGACCTTCAAACTAGCTTATGTGTTCCCGCCGTTTCCTCTCATCCCCAGGCTGGTAGCCAGGATCAATCAGGAGAGGGCGTCGGTGATCTTGATAGCTCCTGCGTGGCCACGCAGGACTTGGTATGCAGATCTGGTGAATATGTCATCGGCTCCACCTTGGAAGCTACCTTTGAGACGAGACCTTCTTGTTCAGGGTCCGTTCGAACATCCGAATCTGGTTTCACTCCAGCTGACTGCTTGGAGATTGAACGCTTGATTTTATCGAAGCGAGGGTTCTCAGATTCTGTTATTGATACTCTTGTTCAGGCCAGAAAGCCTGTAACTAGAAAGATTTACCACAAAATTTGGAAAAAATATATCTGTTGGTGTGAATCTAAAGGATTCTCTTGGGACAAGGTTAAGATTCCTAGGATTCTATCCTTCCTTCAAGAAGGATTGGAAAAAGGATTATCTGCAAGTTCCCTGAAGGGACAGATTTCTGCCTTGTCGGTGTTACTTCACAAAAAACTGGCTGCTGTGCCAGATGTTCAAGCCTTTGTTCAGGCTCTGGTTAGAATTAAGCCTGTTTACAAACCTTTGACTCCTCCTTGGAGTCTCAATTTAGTTCTTTCAGTTCTTCAGGGGGTTCCGTTTGAACCCTTGCATTCCGTTGATATTAAGTTATTATCTTGGAAGGTTTTGTTTTTAGTTGCAATTTCTTCTGCTAGAAGAGTTTCAGAATTATCTGCTCTGCAGTGTTCTCCTCCTTATCTGGTGTTCCATGCAGATAAGGTGGTTTTACGTACTAAACCTGGTTTTCTTCCAAAAGTTGTTTCTAACAAAAACATTAACCAGGAGATTATCGTACCTTCTCTGTGTCCGAAACCAGTTTCAAAGAAGGAACGTTTGTTGCACAATTTGGATGTTGTTCGCGCTCTAAAATTCTATTTAGATGCTACAAAGGATTTTAGACAAACATCTTCCTTGTTTGTTGTTTATTCCGGTAAAAGGAGAGGTCAAAAAGCAACTTCTACCTCTCTCTCTTTTTGGATTAAAAGCATCATCAGATTGGCTTACGAGACTGCCGGACGGCAGCCTCCCGAAAGAATCACAGCTCATTCCACTAGGGCTGTGGCTTCCACATGGGCCTTCAAGAACGAGGCTTCTGTTGATCAGATATGTAGGGCAGCGACTTGGTCTTCACTGCACACTTTTACCAAATTTTACAAGTTTGATACTTTTGCTTCTTCTGAGGCTATTTTTGGGAGAAAGGTTTTGCAAGCCGTGGTGCCTTCCATTTAGGTGACCTGATTTGCTCCCTCCCTTCATCCGTGTCCTAAAGCTTTGGTATTGGTTCCCACAAGTAAGGATGACGCCGTGGACCGGACACACCTATGTTGGAGAAAACAGAATTTATGTTTACCTGATAAATTACTTTCTCCAACGGTGTGTCCGGTCCACGGCCCGCCCTGGGTTTTTTAATCAGGTCTGATAATTTATTTTCTTTAACTACAGTCACCACGGTACCATATGGTTTCTCCTATGCAAATATTCCTCCTTAACGTCGGTCGAATGACTGGGGTAGGCGGAGCCTAGGAGGGATCATGTGACCAGCTTTGCTGGGCTCTTTGCCATTTCCTGTTGGGGAAGAGAATATCCCACAAGTAAGGATGACGCCGTGGACCGGACACACCGTTGGAGAAAGTAATTTATCAGGTAAACATAAATTCTGTTATACACACACACATACTGTATCTATTGTGCTGTTATGCCATTCCTCCTACAAACTATACGTGAAATATTGACATTCATTCACAAACAATCATAATGATTGTCTGTGAATGAATGTCAATATGTCATGGTTGTGCCTGATGAGCCTGTCACATACCTCCCAATATTTCAAAATTTGAAAGAGGGACACCCCTGCACTGGGAGTAAAAAAACAAGCAAAGTTTAAAAAATATATGTCACACTGTTGTCAGTTTGCCGTGGCACACCTGAGGATCTCTCACGGCACACTAGTGTGCCACGGCACACTGGTTGAAAAACACTGTGTTATATGATAGTGTGTGGTGTGTGTGTGTTGTAGGAGAGTGTGTGGTGTGTGTTGTAAGAGAGTGTTTGTGGTATGTATGTTTTATGAGAGTGTGTTTGTTGGAGAGTATGTTTGGTGTGTGTGTTATATGAGAGTGTGTGGTGTGTATGTGTTGTATGAGAGAGTGTGTGTGTTTTGTATGAGGGAATGTGTGTTTTGTATGAGAGAATGTGTGTTTTGTATGAGAGAATGTGTGTTTTGTATGAGAGAATGTGTGTGTTGTATGAGAGTGTGTGTGGTGATTGTGTTGTATGAGAGTGTGTGTGGTGATTGTGTTGTATGAGAGTGTGTGTGGTGTGTGTTGTATGAGAGTGTATGTGGTGTGTGTTGTATGAGAGTGTATGTGGTGTGTGTTGTATGAGAGTGTGTGGTGTGTGTTGTATGAGAGTGTGTGGTGTGTGTTGTATGAGAGTGTGTGTGGTGATTGTGTTGTATGAGAGTGTGTGTGGTGTGTGTGTTGTATTGGAATGTGTGTGGTGTGTGTGTTGTATTGGAATGTGTGTGGTGTGTGTGTTGTATTGGAATGTGTGTGGTGTGTGTGTGTTTGTTGTATGAGAGTGTATATTGTATGTTGTATGAGAGTGTGTTTTGTATTAGAATGTGTGTGTGTGTGGTTGTATGAGAGTGTGTGTAGTGTGTTTTGTATGAGAATGTGTGTGGTGAGATAGCGGACAGATAGCTCAGCATGCTAAGGCACTGTGGCTGAGCTCTGTAGCAACCCAGGGGTTGCAGGTTCGATCCCCCGGCGAGGCCTTTCATCCTTCCAAGGTCGATAAAATGAGCAGCGCCTTGAGACGGGTGATTAGCCACACTTTACATACATTGTGTTATATGAGAGTGTGTTTGTTTGTGTGTGTTATATGAGAGTGTTTTTGTGTCTGTTGTATAAGACAGTGTGTGTGTTGTATGAGAGAGTGTTTTGTATGAGAATGTGTGTGGTGTGTGTGTTGTATTAGAGTGAGTTTGTTTTGTTTGAGAGTGTGTTTGTGTGTTGTATAAGAATGTGTGTTGTATGAGTGTGTGTGTTGTGTGAGTGTGTGTGTTGTATGAGAGAGTGTGTGTTTTATGAGAGTGAGTGTGTGTGTTGTATGAGAGTGAGTGTGTGTGTTGTATGAGAGAGAGTGTGTTGTGTATGTGTTGTGTAAGAGTGAGTGTGTATGTGTTGTATAAGAGTGTGTGTTGTGTGTGTTTTATGAGAGTGAGTGTGTGTGTTGTATGAGAGTGAGTGTGTATGTGTTGTATAAGAGTGTGTGTTGTGTGTGTTTTATGAGAGTGAGTGTGTATGTGTTGTATAAGAGTGAGTGTGTATGTGTTGTATGAGAGTGTGTGTTGTGTGTGTGTTGTATAAGAGTGAGTGTGTATGTGTTGTATAAGAGTGAGTGTGTATGTGTTGTATAAAAATGTGTGTGGTGTTTGTGTTGTATGAGTGTGTGTGTATGTGTGCTATTACCTTTCAAGTTTGACTACAATCAGGAATAAAGTACGCACACATTTTAGTCAGTTTAGCAAAAATTTCAGCTATCTTGTAGATAAATTCAGAAATTTTTAGAGCAAGTATAAAAATAGGGTCACAAAGGTATTTGATATTATTGCACTGGGTCTTGGGGTTAAATGTTTGAAGAGCCTTGCTCTACACAATAAACCCAGGAGTGGTTTATTTTTGCCATAACTTGGATTTGCACCTGTTATACAGTTTTCTAATGGGTTTGAATATATCTCTATCTTAGGTTCCTTATAAAGTTGCAATAGAGTTTACTAAACCTTGTTTTATTGCTCATGTTTCGCACATGATTGACAACAGGACCTAAGTGAAGAGGCAGGAATTTATGTCTGCATGCCTGTGCTCTGGGACACATTTAAATAGGTCTGGTGAGCTGCTCTTTAGCATAAATAATTGTTGAATTTCCTGGCTCCCTTCCTAAGAACAGCATGCACAATTCACACAAAACAGGTCTACACATAAATATAACAAATCTCATCTAAATGATATTATTTTACAAGGTATTTTTGTTCATTAGCTGAACCTAGCAGGGGCACGGTTGGGCACTGTGGCTGTAGCAGTGTTCACCAGGTGTAGATGTGTGTTCAGTGTCTTTGCTAAACATTCAGCGCTAATTGGTGTTTCAGTTCTAGGTTACAGAAGTTTTAGAGAATTTGTGCTGGAAAATAATGAGCACTGAGCTGCAGTACGGATGGTCTAGCAGCGGCCAGGGACATCATTACTAGTGTGCTCATCAAAATATGTACCCCAGCTAACTCCCTGAACTTTATATCGCAACTGCGCGTGTCCATGTGGATTGTTATTAGCATATTTAAATACTTGCAAATGTAAACATACGTGTTTTTGTTGAAAGATGCATTTCATGTTTGATGAGCACCCTGCATATTATATGAGTGTGCACGGTAATTACATTTACTGAATGTGACTCACTTATTATTAATGCATATGCTGCTGTGAGCAAATAAACATAAGGTTAATTACAAAGAGAAATCTGCTTTTGCCTAATAAGTAATTAAAAAATATGCACACTTCATAAGGCTTGTGTAATCCATATGTGATGCACGTTACTGCACAGCACTGGTCTGAACATATAGCGTCCCCTAGAGCAGTGGTATACAGGGACCCCACTTGTTTTTATGATACATTAAAGAGCACATTTTATTCCCTACTATTATATCCTTGCTCAATGGGAGTAACACTTCCTTTTTTCCTTCCCTTTAGCTTTCCTTTTTAGTTAAAGGGACATTCTGGAAAAAATTAGAATCCACACGGATGCATTTCAGTATTGAGCAGAAGCACTTTTGTAATATATATGTATTAGCAAAAATGCTTCTAATAAAAGCTATAGCTGTTTTAAAATTCTGTGCACCAGCATTTTAAACACAACACTTGCTCAGAGAGTCTAAGGTGCTTGTATAATCTAGTAATGACTTAATTTGTTAATTGCTGACATGATACAAGCCCCACTGGTGCTGTGAGCAGCTGCAGTATTTATAATTCTGGTGCACTGAGAATATCTAGCTATGCCTCACATGCACGTGCAGAGAAAAATGCTAACACTAAAATAGTAATAACTTTTACTAGAGGCATGTTTGCCAATACATTTATAGTGTAAATTGGTTTCTGTTCAGAGATGTCATTTAACTAGATGCATTTACATTTTGACCGGAATGTCCCTTTAACATTTGCCTTTCCTTTTCTGTTTTCTCCTTTCATTTCTTCATTTGTTTTGCTTTCTTTGTTCTTCCCCTGTATAAGTTTCAGCCTTTTCTAAAGTTACAATTTTTGATGGTTTATAATCACTGGGGTCGCTCATGTGCTGTCACAAATTAGGATGAATGATTATAGAAAACTAGTTTTGTTGTGAAATGACTATCACATGACTGTGCTTAAAGGGATACTAAGCCCTTTTTTATTTCATCATTCAGATAGAGCAGCAATTTTAATATACTCCTATTAATTTTTATTCGTTCTTTTGCTATCTTTTTTTAAAAAGCAGCAATGTAAAATTTTTGAGCCGTCCCATTTTAGGTTCAGCACCCTGGATAGCGCTTGCATATTGGTGGCTACAATTAGCCAACAATAAGCAAGCGTAACCCAGGTTCTGAACCAAAAAAATTGAGTTGCTCTATCTGAATCATGAAAGAAAAAAATTGGGTTTAGTATCAGTGCTCTGGTGACATTTAGTTTGAAATTTCAAGTTAGGACTTAAAGGGACATTCCAGACAAAATTGGAATTCACATGGATGCACTAAAGTTTTGAATAGAAGCATTTTTGTAATATACACGTGTTAGCAAAAATGCTTCTAATAAGAGCTATAGCTTTTTCAAAAGTGTATTTAAGTATGCACCGTGCACCAGCATTTTAAACACAACTCTTGCTCAGGAAGCCTAAGGTGATTTGTACCATCTAGTTATGACTCAATTTGTTAATGGCTGACATGATACAAGTCCCCACTGGTGCTATGAGCAGCTGCAGTATTGATAATGCTGGTGCGCTGAGAATATCTAGCTATGCTTCAAATGCACATGCAGAGAAAAATGTTATCACTAAAACTGTTATATTTTTTATTAGAAGCATTTTCACAACACATGTATATTGCAAATATGTTTTTATTAAAGTATGTAACTCATCTATGGACTTTTAAATGTTCCCGGGATATCCCAGTAAGGCAGCAAGAGAGACGTAAATTCCAAGGTCAGGAAACCATTAACTGCTGGAATTAAATGATATCTGTAGTTTTCTCAGAGGCTGCTATGTGCATGGCACCCTCGATTCTAAAGCAAGAGAACACCCTTACATTAGCACCAGCAGCCGTCTAGTTGCTAAAGAACAGACTGGGCATTTTCTATGTCAGCAATGGGAAGTAATTCCTTAAGACACAGATAGATGAGGTGAATGTGAGAGGCTAATTCTATTTCCCATATTGGCTAACCAGACCCTGGCTCTCCTAACTTGTGACACAGAGCACGATTGTATTTCTTGCAGCTGCCAGGTCAATGCCTGCAGAAAACACTAAGTACATTTAATTGAGAATGCTATTGAAAGAAGTTCTTTATAAACCAAAAATATTTGTTTAAGCAGCATTTTTATAGCTAGACTCTCACATTAAGTAAAAGTAAACTGTTCTCTTATCAAACCTGTACTATTCTGTGGTTGTTTTGATGTGTGGGGGTTAACAATGTGCCACTACAGTGCCCACTAGTGACATCAGAACACTGACGTTCTGTGGGGTTTTAATAATTACCCCATAAACTATGAATATTTATGCAATTTGCGACAGTCTGATAAGTTACTGTGTGACTGGGCACACTTACCCAGTCTGAGACCCATGCAGCGGTGATTTGTTTCTTTAATGTTTCGTGAAAATAACCCAACACCTCTCCTGCTACTCTTGGGATAAGAGTTTGGCTTTGCTTTGATTCTGTGCTATGAAGCTGAGAGATGAGTTTTAGCTTCATCTTGAGGGTGAAGCCTTTAGTGTCGCATTCTGATCCAAATAATACTGTGAATAAACTAAAGGCACGAGCATTGTGAATACCTATGCTAGATAAAGCTGAGAATATATAATATCATGGCGCCTGACACATCAGTGACCCAGTAAAGACTATCCCGTTGTGCAATTAGGTCTAGCAGCAGGGATCCTAAGGAACTCATTACCAGTCACTGGAAAACAAGCTGTGTCTCACAATCTCTGTTAACTTCTTGTAAATGACTCCGGCCAGCTGTTTCCAGTTCAAGTGTAATCTTTCTTTTTGTTAATAGACAACAACATTATATGACCTCGATGCCATTGCAGTTGTGACATTTACCATCCATAAAATGTTATGAAGATGTGTTTTGTTCCCACCAGGCAGTAAGTTATTAGCTAAATTTGCATCTAGGTCATGGTTTGATGATACACATAATTACCATGTCTTTGTTCAATGAAATGGACAAATAATATCACAAGTATGGTTGCCACCTCCCTGGTATTTAACTGGCACAGTCTTTATTTTTATAATTGAGGTCACTGGTGGTGTCATATAAAAATATGTTGGTTTGCTTGACTTCCCCTACCCTACTAGTCTCACAAGTCAAACAGGTTACAGTCTAAACCCAACCAAAAACTCCTGATCCCACTCCAAAACTTCCCAACCAAAGCCATGGAATGCCCAACTGCCCCTAACGGCTCTGTATAGCCATAGCCTTCAACCCAACTAAACAGTACCAGCTCTGCATCCTGTGCCACTGGGGGGGCATAACATAAATAGACTATGGGTATCTCAGGAATTCAATATTATCTTAAAGTGAAGGTCAATTTCCGACCACTGCACCACTGAAACTTATTCAATAACTTATAAGCTTTCTAGTCGCTAACTTCATTTTTGTCTTTACATATTTCTTTATATAAAAAATTGAATATAAAAAAACTTCACGTTTGCATTGTGACTCCTCCCCTCCACCACTTCCTTATTTTGCAGTAGTGACGTAGTGAGCGGTGCCACACGCTCTCTACGTCTGTCTAAAGCGTGTGCACAAGATAGCCATGCGTATATGCACCGAATTGCGCATGCGTTACATTTTTTGGTCCCGTAAGTGAAACATAGTATTCAATGAATGAATACATACATTCATTGAGTACTATGCGATCGTGTGCATCGTTAGCATTTTTGAGCTACTTGAACCGCTGTATCCAGTTCAGAAACAGGAAGCGGAATAAGCATGCGTGTCTCATGAACGAGCCTAAGAGACATTACGCTGTCGATGAAGTTACGCATGCGCATCACTTAGTAGTGACGTTTTGAGAAAGGGGATGAACCCCCCGGGGGGGGAAATAGAGATTAGAAAATTACATTTTAGATTTCTGTCAATCAAGATAACTAAGATGGTGGGCGGACGAATAAAGTGTAACGGGTGATAAATAAAAGGTAAAAAAAAAATACGGTATGATTCAAATATAGGCGAAATGATGAAAGAAAGTCCACATCATTTCAAATACAGCTGAACGGTGTGAATGAGTCACCCGGACTTGACCTTCACTTTAAGAACAACAACCCTATTTACAGGTATCCGGTTCCTGAATTTGCTACTGAAGGATATAAGAGCGTTTCTGGGATGTTAAGCATAGCTGATGAATAGTTGTGTGTTACAATGTTGCAGACCTATTGAATTATTGTTAACCTCTTGGCTTACATTGAGGACAGCAAGACATGGGCATCGATGTCTTACTGTAATTCTAGCACCAATGTTAACCACAAGCCATTGGGAACTAAATGTTGCTTTGTCTATTTGTGTTTCACAGTCCAGTAGCAAACCAGGTGTAAGGAAGTTTTCAGTTTAAATACAAGAACATAAGAGTGGTAAACAAAAATGGTAGTGAACCTCTGCCCAGCGTTCAAGTGGCGGATTAAGTGCCAACATATTTATCTCATTTCATTAATGCATTTGGACTATATTTTTATGTAGGTCCCTGGCACCCTATTGTGCAAACTGTCTCAGACGTGAGTAGTATAATGCGATACTGCAGCAGTTAGCTCAGTTATTGCTGCACATCAGAGGTAAATCTGCCGTTAGACAGAGCTGAAGTGAATTTACTACAACACTTTATGTGCACAAGGTCATTCAGTTATGCAGATGCATTAAATAGATCTTAATGTCTCTTTCTGGAATTTAGAAAATCATAGCATACTTTTTTTATCTAATATTTCGTTTCCTGCAGCTGCTAATAAATTATTAAGAAGCGCACGGTTAATTAAAACACGTAGGGATATTATTTATTATGCTTCAATTTCCTTTAATTAAATTCCAAAGATGCAAAACCTTTTATCTGCCTTGTACCTAATTAGTACAATATGCCTTTCTGGTTTACAGTTGCTTGATTGTTGTATGGTATGATGCCTAATTACATGGTCACAAATAGGTGACAGACAGAGTTTGTGAATAGGTTTGATAGAGGCAACATGTCTTAAAATGATTATGTCACCTGAACTTAAAGGGACATTAAATACATTGCTAAACATAGTACTGAGGTTTTCCCGCCTCCTCTAGTCATGGGTGCTGCCATGTTGAAATCTGTTCTTCAATTCCTTCCAGTGCTGAGCTGTTTGCACATGTGCAGTAACTCTCCTTTAGATACCTGCAGTGTAACCTAGCATCCAGCGTGCACCCTCACCGCCTATTAAAAGAGAGGTGTGACTTCCAACAACCAATAACATCGGAGGCTTGTTGTTTTTGTAATAAGCCGCAAAGGAGCACAACACACAAGGACGCTCAAAGAAGCGGTACATCGGTCCAGAAGTTTTTCCGATCTTCAACGGACACTTGTAAGGTACCTTACGGTTTGCCCAATAACTGTTATACTCACAAAGTGGCTATATTGATCAATTTTTATACTTTTAATACCCAATTGTTTGTAAGGCCAATTGACCAAAAGAATTACTTATAGGGAGACGTCCCTATGTTTTATTTATTTGAGATTACATTTTTATGAATTTTATGCCATAAGTTTATGTCGTAAGTCTTTCTAGTTTATTAAACAAGTCAATTTTTATCTATAATATCTATCATCTTTATTTACGGACACCAAACATATCACCTGTAAATACAGACTTATCAATTACTATCTATCTATATTTTAAGGACACCATTTAGTATCACGAACACTATTTATAAACACAAACTTATCCCTTAACCCAATTTATTTTGTAAAGGACACTATTTACGGACATCTATATTGTCTGTATACTCAGACTCACTTATTTCTTATATGTTTTCCAAAGGAAAACGTTTTGAACACTAGATACCCCGTCTACATACACGGACTCAAATATTAAATTCACTGTCACAGATAACCTTTTTACACTTAGATAAGTCACACTCTGTTATGGTAGTATAAATCCTATCTTATTTTATAAGCGCCAGTGGTAATCTTTATTTGTACAATCTATCTTAACCCAAACTACTGAGGAGGAGTAGTTTCTTAACCGCCAGGCATTTAGGATTTATAGTAAGCGCCAACCCTCTTTTCACCTTATCTCCAATATGGCAGCACCAATAAGTAGAGGAGGTGTGTGATATGTATTTATTGTTTAGTGTCCCTTTAACAGAGAGAATATACTCAAGAAGAACTATAGGGGGCGCTGCAGGACACTTATAAATATATTTATCATGAAAGGGGATATAAAACAGTGTAAGACTTGAAAAGTGAATCTTCCCCACATGAAAGTGCGCACATCATTACCACACTGATTCTTGTAACATAAAAAGACATGAAGAAAAAACAGATGGTGCCAAGTGTATTATATATGAGGAGAAACCAAAGATAAAATAATAAATAGCTAACAAGAGCTTAATCAGACGCACTGGGTAATCACAGCGTCCCATCTCGCTGACAACTACAGAGGATCTACTAAAAGACTGTATACACCAACAACTAAGGCTGTAGGACATGGCATTAATTGCTTTCAAAACATAAACATTTACTGCAACTGAAATATGTAATTAGCGGTTTCATTAGCAAGGTTTGTAGGGAGAAGCCTGGAGCACTGCGAATACGCAGCACACCTGACCGAGGGGAAGAGTATCTTTTGCCAGGTTGAGCAGTCAGAACAGTGTTGGCAGGGTTTGTGTGATCCCGGCTTTCATTAAAGGGATATGAAACACATTTTTTTTCTTTCATGGTTCAAATACAGCAGCAATTTTAAGCTACTTTCTAATTTACTCCTATTATCAATTTTTCTTCGTTCTCTTAGTATTTTTATTTGAAAAGCAGGAATGTAAACTTAGAAGCCGGACCATTTTTGGTTTAACACCTGGGTAGCGCTTGCTGATTGGTGTACATACATATAAATACAAATAAGGCAAAATAACGTGTATGAGAAAGCGTAAAAGACCCCTTCCTTCAAAACACTGAACTGCGCTCTTAAATAAACCTCTTAAAAAACTTTAACAGTGTATATGCTTATTATGTCTACAATGTTGCAATAAAGACAAACGTTCAGAATTTCATAAAAGCATACACTGAAATATTATAATTTTAAAAACAAACGACAAGAAATCCCAATATATCTAGCAAGATTAAATATCTATATAAAAAAGGATAAGTTTAATTTGATCCCACGTAATAGTGCAGATCGATTGTAGGTGTTGGCTGCTGTATCTTAATAATCCTCCGGAATCTCACGGAGTAAGGTAGAAATCTAAAAGCAAAAAGAAAAAAGAAAGCGCACAAAGGCACCTACATAGTGCAAATCAATTTAATAATACAATGAAACAATTATATGTTAAAACAGTTCCCCCGTAGGGTGTCTACTCACAAGAGTCAACCTCAAACTTGTGAGGTATGTATGAACATGTAGATTGGAGTATCACTCAGGACCGCTTGTTCTATATGTTTGGTTCAAAGAGTGAAAGACAGTGGATCTCAATACCGGGTGTCACTGTTGTTCCAAGAAATCCTGACAACTCTATTCCCCGGTTTTGTTAAATAACTCGAGTCCACTCTGGCAATAGTTTTTTCTTTGCTCAGTTCAATTCAGTGCAATTCTTACAAACAAGTTGTCCGTAGAGTTCACCAGCAGCTGATCACTGTTTAGCTGCTCCGCAACGACAGACGCAAGGTGGGCGTGGCCTTACGCATTTCGCGGTTACGTCACCGCTTCGTCAGAGGAATGTCCACGCCCACTGGAGAGTTCCCTTAAATGCGTTCACGTACAGTATAGACCGCCCACCTTAGCGTGTCATTGGAACCCGATAAAGAATGTCAATAATCCTGTTAATAATGCGTGTTCATGATCATATTAACGTTATATGTTGATCATATATGTTTATACATTAAGGAAAAGTATGAGCTGACCACAAATATCATAGAACTAGGACATACCAGTATCTACGAACATATACTTATAATCTAAAATATCCAAAAATATATTTTCTTATAAAAATCTATATATTTCCCATTTTGATAAACAATTCATAAAAGATTCAAGTAAAATGACAATCCATTTTTTAAAAGTATAAAAAGAACAAGACATTATACCTAAAATTCAATCCTTGTTTTAAATTATATTTATACTTTATTTTCCCATAAATATATATTTAAAATTTTTACATACATATAAATACATAAAGCACATGCATTTACCAAAGCAGACATACTGCAGATACACAATATACATAAAAAACTCCTACATATCATTTTGGCTAATGACAGATGGGCAATAAGTGTCATTGTAAGTTATGTTAAGGGCACTTGTCAGGCGTTTTTTTATAATAACAAGGATTTCAGATCATTTATGATGGTTAAACTCCATTGTCCTCTTTGAACCTCATTTACTATATCTCTTATTCCATTATATCAATAACTGAGTTTGCTGTGCAAAACAATGTATGCGTTTACAAATAAAGGGTGCATCGCAACGCATTAGTATTCTCATGCACAGGGTCTTACGTGGCTTTTTATTGGGGGGGTTCAAATTCAAACATTTTCTAATCTGTTCAAAACCCCACAATAAGCAAAAGATCTCAACAACTTCAAGGAAACATCATTCCAGATCAGTCATAAAACATTTCGGGCCAGATTCCATGTGGAGCGCAAAATATTGCTTACACCAGCTCGATATTTGCACTCCTCTCGGTAAATATTACAAGTCGAGCGCAATGCAAGCGCGACCTCACGTTTACATTGCATGGAAGCTTTGTGCTCACTAGACAGCGCTTCCATAGGCTCCAATGGGAGCCTCGTTCTAATGTCATCAGACACGGCTGAGAACCTAGCGCGGCGAAGGGGGTAAGTCATGCAGCAATGGGCAGCAAAGTGTAAATATATATGTATATGAATACATATATACACGTATGTATATATACACATATTAGCACATAACTATATAGGTATATAAGCACATACATATATATTTACAGAAATAACACAGTCCCCATATAGACTACTATGTAAAAGCACTTTTCACCATTGATCCAACATTTCAAACACAGGCATTCTGGTTCCTCGAAAACACTAAGATGGACAATAGTGGAGAAAGTTAGATCTAAGAACACAGTTGGGGATCTGGAGTATGCCCTCTCAAAAAGGGAAGTTTTTTGGATCTTTAAACTGGGCACAAGGATGCCACAAGGGTTGAATTCTGAATTTGACTTGGTAAATTTGTGGTACTAATCCGGAGTAACAGCCCTAGGTACTACTATTAGTGAGTGTACACAACTATCATAGAGTTCAGTATAAGTGTTGATTATTCTTACTGGATCCATTAGTGTCAATTTTGCACAATTTATGAATGTACTTGAATATACATACGGACATATGCTAGGGAATGGGGAATCAGTATTTAATTATATTTCATTTTCATTATCTATACATTATTATTGTGTAAAACAAACAAAAATATTTTTGAATTCTGCACTTTTGGCTGTTTCACTGCTGTTTGTTGGCGGTTTCATTTCTTGCACATCTTAATAAACACAATAATGTTTTTTGCTTTATAAGAAGACAAATATCAGCAGTGCCGTCCCTATGCGGTAACTCATGCCCTGGTCGCTTTTCCTGAGTTACAGGGGAGGCATAAGAGGAGATATAAGGATTCAGTGAGGACGGTATCTGAATCAGGTGTGGCTATGTTGAAATTTTCTTCCCTTCAGTCTGAGGGAGAAATTTCATACTCAGATAGTATAGTTCCTTCTTCTGATTCTGAAGTGGTAACTTTTTGATTTAAGCTTGAACACCTCTGGGCGCTACTTTAGGAGGTTTTGGCTACTTTAGATGATTATGTTACTACGTTTGTAGTTATTCCAAATAAATCTAGTAAGCTGAACAAGTATTTTGATGTTCCCTCAGAGATGGAGGTGTTTCCTGTTTCTGACCATTCTTTTGAGATTATTGCACAGGAGTGGGAGAAGCCAGGGGTTCCTTTTTCCACTACTCCGTTTTTTAAGAAAATGTTTAAAGTTGCTGACTCTGTTAAGGAGTCTTTGGAGACCGTTCCAAAGGCGGGGAACGATTTCCACGTTGGCTAAGAGGACCTCTATTCCCATTGTGGATAGCTGTTCTTTTAAAGATTCCATGGATAAAAAGTCATAGGCATTGATTAAAAGGATTCATGTTCCCCAGGGTCTGAAATGGCAACCTGTGGTGAGTTTTGCTGCTGTCACTTGTATGGCAGCATATTGGTGATTTGTCTTGTTTCATTTCAGACGTATGCGCCTATGGATGAGATCCAGGATAGGATCAAGGCTCTTAAGTTAGTTCATTTCTTTATCACGGATGCCTCTTTGCAGATCATCAGGTTGGGAGCAAAAATTTCTGTTTTTGTTATTCTGGTTCGCAGGGCCTTATGGTTGAAGTCCTGGTCTGCGGATGTGTCAAAGTCTAAATTTATGTATATTCCTTACAAGGGTAAGACTTTGTTTGGACCAGCCTTAGCTTAAATTATTTATGGGAGGTAAGGGTTACTCTGTACCTCAGGATAAGACGAAGGGTCGCCAGAGTAATTTTTGTTCCTTTTTTAAAGTGATTTTCTCAAAGGTTCTGGGAGCGTTGGTAGCTGTTCTCCAGTTGCGGGGTGTTGCAGTGGTGCCTTATCTGGATGATATTCTGGTTCAGAAGTCATCTTTTTAACAAGCAAACTCCCACACAGAGTTGTTGTCTTTTCTGCGCTTCCACGGATGGAAGGTGAATTTAGGAAAGCGTTTTTTGGTTCCATCTTCAAGGATGGTATTCTTGGGAACCATTATCGTTTCTCTAGAGATGAAGGTTTTTCTGACAGAAGCCAGAAGAACAAAGATCTTCAACTCTGGTCTTCCCCTTCAGTCCTCTCCTCGGCCGTCAGTGGCTCAGTGTATGGAGGTAATTGGTCTGATGGGGTCAGCTATGGAGATCATTCCGTTTGCTCAGTTCCATCTCAGGCCTCTGCATTTATGCAAGCTCAGACAATGGATTATGCAGATTTGACTCCGTGAATCGTTCTAGATCAGGTGTCAAGAGATTCTCTTCTGTGGTGGATTTCTCAGGAACACCTCTCCCAGGGATACTGCTTTCACAGACCTTCCTGGGTGATTGTGACCAGGGATGCCAGCCTGCTAGGTTGGGGAGATGTCTGGGACTCATTGAAGGCTCAGGGTATAGGACTCGGGAGGAATCGCTTCTTCCCATGAAAATCTTAGAGTTTAGGGCAATCTTCAATGCTCTTCTGGCCTGGCCTCAGTTACCTTCAGCCCAGTTTATCAGGTTTCGGTCAGACTATATAACGTCAGTGGTTTACATCAGTCATCAGGGTGGAACTCTGAGTTCCTTAGCCATGTCAGAGGTAGTCAGGATTGTCAGTGGACAGAGATCCACAATTGCTGTCTGTCTGTGATCCACATTCCAAGGGTGGACAATTGGGAAGCGGATTTTCTGGGCAGACTGACGTTTCATTCGGGGGAGTGGGAACTTCACCCGGAGGTGTTTGCCAATTTGGTTTTCAAGTGGGGGCTGCCAGAATTGGATCTCATGGCATCTCATCAGAATGCCAAGTTTCCAAGGTTCGGGTAGAGGTCAAGAGATCCTCGGGCTGAGTTGATAGACGCTTTGACAGTTCCTTGGAACCACAGTCTAGCGTATGTGTTTTCTCGGTTTACTCTCCTTCCACGAGTCATTGCTCGAATTAGACAAGAGAGGGCGTTATTCTCCTTGCTCTGGCATGGCCTCACAGTATCTGGTATGCAGATATGGTGGATATGTCATCTCTTCCATCTTGGAGTCTTCTGTTAAGAAAGGACCTACTTCAGGTGTCCTTTTTTCCATCCAAATCTCGTTTCTCTGAAGCTGATTGCTTGGGGATTGAACGCTTGATACTATCTAAGCATGGGTTTTTCTGAGTTGGCCATTGAGACTATGATTCAGGCTCGCAAGCCTGTGACTAGAAGAATTTATTATAAGATATGGCGTAAATATCTTTATTGAGGTAAATCCAACGGCTATTCTTGGAGTAGAGTTAGAATTCCTAGGATTTTGTCTTTTCGCCAAGAGGGTCTGGAGAAGGGCTTTGTTGCTAGTACCCTGAAGGGTCAAATTTCAGTTTTTTCCATTTTGTTGCACAAGCGTCTGGCGGATGTGCCAGATGTTCAGTCTTTTTGTCAGGCCTTGGTTAGAATCCGGCCTTTGTTTAAGTTTGCTACTCCTTCATGGAGTCTTAATCTGGTTCTTAGAGTCTTTCTGCAGGCTCCGTTGGAACCTATGCATTCTTTGGATATTAAATTGTTATCCTGGAAGGATTGTTGTTTTTTTCTTTGGCTAGAAGAGTTTCGGAGCTCTCAGCGCTGCAGTATGAGTCTCCTTACCTTATTTTTCATTCTGATAAGGTAGTCCTGCGTGCTGCCTTAGGTTTCCTTCCAAAAGTGGTTTTGGATAGGAATATTGATCATGAAATTGTTGTTTTCTTCCTTGTGTCCTAATCCTTCTTCTCAGAAGGAGAGTTTGTTTCACATCCTGTATGTGGTTTATGCGTTGAAATATTATTTGCAGGCGACTTAAGATCTTCATCAGTCTTCTTATTTGTTTGTTGTGTTTTCTGGAAAACGCAAGGGTTAGAAAGTTACGGCTACTTCACTTTCTTTTTGGCTGAGGAGTGTTATTCGTTTGGCATATGAGACTGTTAATAGCAGCCTCCTGAGAAAATCACGGCTCATTCCACAAGGGCTGTTTCCTCATCTTGGGCCTTCAATAATTAAGTTTCTGTGGAACAGATTTGCAAGGCTGACACTTGGTCATCTTTACATACTTTTTCTATATTTTACAAATTTGATACTTTTGCTTCAGTTGAGGCTGTTTTTGGGAGAAAGTTTCTTCAAGCAGTGGTGACTTCTGTTTAGGCTGTCTTGTCCCTCCCTTATCATCTGTGCCCTCTAGATTGGGTATTGATTCCCAATAGTAATTATGATGATCTGTGGACTCACCGTGTCATTAGAAAGAAAACAAAATTTATGCTTACCTGATAAATTTCTTTCTTTCTTGACACGGTGAGTCCACGGCCCGCCCTGTATTTTCAGACAGTTTATTTTTATATAAACCTCAGGCACCTCTGCACCTTATATTACTTCCTTTCTCCTTTGCTTATGGTCGAATGACTGGAGGTTGTGGGTAAGGGGAGTGGTATTTAACAGCTTTGGCTGTGGTGCTCTTTGCTGCCTCCTGCTGGCCAGGAGTGATATTCCCAATAGTAATTATGATGATCTGTGGACTCACTGTGTCAAGAAAGAAAAAGAAATGTATCAGGTAAGCGTACATTTTGTTTTTTGTTAATTATAAAATTACCCCAAATTATATGAAATTATAACTTGCACACGTGATGAGTTGGTATAAAACCTGCATTCAGGTGTATTTAGTAGTCATCAGTACTGAATTAGTTAGATGTCATGATTTACTTTTATATAATTGTTGCAAAAATTCCAGTGAAGGGCAGCAAGATATCTGCACTCAGTGCAACAAGCAAATATGAGATCTAATTGATTCAGTAACAGTAATCACTGCTTAGAGTGGCTGATGCATTATTTTTACTTAGTCATTAATAACAATTCATAGGATTTCTGTAATTAACAAATACAGATAATTACAAATATCACCTAGGCATTTAATTACAATAATAAATGAATATTCTAATTATCGTATTTAGCTGGGTACTCGTTTCACAATTTAAAGTGTCTGATTTTCTATTATTATTATCGGTTATTTGTAGAGCGCTAACAGATTCCGCAGCGCTAATAATTTTACATCATTTTGGGATATATATATAATCTGTGTGTGTATATATATATATATATATATATAATTTTTTTTTTTTTTTTTTTTTTTTTTTTCAACAGCCTTGGTCTAATTTTGGCCTTAATAAAAAAAAAAAATTCAATCAAATTCAGAAACACCTTTTATAGTTGTTAAATAAATCATGATACAAGATCCTCGCTGCACACTTCCACCACAAGAAACTCGACATCTATGACACTTTCACACCTTATAACTCAATTTCCACCAACCACCCCCCTACATTCACCGACACCCCACCTAAATTCATCCCCACACGGACTATCTGGAGCCCCCTCACCACAGAGGACACCCTCAGAATCATGAAATCCATTCACTCCGGCACACCCTCGGACCCATGCCCCATCACATATTAAACAAATCAAGCCACTCCATCGCCCCTGAACTCCGCCACACCATCCATCAACTGCTCCATCAAAACCGGCACCTTCCTGGATGTCTGGAAGCATGCAGAACTGAAACTCCTGCTGAAGAAACCCTCGGCAGACCCCACAAACCCGAATAACTACCGCCCCATCTCTCTACTCCCCTTCCCGGCCAAAGTCATAGAGAAGTTCTTCAACTTGCAACTTATTGACCACATTGAGGCCAACTACACCCTGGACATCCTACGCTATGCTCAACCAAGGAGAAACCGCCGCCCTCATCCTCCTAGACCTCTCATCAGGATTCGACACGGTCGACCACAACACCCTCCGCACCTGCCTACACGATGCCGGCATCTGCAGCAAAGCCCTGGAATGGATCACCTCTTTCCTCATGGGCAGGACCAAGAAAGTCAGACTCCTGCCCTTCTCCTCCAAACCCACACCTGTCAACTGTGGGTACCACAAGGCTCTTCACTGAGCCCCACCCTCCTTAACATCTACATGGCCCCTCTCGCCGCCATCGTCTGACGACACAACCTCAACATCGTCACTCACCCGAGATCCCATCACCGCCAAAAACAACATCCACGAAGGCCAGTCGCCGCCTGGATGAATGACAACCGGCTCAAACTGAACACAGACAAAACCAAATCTTCCTCCTCGGACCGAATAAATCCGCATGGGATGACTCCTGGTGGCCCACAGCCTTTTGTCACCGTCCAACCCCAACAGACCACGCATGAAATCTAGGCTTCGTCCTGGATTCTTCACTCTCCATGGACCGACAAATCAATGCCATCACCTCAACATGCTTCCACATTGTCCACCTGCTACGAAAAATCTTCAAGTGGATCCCTACCAAAACCAAGAAAAGTCACCCACACCCTCGTCAGCAGCCAGTTGGACTATAGCAATGCACTCTACGCCGGCTCCACCATCAAACTCCAAAAGAGTCTCCAACATATCCAAAGCGCCTCAGCCAGACTAATCCTCGACAGCCCTCACCAATGCACATCACCAAACACCTAAGGAACCTTCACTGGCTCCTCATCAACAAAAGCATCACCCTCAAGCTCCTTACCCACGCGTTCAAGGCCCTACACAACATCGGACCCCAACATCAACCACTGCGTAAATTTCTACACCCCATCAGACAACTCTGATCGGCCAACCAAGCACCCTGAAATACCCTCCACTGCACCTCAGACAATTCACCCCATTTACAAAGTTCAGAAAGGACCTCAAAAACTGGCTGTTCGACTGGACGCCCCCCCCCCCCTATCCGCTTCCCATAGCGCCTTGAGAACCTCACGGGTGATTAGTTTGCACTCTATAAGAACCCAATAGATAGATAGATAGATAGATAGATAGATAGATAGATAGATAGATAGATAGATAGATAGAATGTGTTGTTGTTCATCTGAGGTTGTATTTACCTAATTTTAAGACCTCCTAGGGACCAGATGATTGTTATGTCCGGAATTCAGAGAGAGAGAGAGAGAGTGTATATATATATATATATATATATATATATATATATACTGTAATTCCCCCATCTACACTATTTTTTTTGCCTCCGTCTGGGGAGTTGAAGGGGGTAGCCCCACCCACCCTCTAGCACCCACCCCAAGTGAACCTTGGGGAATGATGTTTACAAGGGGGACTTATATGTGTGTACATATGTATTTGTGTTTTACTGTATAATTAGTGTACGTATTTCACATTCTAATGTTCTTCACTTACAGGATAAATGTTATTTTTATTCTTAAATTCATATTTCTATATATATGTGTACATACCTATACCTGCTTATCTGTACCTGTATATAGAAATATATATATTTCATAATAAAAATTACATTTTCTATGTAAAGTACATATGAATGTAAAATATGTGTTTTGCACAGTGTTTCTGAATTTGGATCTTTGACTCGTTCAGGTTAGCGCACATAAAAACTTAGGGGTAGATTACAAGTGAGGCGTAAACAGTTTTGCACAAGCGAAAAGCATTATTTTGTAGTGTGAATAACACCAGTATTTGGAACTCGAGGCCCTACCAAATAATCCATTAGATAAAAAAATTAATCAGATCATACTCCGAATTGAGACCCTTAGGATATCTGGTCTGCAATTGGAATATCCAAAATATCTCTCTCTTAGCCAACATAAGGTTTCTATCATCCCCTCTTGTTCCAACCTTAATAATTTCAATGATAGTCCGTTTGAAACTTGATGGGTCCTTGTTATGGGCCATGTTGAAATGTTGTACAAGAGGGGTTGTCAGAGTGCCTGCTTTAATGTTTGAGAGGTGCTCGCAAATCCGTGAGCGCACCTCCCTGGTCATAAGACCAATATATTGTAGATGACAACTTATACAGCTGGCCAAGTAAATTGCATATACAGACCTACAATTCATACAGGATTTATGATTGTAGGATCTGTTAGTGACATAGTTTTTAAAACCTGACTCTAATTGTAGGTGTTCACAGGCTTTACAAGTGGGGTTACTGCACCTATATACACCTTTAAATCTTAGCCACAAACTACCCTCATTCTTTTTAACTATGGACTTTAATTGGGTAGGTGCCAAGATATTACCAAGTGTAAGGCCCCTTCTGAATGAACATTTACAGCCTTTTTGTACAGTACCAACTAGAGCGTCATCGACAGCCAAAAGTCTAAAATGCTTTAGTACTATTCCCCAAATTCTGTGGTATTGATCCCTTGTTAACCATGGTAGAAGCTTTGTTATCCTTTTATAGAAGATCCTGCCGCAGAAGAGGTTGTTCAAGTGGGGGTAAGCAGTTTCGCTACTTTACCCCACAATTAACCAAGTAATTATTGTACACTGAGCTATGTACTAGCCGAACTGCTACATCTTTGTTGTTATACGCACCCTATAAAGCTCCATGGGGATTATAATTATGATTGAGGTTAAGGACTCAGTTGTGCTCAAGTGCACCCAGGGTCTCCCTCAGGGGTATCTACTTTAATTTCTGTGTGTATGTATGTGTGTCTGTGACTGTGTGTCTGTATGTATGTCTGTGACAGTATGTGACTGTGACTGTTTATGTATGTGTGTGACTGTTTATGTATGTGTGTGACTGTTTATGTATGTGTGTGACTGTTTATGTGACTGTTTATGTGTATGTGACTGTGACTGTGTGTGTGTGTGTGTGCCTGTGTGTGTGTGTGCCTGTATGTGTGTGTGTGTGCCTGTGTGTCTGTGCCTGTCTGTCTGTGCCTGTGTGTCTGTGCCTGTGTGTCTGTGCCTGTGTGTCTGTGTCTGTCTGTCTGTGTCTGTCTGTCTGTGTCTGTCTGTCTGTGTCTGTCTGTCTGTGTCTGTCTGTCTGTCTGTGTCTGTCTGTCTGTGTCTGTCTGTGTCTGTCTGTATGTGTCTGTATGTGTCTGTCTGTATGTGTCTGTCTGTGTCTGTCTGTCTGTGTCTGTCTGTCTGTGTCTGTCTGTATGTGTCTGTCAGTCTGTGTCTGTCTGTATGTGTCTGTCTGTATGTGTCTGTCTGTCTGTGTCTGTCTGTCTGTGTCTGTCTGTCTGTGCCTGTCTGTCTGTGCCTGTCTGTCTGTGTCTGTCTGTATGTATGTGTCTGTCTGTATGTATGTGTCTGTCTGTCTGTATGTGTCTGTCTGTCTGTATGTGTCTGTCTGTCTGTATGTGTGTGTCTGTATGTGTCTGTCTGTATGTGTGTGTCTGTATGTGTCTGTCTGTCTGTGTCTGTCTGTGTCTGTCTGTCTGTATGTGTCTGTCTGTATGTGTCTGTCTGTGTCTGTCTGTGTCTGTCTGTCTGTGTCTGTCTGTGTCTGTCTGTGTCTGTCTGTCTGTGCCTGTCTGTCTGTGCCTGTCTGTCTGTGCCTGTCTGTCTGTGTCTGTCTGTCTGTGTCTGTCTGTGTCTGTCTGTGTCTGTCTGTCTGTGTCTGTCTGTCTGTCTGTGTCTGTCTGTCTGTGTCTGTCTGTCTGTCTGTGTCTGTCTGTCTGTGTCTGTCTGTCTGTCTGTGTCTGTCTGTCTGTGTCTGTCTGTCTGTGTCTGTCTGTATGTGTCTGTCTGTATGTGTCTGTCTGTATGTGTCTGTCTGTGTCTGTCTGTCTGTGTCTGTCTGTGTCTGTCTGTGTCTGTGACTGTGTCTGTGTGTGTCTGTGACTGTGTGTGTCTGTGACTGTGTGTGTGTGTGTGTATTTGTCTGAGACTTGTGTGCGTCTGTGACTGTGTGTGCGTCTGTGACTGTGTGTGCGTCTGTGACTGTGTGTGCGTCTGTGACTGTGTCTGTGTGTGACAGTCACAGACACACATAAAGAGTCACAGACACATACACACACACAAACAGTAACACACACACAGTCACAGACACATACAAATAAACAGACACAAACACAGACACACATACAGTCACAGCCACACAGTCAGACACAGTCACACACTCAGACACACACATAAACAGACACACATACAGTCACAGACACACATAAATTCACAGTCACAGTATGTGACTGTGTGTGTGTCTGTGACTGTTTGTGCATGTGTGTCTGTGTATGTGTCTGTGACTGTTTGTGCATGTGTGTCTGTGTATGTGTCTGTGACTGTTTATGTGTCTGTGACTGTTTATGTGTCTGTGACTGTTTATGTGTCTGTGACTGTTTATGTGTCTGTGACTGTTTATGTGTCTGTGACTGTTTATGTGTCTGTGTGTGTGTCTGTGTGTATGTGTGTCTGTGTGTCTGACTGTGTGTTTCTGTGACTTTTTATGTATGTGTGTATGACTGTGTGTATGTGTTTGTGACTGTGTCTGTGTGACTGACTGTGTGTCTGTGACTGTTTATGTATGTCTGTGACTGTGTGTGTGTGTGTGTGTGTCTGTGACTGTGTGTGTGTGTCTGTGACTGTTTATGTATGTGTGTCTGTGACTGTGTGTGTGTCTGTGACTTTTTATGTATGTGTGTATGACTGTGTGTATGTGTTTGTGACTGTGTCTGTGTGACTGACTGTGTGTGTCTGTGACTGTTTATGTATGTCTGTGACTGTGTGTGTGTCTGTGACTGTGTGTGTGTGTGTGTGTCTGTGACTGTTTATGTATGTGTGTCTGTGACTGTGTGTGTGTCTGTGACTTTTTATGTATGTGTGTATGACTGTGTGTATGTGTTTGTGACTGTGTCTGTGTGACTGACTGTGTGTGTCTGTGACTGTTTATGTATGTCTGTGACTGTATGTGTGTCTGTGACTGTTTGTGTGTGTGTCTGTGACTGTTTATGTATGTGTGTGTGCCTGTGACTATGTGTGTGTGCCTGTGACTATGTGTGTGTATGTGTCTGTTTATTTATGTGTGTCTGTGTGTGTGCCTGTGACTATGTGTGTGTGCCTGTGACTATGTGTGTGTATGTGTCTGTTTATTTATGTGTGTCTGTGTGTGTGCCTGTGACTGTGTGTATGTCTGTGACTGTATGTGTGTCTGTGACTGTGTGTGTGTGTGTGTCTGTGACTGTGTGTATGTGTCTGTGACTGTGTGTATGTGTCTGTGACTGTGTGTATGTGTGTGTATGTAACCCTGTGTGTGTCTGTGACCCTGTGTGTGTCTGTGACGGTGACTGTGTGTGTTTCTGTGACTGTGTGTGTGTCTGACATATAATTCACATTACTACCTGACCAAAAATATTATGGCCAAAAAAAAAAAAATGTGTAAAATTTGCTCAGCCTCATGAGCTTCAGTGCAGTTTAAAGAGATCATACCTCATGTGCATGCTCGGCCTGTGTGTGTTTGACTGTGTGTGTGTCTGAGAGTGTGTATCTGTGACTGTTTATGTGTATCTGTGACTGTTTATGTGTATCTGTGACTTTGTGTGTGTGTCTGTGACTGTATGTATGTGTTTGTGTGTCTGTGACTGTATGTATGTGTCTGTGACTGTTTGTGACTGTGTGTATGTGTCTGTTACTGTTTGTGTATGTGTCTGTGTGTGTGTGTGTGTATGTGTCTGTGTGTGTGTGTATGTGTCTGTGACTGTGGCCGTGTGTGTCTGTAACCGTGTGTGTGTGTGTGTCTGTAACTGTGTGTGTGTGTGTGTGTGTCTGTAACCGTGTGTGTGTGTGTCTGTAACCATGTGTGTGTGTGTCTGTAACCGTGTGTGTGTGTGTGTGTGTGACCGTGTGTGTGTGTTTGTGACTTGTCGCAAGCGTTTGCTGTAGCATTACTTGCACCATTGTGATACCTTGTCGCAAGCGTTTGCTGGAGCGTTACTTGCACCATTCCCTTGTCACAAGCGTTTGCTGTAGCATTACTTGCACCATTCCCTTGTCACAAGCGTTTGCTGGAGCGTTACTTTCACTATTGTAATACCTTGTCACAAGCGTGTGCTGGAGCGTTACTTGCACTATTGTGATACCTTGTCACAAGCATTTGCTGGAGCGTTACTTGCACTATTGTGATACCTTGTCACAAGTGTTTGCTGGAGCGTTACTTGTACCATTGTGATACCTTGTCACAAGCATTTGCTGGAGCGTTACTTGCACTATTGTGATACCTTATCACAAGCGTGTGCTGGAGCGTTACTTGTACCATTGTGATACCTTGTCACAAGCGTGTGCTGGAGCGTTACTTGTACCATTGTGATACCTTGTCACAAGAGTGTGCTGGAGCGTTACTTGTACCATTGTGATACCTTGTCGCAAGCGTGTGCTGGAGCGTTACTTGCAACATTGTGATACCTTGTCACAAGTGTTTGCTGGAGCGTTACTTGTACCATTGTGATAACTTGTCGCAAACGTTTGCTGGAGCGTTACTTGCACCATTGTGATACCTTGTCGTAAACGTTTGCTGGAGCGTTACTTGCACCATTGTGATACCTTGTCGCAAACGTTTGCTGGAGCGTTACTTGCACCATTGTGATACCTTGTCACAAGTGTTTGCTGGAGCGTTACTTGTACCATTGTGATACCTTGTCGCAAGCGTGTGCTGGAGCGTTACTTGCACCATTGTGATACCTTGTCGCAAGCGTGTGCTGGAGCGTTACTTGCACTATTGTGATACCTTGTCACAAGCGTGTGCTGGAGCGTTACTTGTACCATTGTGATACCTTGTCACAAGCGTGTGCTGGAGCGTTACTTGCACCATTGTGATACCTTGTCGCAAGCGTTTGCTGGAGCGTTACTTGTACCATTGTGATACCTTGTCACAAGCGTGTGCTGGAGCGTTACTTGTACCATTGTGATACCTTGTCGCAAACGTTTGCTGGAGCGTTACTTGCACCATTGTGATACCTTGTCGCAAGCGTGTGCTGGAGCGTTACTTGCACTATTGTGATACCTTGTCACAAGTGTTTGCTGGAGCGTTACTTGTACCATTGTGATACCTTGTCACAAGCGTGTGCTGGAGCGTTACTTGTACCATTGTGATACCTTGTCACAAGCGTGTGCTGGAGCGTTACTTGCACTATTGTGATACCTTGTCACAAGTGTTTGCTGGAGCGTTACTTGTACCATTGTGATACCTTGTCACAAGCGTGTGCTGGAGCGTTACTTGCACTATTGTGATACCTTGTCACAAGCGTGTGCTGGAGCGTTACTTGCACTATTGTGATACCTTGTCACAAGCGTTTGCTGGAGCGTTACTTTTGCACAAAACAGAAATATTAGCTCTAATAAGTTTCCATTTTCTGAGTAGCTCATTTTCTTTTTTATGCTTTTTGTTCTCTGTAGTTTCAATTTATTAAAACTTATTTTCCTTTGTAACCTACCTCATCAGTGGATGCTGTCACTAAATGTCTTACTTATCGGTGTTCCCTTTATATTTTGCAATATTGTGGTGAGCTGGAGTTTTGCTTTTCTGTACAGGTTTAATAGTTTTTACAATCTTCAGTTTGTAGCTTTGTACTGTGTGGCAGCTGCTTATAAAAACAATCTATTGTCAATTGGATTTTACAAGATAAGAATTCAGAGATGCCTTCTGGGTATAGACGCAGGCTGCTTTTTTATTTTTATAGAAATACATAAATGTATCTCAATCAATAAACCCACCAGAAATGTCTGTGAATTATATATGGAGGAGACAAATGTGTACAGCACATAAACTAATTTGTCTTACTCATGATTCTTCCTATATGGGAATACGCTATACATAGCTGCTCTCGCATACAATATGATTCCAGTAGCAGTTTTGTAATGGGGCATTCTACCTCAGTATAACCACTCTGGCTATGCAGCAAGTACTAACAAAAACATTTTAACGCAATGATGTTAAATATCAGTCATCTATTGTATATCTTTCTATCATCAATCTTTCTATCTATCACTATATCTATCAGTCATTTGTTTATATATTATTATTCTTTATTTATAAAGCGCCAACAGATTCTGTACCGCTGCCCATGGGTACAAAGATAAAAGTATAACGGAGAAACAATACAATAAAAGAGAACATTTTACAGACAAATACAGGGGAAATTGAGGGCCCTGTTCCCGTGGGAACTTACAATCTAGATGGGTAGGAGGATGGGAAACAGGAGGTGGGGACTGCAAAGGTGAGAATGATATTAGTGAAGAGATAGATGAGGGCAACTGTAAGGTAAGTGAAGTTAATTTGTTAATGAGTCGGGTGATAAGCTTCTCTGAACAAAAAGGTCTTTAGGGAACATTTAAAGGAGGAGAGGTTATGGGGAAGTCTGACAGCTCGAGGAAGTGCGTTCCAGAGGGTTGGTGCTGCACAAGAGATGTCCTGTTGTCTAGCATGAGAGGAGGTGATGGTAGAGGACGCAAGGAGCAGGTCATTGTTGGATCTTAGGGGGCTGGCTGGAGTATATTTGTTGATGAGTCAGGGCAGGTAGGATGGGGCAGCATTGGTGAAGGCTTTGTAGGTCAGGGTGAGAATTTTGAATCGAACTCTGCTGTGAATGGGGAGGCAGTGAAGGGACTCATAGAGAGGTGGATTAGCCTGGCAGATGCATTTACGATGGATTGAAGGGTAGAGAGGTGCGAGAGAGGCAGGCCAGATAGTAGGTTATTATAGTAGTCAAGTCAGGAAATAACCAGGGAGTGGATTAGCTGTTTAGTAGTTTCAGCACTCAAAATATTTTTTAACACGTTTGACTGTAGTTCTTTTAAATATTTTTTTGGAATATGATGTCTCATAAAACTAATACTTACAAAACAAATATGTGCAGACATGATGGAAATCTTACACCTAGATTACGAGTTTTGCGTTAGAGGCTGTGCGGTGCTAACGAGCAGTTTATGCTCATCGCTCACTTACAGACAGCGCTGGTATTACGAGATTTTTACAAACCAGACAAGAAGTGAGTGTTGAGCAAAATTTTGCTCATTACCGCACTCCAATACCAGTGCTGCTTACGTTAGCAGTGAGCTGGTGTAATGTGCTTGTGCACAATTTCCCCCCATAGGAATCAACGGGGAGAGCCGGCTGAAAAAAAGTCTAACACCTGCAAAAAAGCAGCGTAAAACTCCTTAACGCAGCCCCATTGATTCCTATGGGGAAATACATTTTTTTTCAAGTAATTTTTATTATTTTCAAAAAAAAAACAAAGAAACAAATGCAAACAAACAGTAGACAAATCAGTTCAGGTGTACCAGAAAATCACAAGCAGCAGATTACAAATATTAGACAGATAGTGATCACATGTGTAGCTGAGGTTAAAAGCTAGACGAAGGCTTAATATCAGTTTTAAACTCGTAAATACAGCTGAGACAGTTTAATCCAAATCGGAAATGGTCTCGCAAGGAAATACATTAGTCAAGCAAGTCACATTGAGCCAGATTACATGACGAACTCACCCCCTAGATGTATTGTCATTATTTTGCTGTTCCCAAATGAAAATTACGTCTGAGATAACATCTTGCTTCCCTTTGTACGCATAGTACAACTTTTCTAGCTCTAACATGTAACTCACTTCTTTTAACCACATATTGAAGGTAGGGGGGGCGTTTTTTTTCCAGAACCTAGGGACCAAACGTCTAGCGCAGCCAAGCATACAATGCAACAATTTCTTTCAATATAAGCAAGATATTTTAGTGATGTCACTCAGAAGCACCAGGCTAGGGGTGAATGTGATTGGTCTCCCCAGTACTCTGTCTACATGTCTATTTATGTTGTCCCAATAAGAGCTAAGAAGTGGACAGGACCACCAAATATGTGAGAGTGTACCCACCCCCCCACCCCCACAATGTCTCCAGCATAGGGAAGAGGAGTTAGGGAATATGCTTCGAAGGCGATGTGGGGTAAGATACCACCTTGAAAGTAGTTTGTAATTCATTTCAACCATCGTTAGAGACAGAGAGGATTTTTTAGTTTCAGAGAAGATATGAAGCCATTGGGCCTCGGTGAATTCTATATTTAACTCCCTCTCCCATTTTACAATAAATGTTGGTTTCTTATTAGGGAAGGCACCTCTAAGCAGCTTGTATATAGTAGAAACATGGGATTTGGCTATTGTAGGAGATGTACACAGAGTTTCAAAGGGGGTCAGGGGTCTTACAAGGTCTGGCTTATAAGTGCTAGTAGAAATAGCATGCCTAATTTGCAAATATGGGTACCATAAATGAAAGGGAGCTCCCAGTTGGTGGTGTAAGTCCGCTTGAGTCTTAATAGGTCCGTTTTGTAATACTATGTGCGTCGGGATGTTAGTAGGGATGCCTGCAATAAGTGGCGAAGGAAGGGTATGTGGTTGCAACATCAAGGGGTTATTAAGTAAAGGGGTTAAGGGGGAGATCAGTGACGAGAACTGCGTGTCCTCAGATAGAAGTCTATCCCATATTCTAAGGGTGGCAGCAATGTAGTGATTCCCCCAAACGTCTGTTGGTCTTTGTTTACTTGGTATCCAGCATTGGTCACCCAAATTCAGGCCACCTGCTAAGCAGGATTCTATTTGGATCCAGGGTTTCCCAGCCGGGGAATGCTTCCATGCAACTATACGGGCCATGTGGGCCGACTTGTAATAATTCAGGAGATTCGGAGAACCCAATCCCCCATCCTCTTTGTGTAAAAATAAGGTGTTCCTAGCTACTCTGGATCTCTTATTATCCCATATAAATGTGTCTAGCATTTTTTGTTGTTTTCTTAAGTACTGTAAGGGGAGGTCTAGGGGGAGTACTTGAAATAAATATAGGTACTTAGGGAGAAGGTTCATTTTTATAGCGTTAATACGCCCCATCCACGAAAGATGGCCCTGTTTGCTCCAGAGTTCTAATGACTTGCTAGTTTCCTGTTGAAGGGGCATGTAATTAAGGCTGAACAGCTCTGTATAATTAGGTGATATGTCAATCCCCAGGTAGTGTATTTTATTCGTCATTTGAAATGAGGTGTGAGTTGAAATAAACTGCAGTTCTTCCTCCCTAAGGTGTATCGGCATTAACATTGATTTTTCCATGTTAACAGAAAAATTTGAGACTGATTTATAATCCTCCAGTTCATGTAGGAGGGTGGGGATAGATATTAGCGGGGTATGTATTGTAAATATAATGTCGTCCGCGTACAGAAGACATTTTTGGTGGATCTCCCCAAAGGAGACTCCACTAACAAGAGGGTTATTTCTGACTCGTACAGCCAGTACCTCCACCACTAAGGCAAATAGTAGTGGAGAAAGAGGGCACCCTTGTCGAGTGCCGTTATTTATATAAATTACTTGTGAGAGTGTGCTGTTTGCGCTAACTCGCGCCGATGGGCTCGCATAAAGGGGAAATACATTTTATGTCTACACCTAACACGAACCCCGAGTCTAAACTCACCTAATCTTACACTTATTAACCCTTAATCTGCCGCCCCGACACCTACATTATAATTTATAACCCCTAATCTGCCGCTCCGGACACCGCCACCACCTACATTATACTTATGAACCTCTAATCTGCTGCCCGCAACATCGCCGACACCTACATTATATTTATTAACCCCCTACTCTGCTGCCCCTGACATCGCCGCCACCTACATTATAATTTATAACCCCTAATCTGCCGCTCCGGACACCGCCGCCACCTACATTATACTTATGAACCCCTAATCTGCTACCCGCAACATCGCCAACACCTACATTATATTTATTAACCCCTACTCTGCCGCCCCAATGTCGCCGCCACCTACCTACACTTATTAACCCCTAATCTGCTGCCCCTAACGTCGCCACCACTATAATAAACATATTAAGACAATATCTTTTCCAAAACAAAAAAAAACATAATTTAGATTTTTATCCCACAAATTTCAGGGGTCCTTGTATTAATGCATTTCAAAAAGCGGTACAAGAAGACATTCTCGTACTTGAGAAGACTTTAGGACATAATGCTGCTCCCCCTAATCTGACTTTTAATGAACGTAAAGCTGTAAAAACTTTGCAGGATAATAAGTACATAGTAATACGTAACTCAGATAAGGGGGGCAGCACTGTTGTCATGAATAAGGAAGCCTATTTTAATGAGGCATACAAACAACTATTGAATGACAATACATACTGTAAACTAACAAGAAATCCTACCAATTTGTTTAAAAAGGAACTGATAAAACTGGTAGATAGTGGTATTGCCTTGGGGATTTTTAATGACAGATAAATCCTCTCTAGTTCCGGCTAACCCCTTTTCATCATGTGCCAAAAATTCACAAGGATGCGAGGTGTCCTTCGGGTAGACCAATTGTGGCAGGCATTGGTTCTTTATTTGAGCATTTAGCTGCATGGCTTGATTCTATCTTACAATGGAAATCCCCCAAGCGCCTACCAAACCGGAGGCAAAGGGATGGCAATCAATAAAACAATATTAAAAAACTTATTAACTTGAGCAAGTAAATACAGTAAATATGATTCATGGATCCATAAAGTAGAACAGTATAAAACAATATAAAACAATAAAAACAATGGGTGTTAGTAAAAGCAATGGTATCTAAAACAATGGTAAGATACAAATGGAGTAAAATCAGAACTATCTGTGAATGCGCATACAATCACAAATATCAAAGATACTTAAGTGAATGTGTCCAATTAAAGGAGTGAGTTCCAATAGTGGTAGGTCAGTGACCCAAATGTATAGTTTGTGAAAGGAATCCTATAAAAACAATGTCCAGAATAGTGTTGAAGGAATTCGGTAAGACAATAAAAATGTCAGTGCAAAAATTAAGAAGATATGAAAAATATATAGATAAAAAATTGAAAAAATGTATAAAAATATAAAATTGTGTAGATGACAATCCCCAAAAAAAAAAAGTGCAAAAATTACGTGAAAAATTTGTGTGAAAAAATAGTAGTAATAAAAATAGTCACCAGGATCCTAATGGCTCAGATATTACTCGCAGACATCCCAAAGTGTTGCTGTATCCATAAGTGTGTGGATTGGAGAGATTTAGGGCCCACACGAGTGAACCAGATAGTCAGATGCCAATATGTGAACCAGAACGGTCCAAAAACGATATCCACCTAAAAATTTAAAAAAAATATAGTGCAGATAACTCCAAATTACTATTTCATTGATACAGCAACATTTTGGGATGTCTGCGAGTAATATCTGTTTTCCAGAAGGCTACCTGTAGTAAGTTAGATGGCAGTTGTTGCAGCTGAGTGGAAAAGGCTGTGTATTTTCTCTGAGTTTGGGAGAGGATGTGTTGGAAATCAAACTAAAGGAGAGAGATAATAGGTTAATGATGGTCCAGCAAGAGTGTGTTAAAGGAGTGGGAGGGTACATTTAAGCTGGGGTTCAATCATGCAGAAGTACTGGCAGAAAGTCTGCCAGTACTAAATAAGAGTTTTTTGTTTTTTTTAAAATAATAATAATAAAATATTTTAGTTGTGATGGACCCCTGCCTTAGCACCAACCTCCCTGATCCCCCTCTCCAGCTCTCTAACCCTCTCCCCTACCTAATAACCGCCATCTTGTTTGGCCCCACAAACCAAAGTATTTTAATTTTATTTATAACTTATTTTTATTTGTAACTATTTCTGTAGTGTAGCAGCCCCCCACAATACCCACACCCCCTCCCCCTCCCAGATCCTTTTATATGTAAAAAAAAAAATTAACTTTATTTTCCCCTTCCTTCCTTCATTGGTGTCAGTGTGGCTAATGCGCACGTGCACGTGCGCCCCCCGTGCACGCGCGCCCCCGTCCACACGCACCCCCGTGCACGCGCATCTCGTACTTGCTCCCTCCTCCCACCCGGACAACGGCACCATCCCTACCGGTGCAGAGAGGGCCACAGAGTGGCTCTCTCTGCATCGGAGGCTTGTAAAGGGGTATTGCAGGATGCCTCCATATTGAGGCATCACTGCAATACCCTCAGAGCTGCTGGAAGCGATTGTGATCACTTCCAGCACTTTGTTAGACAACTGACGTACCAGGTACGTCCATTGTCATTAACAGTTAGTTTTTGCATGACGTACCTGGTACGTCACTTGTCATTAAGAGTTAATTGTCATCTACACAATTTTATATTTATATACATTTTTTCACATTTTCATCTATATTTTTTCATTTTTTCATCTATATATTTTTCATTTTTCATATCTTCTTAATTTTTGCACTGACACTTTTATTGTCTTACCGGATTCCTTCAACACTATTCTGGACATTCTGTATCTTACCATTGTTTTAGATACCATTGCTTTTACTAACACCCATTGTTTTTATTGTTTTATATTGTTTTAAATTGTATACTGTTCTACTTCATAGATACATGAATCATATTTACTGTATTTACTTGCTCAAGTTAATTAAATAAGTTTTTTAATATTGTTTTATTGATTGCCATCCCTTTGCCTCCGGTTTGGTAGGCGCTTGGGGGATTTCCATTATTTAGCCGATTTCTATTGGTGGTTACTAGGTATCATCCCCCTCAGGCTATAAGGGAATTGAGTAGGCGCTAGTCCATATCTTTTTATATCTTGATTACATCTTACAGCCTATTGCTGTGTCACAGTTGAGCTACCTACAGGACACCTTGCATCTCTTGCTTACTTTGGATAAGGTTATCTGGCACTCTGAATATTCTTGGGGTATAATAGATATCACTTCATTATATACATCAATTCCACAAAATCAAGGTATTAGGACAGTGAAATATTTTATGCAGAAAGATTCACTTTATGCCCTAATTGAAATTGACTATATTTGTGAAGTACTGCAATTTTTGTTATCCCATAATTATTTTCTTTTTAATAATGAATATTTTTTGCAAACATGCGGCACTGCGATGGGGGCAAAATTTGCCCCATCGTTTGCCAACATCTATGTAGCATTTTGGGAACAAATATATCTTTACTCCCCTAATAATCCTTGGAACCAACAAATTGCACTTTATGTGCGCTTTATAGATGATTTGTTATTCATTTTTAAAGACACCCCTTGATGATGGTATATTTTCCAATTTTTTAAATAATTGTGACAAAAATGACATGAACCTAAAATTTACGGGGGTTCACAATCAGGAGAAAATCAATTATCTTACCTTACAAATTGTTGACAATGTTGTAATTACCAGTACATATAGAAAGCCAACAGCTGGCAACACTATCCTGCACGCACAATCCCAACATCCAAATCATCTTGTAGAGTCTATACCGAAATCCCAATTTCTAAGGATTAGACGTAATACTAAAACAGATAGTATATATGAAAGGCAATCCATAGAATTAGGGACAGACTAGAAGTAAGAGGATATAAACCTCATCAACTAGAAGATATGAGAAAATTGGTCCAAAATCATGAAAATAAAAATGTGGAACAGGACTTGCATTATACAACACATAATACTGACTCTAACTCTAACTTCAATGAGGCAATAGTTTTTTCCACGCCCTATAGTCAACAGTATGGAGAAATAGTTAAAAGTTAAAATAGTTAAAATCTGATGATGTCTTACAGCCTTTAATAAAAAGTTGCAAATTTGTACCCAGGAAATCTAAGACACTAGCACAGATTTTTATCACCGAGCTTAGTTAGGAAGGATACTTCAAAGCCAAAATATGCAACCACTTGGTTAAATAAGAAAGGAACTTATAATTGTGGAGTTAGAATGTGCTTAGCATGTTCTAGTGTCTTACAGGAAGAATATTTTGTGTGCCAGTATGATAAAAAAAAAAAACAGACCCTATTAATTTTTATGCCAATTGTGGCTCTAAATATGCAATTTATTTATTAACTTGCAACCTTTGTTTTTTTCAGTATGTAGGTAAAACTACTCGTACTATTAGGACACGTTTTAACGAACATGTCCGGGATATAAAAATTACAGTACAGATTCCTCAGTGACTGATCATTTTAACAATATATATCTAACTAATAAAGCACATTTGTCATTTCAGGTAATAGATATAGCTAATATCCCCTTAAGAGGAGGAAATAGGGACAAGATTTTAGAAAATAAATAACTTTATTGGATCCTGAAATTAAATACACGCTCCCCCTCAGGCATGAATAGAGAATGTGATATAAATTACTTCATAGATAATTAATTTATCTTTGGACATCAGTAAAAATTATTTTATTCACATTTTATAAAAACATAGTAAGGAATATGTCTTTTTTTTACATATACATATAAAAACAGAATCCTTAAAGCATACTTAGGTTGATACATATATATACCTACATACATATACCTAAGGGCAGGCACAGGACATGTTAGTCTATATAAGATTTACATATATATATATATATATATATATATATATATATATATATATATATATATATATATATATATATATATTTATTTTTTCTATTTCTTTTAGTTTTTCATATTAGGTTTTTTCTGATCAATTTCTAATTTTGTAATTATTAATTTTGTTATTATTTTCTTATTTAGTAGTTTTATTTTTTTCATGTAAGAAATTTTGTAGGAGTCTATGTGATTTGTCACTCCTTAAAATATATAAGTTTAAAATTGTATAATTGATTAGGACTTTTTCTATTAAATTTTATTCTTATTTAGGTCAGTTGTAATTCATATATTTAGATCTTACATATAATTATTGTGTATTCCCTTTTTTTGTTTACTTTTTTTTCATTTGTTGATTCATTATTTAAATATGTAATTCATTAAGTAACTAGGTTGATTTTTGATTTTGTACATGTTATTAATTTTGTAATGCATGCAATGAAATTTCAATGTCTTAGTGAGGTTGTTTTTATTCTGATTTTTTCATGTCTGTGGGCTTGAAGCGGTTAATTCAATCACCGCCTCAACCTATAAACATGTGGGATTTAGACACAGACAACATGAGTATGAGTATGAGTAAGCACCCACTGAGATGCGAAACATGTCAGACGTTCTGCTCACTTGCTGCCATGTCTGTCAATTATTTTAAGCTTGTTTAAATAAAGTCTTTTTATTTTTAACCATACGTTTGTAGTAGTACCTGCCTAACCGCTTCCTGCTTTGAATTGCTACGGTCTGATACTCCGTTCCAGGCTACGGTGCTCCAGGGGTGTTAGGTTTTGTTTTTCAATCCCAGCAGGGTTCCGGTTTCACAGACTGTATGCCAAGGTTGCGGTACCTCCTTCTCCTTGCAATAAACATATTAACCCCTAAACCGCCACACTCCCGCCTCTCAAACATTAGTTAAATATTATTAACCCTTAATCTGCCGACCCTAACATCGCCGCCACCTACCTACATTTATTACCCCCTAATCTGCCACCCCAACATTGCCGCCACTATATTAAAGTTATTAACCATTAAACCTAAGTCTAACCCTAAACCTAACACCCCCTAACTTAAATATAATTAAAAGAAATTGAAATAAATATTCCTACCATTAACTAAATTATTCCTATTTAAAACTAAATACTTACTTATAAAATAAACACTAAGCTAGCTACAATATAATTAATAGTTACATTGTAGCTAGCGTAGAGTTTAATTTTATTTTACAGGCAAGTTTGTATTTATTTTAACTAGGTAGAATAGTTAGTAAATAGTTATTAACTATTTACTAGCTACCTAGCTAAAATAAATACAAAAGTACCTGTAAAATAAAACCTAACCTAAGTTACAATTACACCTAACACAACACTATAATTAAATTAATTCCCTAAATTAAATACAATTAAATAAAATTAGCTAAAGTACAAAAAAAAAAAAAACTAACCCCTTGAAGATCACCTTACCGGGAGAAGTCTTCATCCAACCGGGCCGAAGTCCTCAATAAAGCCGGGAGAAGTCTTCATCCAAGCCGGCAGAAGTGGTCCTCCAGACGGGCAGAAGTCTTCATCCAGACGGCAACTTCTATCTTCATCCATCCGGCGCGGAGCGGGTCCATCTTCAAGACATCCAACGTGGAGCATCCTCTTCATCCGACGGGTAACACTGAATGAACGTTCCTTTAAATGACATCATCCAAGATGGAGTCCCTTCAATTCCGATTGGCTGATAGAATTCTATCAGCCAATCGGAATTAAGGTAGAAAAAATCCTATTGGCTGATGCAATCAGCCAATAGGATTGAGCTGGCATTCTATTGGCTGATTGGAACAGCCAATAGAATGCCAATTCAATCCTATTGGCTGATTGCATCAGCCAATAGTATTGAACTTCAATCCTATTGTCTGATTGCATCAGCCAATAGGATTTTTTCTACCTTAAGTGTTAGCCGTCGGATGAAGAGGATGCTCTGCGTCGGATGTCTTGAAGATGGACCAGCTCCGTGCCGGATGGATGAAGGTAGAAGATACCATCTGGATGAAGACTTCTGCCCGTCTGGAGTACCACTTCTGCCGGCTTGGATGAAGAGTTCTCCCGTTAAGGTGATCTTCAAGGGGTTAGTGTTAGGTTTTTTTAGGGGGTATTGGGTGGGTTTTAGAGTAGGGTTGGTTGTGTGGGTGGTGGGTTTTAATGTTGTTGGGGGATTTGTAATTTTTTTTACAGGTAAAAGAGCTGATTACTTTTGGGCAATGCCCCGCAAAAGGCCCTTTTAAGGGCTATTTGTAATTTAGTGTAGGGTAGGGCTTTTTTTATTTTGGGGGACTTTTTTATTTTATTAGGGGGATTAGATTAGGTGTAATTAGTTTAAAAATCTGGTAATTTGTTTATTATTTTCTGTAATTTAGTGGGGTTTTTTGTAGCTAATTTTATTTCATTGCATTTAATTGTATTTAATTTAGGGAATTTAATTATAGTGTAGTGTTAGGTATAATTGTAACTTAGGTTAGGTTTTATTTTACAGGTAAATTTGTATTTATTTTAGCTAGGTAGCTAGTAAATAGTTAATAACTATTTAGTAACTATTCTACCTAGTTAAAATAAATACAAACTTGCCTGTAAAATAAAAAATAAACCCTAAGCTAGCTACAATGTAACTATTAGTTATATTGTAGCTAGCTTAGGGTTTATTTTATAGGTAAGTACTTAGTTTTAAATAGGAATAATTTAGTTAATGATAGGAATATTTATTTCGATTTCTTTTAATTATATTCAAGTTAGGGGGTGTTAGGTTTAGAGGTTAATAACTTTAATATAGTGGCGGCGATGTTCGGGGTGGCAGGTTAGGGGTTAATAAATGTAGGTAGGTGGCGGCGATGTTAGGGCTGGCAGATTAGGGGTTAATATTTAACTAATGTTTGCGAGGCGGGAGTGCGGCGGTTTAGGTGTTAATATATTTATTATAGTGGCGGCAATGTCCGGTTTGGCAGATTAGGGGTTAAATGTTTTTTTTAGTGTTTGCGATGCGGGAGGGCCTCTGTTTAGGGGTTAATAGGTAGTTTATGGGTGTTAGTGTACTTTTTAGCACTTTAGTTATGAGTTTTATGCTAAGGCGTTGTAGTGTAAAACTCTTAACTACTGACTTTAAAATGCGGTACCAGTCTTGATAGGAGAGGGTGTACCTCTCACTTTTTGTCAGACTCGTAATACCGGCGCTATGCAAGTCCCATTGAAAAAAAGAGGATACACAATTTACGTAAGTGGATTTGCGGTATTTCCAAGTTTAGCTAAAAAAGTGAGCCGTGAGCCTATACCTTCAAGACTCGTAATACCAGCGGGCATTAAAAAGCAGCGTTAGGACAGGCCAACGCTGCTTTTTAAGCCAAACGCACAACTCGTAATCTAGCCGTTAGTAAATTAAAAATAGAGGAATACAAGGCTCTTTAAAATATCACTTAGCTAATGATATTTCCATTATCCTCATACTATTTAAATATTCTATGTAAATAAATGTATATGACATCACTTATATAATACTTGCATCATCATCTCACAGTGATAGCATTACTTTCATAAATACGCAATTCTGACCCATCTTTCTGTATTTCTAGTTACAGTAAACATATATACAAATAAAAATGTTGCATACTTTACTTGTAAAATAGGTGCTTTATGATATTTCTGATAGATTGTCAATATTGTACAACCCTTAATTTTAGCTAGTTCTGCAGATTTCCTATATACTTTACCAGAATTAAAAAAATATTAATTAATAAATATATTATTATTATTATTCTTTATTTATAAAGCGCCAACAGATTCCGCAGCGCTGCCCATGGGTACAAGGAGAAAAGTACAGTGGAGAAACAATACGATAAGACACAAAATTTTACAGACAAATACAGGTGGAGTTGAGGGCCCTATTACCGTGTGAACTTACAATCTAGATGGGTAGGAGGATGGGAAACAGGAGGTGAGGACTGCAAAGGTGAGAATGATATTAGTGTGGAGATAGAGGGCAACTGTTAGTTAATTGAAGTTAGTTTGTTAATAAGTCGGGTGATAGGCTTCCCTGAACAGAAAGGTCTTTAGGGAATGTTTAAAGGAGGAGAGGTTAGGGGCAAGTCTGACAGCACGAGGAAGTGCGTTCTAGAGGGTTGATGCTGCACGAGAGAAGTCCTGTAGTCTAGCATGAGAGGAGGTGATGGTAGAGGACTCAAGAATCAGGTCATTGTTGGATCTTAGGGGGTGGGCTGGAGGTGGATTAGCCTGGCAGATGCATTTAGGATGGATTGAAGCGGAGAGAGGTGCGAGAGAGGGAGGCCAGATAGTAGGTTATTATAGTAGTCAAGTCGGGAAATTACCAGGGAGTGGATTAGCTGTTTAGTAGTTTCAGCCCTCAGAAACTGATGAATTTTGGAGATATTGCGTAGGTGGTTGTGGCAGGATGAAGAGAGCAATTGGATGTGGGGAATGAAGGACATATTTGAGTCAAGTGTGACTCCAAGGCAGCAAACTTGGGGTGATGTGGAGATAGTGGTTCTGCCAACAGTGATAGAAACAATAGAAACTGGCATAGAGTTAGAGGGGGGATTAGAAGTAGTTCAGTCTTGGACATGTTTATTTTTAGGTGGTGAGAGGTCATCCAGGAGGAAATGCCAGATAAGCAGTTATTGATGTGAGAATTGACAAAAGGAGAGAGTGCAGGGGTGGATAGGTAGATCTGGGTATCATCAGCATAGAGGTGATATTGGAAGCCATAGCTGTTGATAAGTTTACCCAGTGAAGAAGTGTAAATAGAGAAGAGTAGAGGACAGAGCCTTGAGGTACTCAAATAGACAATAGAGAGGAGTCGCCGCCAGCAAAAGAGATGGAGAAGGATCTGTTAGAGAGAAAAGAGTGAATCCAGGAGAGGGCAGTGTCACAGAGCCCAAGAGAGCAGAGAGTTTGTAGAAGAAGTAGATGGTCAACAGTTTCAAAGGCAGCAGAGAGGTCACGTTAGATGGGTATAGAGTAGTAGCCTTTGTTTTTAGCAGAAAGGAGATCGTTAGTCACCTTGGTGAGAGCAGTCTCAGTTGAGTGTTGGGGATGAAAGCCAGATTGCAGGGGGTCAATCAATGAGTTGGAGGACAGGAAGTGGGTTAGGTGATCGAAAACTAGTTTTTCAAGGATTTTTGAAGCTAGCGGTAGGGTCAAGGGAGGGCTTTTTGAGGATGGGGGTGACCTTTGCATGTTTGAAGAAGGCAGGGAATGAGCCAGTAGAAAGGGATAGGTTGAATATGTGAGTAAGAGGTGATATAAGGGTGGGAGACAGAGAAGGTATTAGATGTGAAGGAATAGGGTCAAGTGGGCAGGTAGTGAGGAAGACAATAGGGAACCCACTTCACTCTCAGTGGTTGGGAGGAGGGTGCAGAGAGTGGCAGAGGGGGTGACTGGGAGCAAGGTTGGGAGATTGCAGGCTTGTGTTGGGATGTTTCTTCAGATTGTAAGTGTTTTATTGAAAAGTAGTCAGCCAGGCTTGAAAATGGAGAAGAGTATTTTAGGGTTTGAGGAGTTAATGGATATAAGAAAAGAGAAGTAAGTTTGCTTAGCTAAGTGAAGGGCAGAGGTGTAAGAGTAAAGAATGAACTTATAGTGCATGAAATCAGGTTCAGATCTGGATTTCCTCCAGGCACGTTCAGCAGTGTGGGAGCATTTTTGTAGGTGGTGTGTTTTCTCGGAGTGCCAGGGCTGGAGTTGACAACTGGGGGTTTGCGAAGTTGGGAAGGAGCGAGAGTGTCAAGTGTAGAGGAGAGAGTATTGTTATAGTGGGTTGTAGCAAGGTCAGGGCAGGATGTCGTGGAAGTATGGGGGAGGTGAATTTGAATAAGGTTAGAGAGTTGGGGAAGGTCTACAGTGTGCAGATTTCTACAGGTGTGGAGGAAAGTAGGTTTGGCCTGTATAGTAAGATTAAAGGTGAGCAGATGAGATGGGAAATGGGCGACAGGCAACATCAGAGAGAGAGAGAGCAGAGATAGGAGAATACCAGATTACTAGAGTGTCCATCGCGGTGGGTAGGGAATAGGGTAAATTGTGAAAGGCCGAAGAAGTTAGCAAGTGACAGAAGTTTAGAGGCAGCAGGGGCAGATGGGTTGTCAATGTTGTAAAATAATAGACGTAGCTGCCGTTATTTTTTAAGGGGCTTTCCAGTTAGATAGGCCACAGTGAATATTTTTGTTTATGCTGTATTTGTGTCTAATTGTCTTGTCTTCCATCTTGTTTGAAAACTCCTGTCAGGTCAGTATGTTACCTCTCTGCATGTAACATTGGGCCAGGCAACTATCTGTAGGATAGCAAACAGTTAATTGCTGTTTTTCTCTCCCTGTCCAAAATTAGAGAAGTCACCTGAATGGTTTTCTGTGCACTAGGCCAGTGCACAGGAAACTAGGTTTGGTCAAGGAGAGTATATGCTATTTTGCTAACAGGTGGTTCAAATGGAAACTAACTCGCTGAATTGTTCCTCATTCTTGTAAACTGTAACAAGTATAGGAAAACAGATGTATTAGAATAGGTATTTTGCCCAGCAACCAGATGAAGGGATCTTTAAGTTGAATATTACCGGTGGATACATGTTAATTATGTGACCTGTTGTACTCTGTTAAAACTGAGTGTTGGACTGCCCAGCTTAAGAATTTGCTGATGTTGATCAACTTGGTACGTGATCAATAAACAAAATCTCAACAAAGAACCTGTGTATTCCTTGACTGTAGATATTTGTGTCAGGGAAAATTGAAGTCACCCAGAATTAGAGTAGGTGTATTTGTAGAGAGAAAGTAAGGAAGCCAGGCAGAAACGTTGTCAAGGAATGGAGAAAGAGAAAAAGAGAGAAAAAGAAAGAGAGAGAAAGAGAGAAAAAGAAAGAGAGAGAAAGAGAGAAAAAGAAAGAGAGAGAAAGAGAGAGAGAAAGAGAGAAAAAGAGAGAAAGAGAGAGAAAGAGAGAGAAAGAGAGAGAAAGAAAGAGAAAGAGAGAGAAAGAGAGAAAGAGAGAGAAAGAGAGAGAAAGAGAGAAAGAGAGTAAAAGAAAGAGAGAGAAAGAGAGAGAGAGAGAGAGAAAGAGAGAAAAAGAAAGAGAGAGAAAGAGAGAAAAAGAAAGAGAGAGAAAGAGAGAAAAAGAAAGAGAGAGAGAGAAAGAGAGAGAAAGAGAGAGAGAGAAATGGAGATAGGTACTGATAGGAGCAGGAGGGGGAGGGTAAGATTCCAACACCGCCTCCATGTCTCTTACCTGGCCTAGGTGTGTGGCTAAAGTGAAGACCACCATGTGTGAGAGCAGCAATGGAAGCAGTGTCAGAGGAAAATAGCCAGGTTTCAGTAATTGCTAGAAGATTGAAAGTGTTGGAAACAAACAGGTTGTGAACAGTTGTAAGTTTGTTACAGACACAGCAAGCATTAGAGAGGGCACAAGAAAAGAGAGGGGATAAGCGCTGTGTTAATGGAGATGAGATTGTTAGTACTGACTAACCTAGGGTTTGTATTGTGGGAGACTGAGCGAGAGTGTAAAAGTGTGGTGATTGCTGCAGGGCCAGGGTTAGGAGAGACGTCACCAGCATCAAGCAGTAGTAGCAGGGAGAGTGACAGAAGGTGAGAGTGAGTATGACTAGACACAGGAGAGACGTCACCAGCAGCAAGCAGTAGTAGCAGTGAGAGTGACAGAAGGTGAGAGTGCGACTTGTAAGAGCGCGTATGACTAGACACAGGAGAGACGTCACCAGCAGCAAGCAGTAGTAGCAGTGAGAGTGACAGAAGGTGAGAGTGCGACTTGTAAGAGCGCGTATGACTAGACACAGGAGAGACGTCACCAGCAGCAAGCAGTAGTAGCAGTGAGAGTGACAGAAGGTGAGAGTGCGACTTGTAAGAGCGCGTATGACTAGACACAGGAGAGACGTCACCAACAGCAAGCAGTAGTAGCAGTGAGCGTGACAGAAGGTGAGAGTGCCACTTGTAAGAGCGCGTATGACTAGACACAGGAGAGACGTCACCAGCAGCAAGCAGTAGTAGCAGTGAGAGTGACAGAAGGTGAGAGTGCCACTTGTAAGAGCGCGTATGACTAGACACAGGAGAGACGTCACCAGCAGCAAGCAGTAGTAGCAGTGAGCGTGACAGAAGGTGAGAGTGCCACTTGTAAGAGCGCGTATGACTAGACACAGGAGAGACGTCACCAGCAGCAAGCAGTAGTAGCAGTGAGAGTGACAGAAGGTGAGAGTGCGACTTGTAAGAGCGCGTATGACTAGACACAGGAGAGACGTCACCAACAGCAAGCAGTAGTAGCAGTGAGCGTGACAGAAGGTGAGAGTGCGACTTGTAAGAGCGCGTATGACTAGACACAGGAGAGACGTCACCAACAGCAAGCAGTAGTAGCAGTGAGCGTGACAGAAGGTGAGAGTGCCACTTGTAAGAGCGCGTATGACTAGACACAGGAGAGATGTCACCAGCAGCAAGCAGTAGTAGGACTGTGAGTGACAGAAGGTGAGAGTGAGACTTGTAGGAGCGCGTATGATTAGACACAGGAGAGACGTGACCAGCAGCAAGCAGTAGTAGCAGTGAGCGTGACAGAAGGTGAGAGTGCGACTTGTAAGAGCGCGTATGACTAGACACAGGAGAGACGTCACCAACAGCAAGCAGTAGTAGCAGTGAGCGTGACAGAAGGTGAGAGTGAGACTTGTAGGAGCGGGTATGACTAGACACAGGAGAGACGTCACCAACAGCAAGCAGTAGTAGCAGTGAGCGTGACAGAAGGTGAGAGTGCGACTTGTAAGAGCGCGTATGACTAGACACAGGAGAGACGTCACCAACAGCAAGCAGTAGTAGCAGTGAGCGTGACAGAAGGTGAGAGTGAGACTTGTAGGAGCGCGTATGATTAGACACAGGAGAGACATCACCAGCAGCAAGCAGTAGTAGCAGTGAGCGTGACAGAAGGTGAGAGTGAGACTTGTAGGAGCGCGTATGACTAGACACAGGAGAGACATCACCAGCAGCAAGCAGCAGTAGCAGTGAGCGTGACAGAAGGTGAGAGTGCGACTTGTAAGAGCGCGTATGACTAGACACAGGAGAGACGTCACCAGCAGCAAGCAGTAGTAGCAGTGAGCGTGACAGAAGGTGAGAGTGCGACTTGTAAGAGCGCGTATGACTAGACACAGGAGAGACGTCACCAACAGCAAGCAGTAGTAGCAGTGAGCGTGACAGAAGGTGAGAGTGCGACTTGTAAGAGCGCGTATGACTAGACACAGGAGAGACGTCACCAACAGCAAGCAGTAGTAGCAGTGAGAGTGACAGAAGGTGAGAGTGAGACTTGTAGGAGCGGGTATGACTAGACACAGGAGAGACGTCACCAACAGCAAGCAGTAGTAGCAGTGAGCGTGACAGAAGGTGAGAGTGCGACTTGTAAGAGCGCGTATGACTAGACACAGGAGAGACGTCACCAACAGCAAGCAGTAGTAGCAGTGAGCGTGACAGAAGGTGAGAGTGAGACTTGTAGGAGCGCGTATGATTAGACACAGGAGAGACGTCACCAACAGCAAGCAGTAGTAGCAGTGAGCGTGACAGAAGGTGAGAGTGCGACTTGTAAGAGCGCGTATGACTAGACACAGGAGAGACGTCACCAGCAGCAAGCAGTAGTAGCAGTGAGCGTGACAGAAGGTGAGAGTGCGACTTGTAAGAGCGCGTATGACTAGACACAGGAGAGACGTCACCAGCAGCAAGCAGTAGTAGCAGTGAGCGTGACAGAAGGTGAGAGTGCGACTTGTAAGAGCGCGTATGACTAGACACAGGAGAGACGTCACCAGCAGCAAGCAGTAGTAGCAGTGAGCGTGACAGAAGGTGAGAGTGCCACTTGTAAGAGCGCGTATGACTAGACACAGGAGAGACGTCACCAGCAGCAAGCAGTAGTAGCAGTGAGCGTGACAGAAGGTGAGAGTGCGACTTGTAAGAGCGCGTATGACTAGACACAGGAGAGACGTCACCAACAGCAAGCAGTAGTAGCAGTGAGAGTGACAGAAGGTGAGAGTGAGACTTGTAGGAGCGGGTATGACTAGACACAGGAGAGACGTCACCAACAGCAAGCAGTAGTAGCAGTGAGCGTGACAGAAGGTGAGAGTGCGACTTGTAAGAGCGCGTATGACTAGACACAGGAGAGACGTCACCAACAGCAAGCAGTAGTAGCAGTGAGCGTGACAGAAGGTGAGAGTGAGACTTGTAGGAGCGCGTATGATTAGACACAGGAGAGACGTCACCAACAGCAAGCAGTAGTAGCAGTGAGCGTGACAGAAGGTGAGAGTGCGACTTGTAAGAGCGCGTATGACTAGACACAGGAGAGACGTCACCAGCAGCAAGCAGTAGTAGCAGTGAGAGTGACAGAAGGTGAGAGTGCGACTTGTAAGAGCGCGTATGACTAGACACAGGAGAGACGTCACCAGCAGCAAGCAGTAGTAGCAGTGAGCGTGACAGAAGGTGAGAGTGCGACTTGTAAGAGCGCGTATGACTAGACACAGGAGAGACGTCACCAGCAGCAAGCAGTAGTAGCAGTGAGAGTGACAGAAGGTGAGAGTGAGACTTGTAAGAGCGCGTATGACTAGACACAGGAGAGACGTCACCAGCAGCAAGCAGTAGTAGCAGTGAGCGTGACAGAAGGTGAGAGTGCGACTTGTAAGAGCGCGTATGACTAGACACAGGAGAGACGTCACCAGCAGCAAGCAGTAGTAGCAGTGAGAGTGACAGAAGGTGAGAGTGCGACTTGTAAGAGCGCGTATGACTAGACACAGGAGAGACGTCACCAGCAGCAAGCAGTAGTAGCAGTGAGCGTGACAGAAGGTGAGAGTGCCACTTGTAAGAGCGCGTATGACTAGACACAGGAGAGACGTCACCAGCAGCAAGCAGTAGTAGCAGTGAGCGTGACAGAAGGTGAGAGTGCCACTTGTAAGAGCGCGTATGACTAGACACAGGAGAGACGTCACCAGCAGCAAGCAGTAGTAGCAGTGAGCGTGACAGAAGGTAAGAGCGCGTATGACTAGACATAAGAGTTAGAGGGGAAAGTGTTACTAAGGAGACAGAGTAGTTCATGAGAGGACAGCATAGGGGATGAGAAAAGTGAGGCTTAGATATGGATAGTGTGGGGGTTGTTGTTGTTATAATAGGGACATGCAGTGAGTTTTAGGAGAAGGGCAGACAGAAAGAGAAAAGACACATTGTGTAGGTGTAGAGTTAGCAAGTTTTACCTGTTAGTGGGGACTGCAGTGTCCAACTCCAGTGAGTAACTCTGTCACTTGTAACACAGAGCTACTTTGAAGCAGTGAGCCACAGCTTAAGGGAGGAGCCTGTGGACTGCTGTTTATTGCAGTGAGTGTAATGAACTGATTCAGAGCAGCTGGTTACAAGCAGTCTAGATAGCTAGACAGGAGTTACACACACTTGTGAATAAGAGGGGCGGGTGGCAGGATTTACTAGATTTGGACAGAGAATCTGATAAGGTGATTACAGATAGACAAAATGCAGACATCAGAGGAATTGGTTACCAGAGAATTCTAGGACAAATTAAAGGGACGTATAACAGCAGCAAGGGAGACAAAAGCAGAGCGACATACCTGTAGAGAGATGAGAGTAGGATTAGAAGCGTTGTGGATATAGACCCAGTGAGTAACTCTGCCACTTGTAACACAGAGCTACTTTGAAGCAGAGAGCCACAGCTTAAGGGAGCCTGTGGTCTGCTGTTTATATCAGTAAGTGTAATTAACCAATTTGTATCAATCATCTATATATTATCTATCTCTCTATATATCAATCTATCCATCTATAATCTATTCTATTATCTATTTATCCATCTA
>NC_069507.1:19560799-19585799 GCF_027579735.1 Bombina bombina | reverse complement strand
ATATATATATACAAACTCTAATACACCATATATGCCTATGTACAGTAACACAACATAGCAATATATATATATATATATATATATATATATACTGTATATACAAACTCTAATACACCATATATGCCTATGCACAGTAACACAACATAGCAATATATATACTGTATATACAAACTCTAATACACCATATATGCCTATGTACAGTAACACAACATAGCAATATATATACACAAACTCTAATACACCATATATGCCTATGCACAGTAACACAACATAGCAATATATATACTGTATATACAAACTCTAATACACCATATATGCCTATGTACAGTAACACAACATAGCAATATATATATATACTGTATATACAAACTCTAATACACCATATATGCCTATGTACAGTAACACAACATAGCAATATATATACACAAACTCTAATACACCATATATGCCTATGTACAGTAACACAACATAGCAATATATATACTGTATATACAAACTCTAATACACCATATATCCCTATGTACAGTAACACAACATAGCAATATATATATATACTGTATATACAAACTCTAATACACCATATATGCCTATGTACAGTAACACAACATAGCAATATATATACACAAACTCTAATACACCATATATGCCTATGTACAGTAACACAACATAGCAATATATATACACAAACTCTAATACACCATATATGCCTATGCACAGTAACACAACATAGCAATATATATACTGTATATACAAACTCTAATACACCATATATGCCTATGCACAGTAACACAACATAGCAATATATATATATATATATATATATATATATATATATATACTGTATATACAAACTCTAATACACCATATATGCCTATGCACAGTAACACAACATAGCAATATATATACACAAACTCTAATACACCATATATGCCTATTGCCTATGTACAGTAACACAACATAGCAATATATATATACTGTATATACAAACTCTAATACACCATATATGCCTATGCACAGTAACACAACATAGCAATATATATACTGTATATACAAACTCTAATACACCATATATGCCTATGCACAGTAACACAACATAGCAATATATATATACACAAACTCTAATACACCATATATGCCTATGCACAGTAACACAACATAGCAATATATATATATATATATATATATATATATATATACACACACAAACTCTAATACACCATATATGCCTATGTACAGTAACACAACATAGCAATATATATATATACAAACTCTAATACACCATATATGCCTATGCACAGTAACACAACATAGCAATATATATACTGTATACACAAACTCTAATACACCATATATGCCTATGTACAGTAACACAACATAGCAATATATATACTGTATATACAAACTCTAATACACCATATATGCCTATGCACAGTAACACAACATAGCAATATATATACACAAACTCTAATACACCATATATGCCTATGTACAGTAACACAACATAGCAATATATATATATATATATATATATATATATATATATATACTGTATATACAAACTCTAATACACCATATATGCCTATGTACAGTAACACAACATAGCAATATATATACTGTATATACAAACTCTAATACACCATATATGCCTATGCACAGTAACACAACATAGCAATATATATACTGTATATACAAACTCTAATACACCATATATGCCTATGCACAGTAACACAACATAGCAATATATATATACAAACTCTAATACACCATATATGCCTATGCACAGTAACACAACATAGCAATATATATATACAAACTCTAATACACCATATATGCCTATGCACAGTAACACAACATAGCAATATATATATACAAACTCTAATACACCATATATGCCTATGTACAGTAACACAACATAGCAATATATATATATATATATATATATATATATACTGTATATACAAACTCTAATACACCATATATGCCTATGCACAGTAACACAACATAGCAATATATATACTGTATATACAAACTCTAATACACCATATATGCCTATGTACAGTAACACAACATAGCAATATATATACACAAACTCTAATACACCATATATGCCTATGCACAGTAACACAACATAGCAATATATATACTGTATATACAAACCCTAATACACCATATATGCCTATGTACAGTAACACAACATAGCAATATATATATATACTGTATATACAAACTCTAATACACCATATATGCCTATGTACAGTAACACAACATAGCAATATATATACACAAACTCTAATACACCATATATGCCTATGTACAGTAACACAACATAGCAATATATATACTGTATATACAAACTCTAATACACCATATATGCCTATGTACAGTAACACAACATAGCAATATATATATATATATATATACTGTATATACAAACTCTAATACACCATATATGCCTATGTACAGTAACACAACATAGCAATATATATACACAAACTCTAATACACCATATATGCCTATGTACAGTAACACAACATAGCAATATATATACACAAACTCTAATACACCATATATGCCTATGCACAGTAACACAACATAGCAATATATATACAAACTCTAATACACCATATATGCCTATGCACAGTAACACAACATAGCAATATATATATATATATATATATATATATATATATATATATATATATATATATACTGTATATACAAACTCTAATACACCATATATGCCTATGCACAGTAACACAACATAGCAATATATATACACAAACTCTAATACACCATATATGCCTATTGCCTATGTACAGTAACACAACATAGCAATATATATATACTGTATATACAAACTCTAATACACCATATATGCCTATGCACAGTAACACAACATAGCAATATATATACTGTATATACAAACTCGAATACACCATATATGCCTATGCACAGTAACACAACATAGCAATATATATACACAAACTCTAATACACCATATATGCCTATGCACAGTAACACAACATAGCAATATATAAATATATATATATATACACACACAAACTCTAATACACCATATATGCCTATGTACAGTAACACAACATAGCAATATATATATATATATACAAACTCTAATACACCATATATGCCTATGCACAGTAACACAACATAGCAATATATATATACTGTATATACAAACTCTAATACACCATATATGCCAATGTACAGTAACACAACATAGCAATATATATATATTTATATATATATATATATATATATATATATATATATATACTGTATATACAAACTCTAATACACCATATATGCCTATGTATAGTAACAACATAGCAATATATATACTGTACATACAAACTCTAATACACCATATATGCCAATGTACAGTAACACAACATAGCAATATATATATATATATATATATATATATATATATATATACTGTATATACAAACTCTAATACACCATATATGCCTATGTACAGTAACAACATAGCAATATATATACTGTATATACAAACTCTAATACACCATATATGCCTATGTACAGTAACACAACATAGCAATTTATATATACTGTATATACAAACTCTAATACACCATATATGCCTATGTACAGTAACACAACATAGCAATATATATACTGTATATACAAACTCTAATACACCATATATGCCTATGTACAGTAACACAACATAGCAATATATATATATATACAAACTCTAATACACCATATATGCCTATGTACAGTAACACAACATAGCAATATATATATATATATATATATATATATATATATATATATATATACTGTATATACAAACTCTAATACACCATATATGCCTATGTACAGTAACACAACATAGCAATATATATATATATATATATATATATATATATATATATACTGTATATACAAACTCTAATACACCATATATGCCTATGTACAGTAACACAACATAGCAATATATATATATATATATATATATATATATATACTGTATATACAAACTCTAATACACCATATATGCCTATGTACAGCAACACAACATAGCAATATATATACTGTATATACAAACTCTAATACACCATATATGCCTATGTACAGCAACACAACATAGCAATATATATACTGTATATACAAACTCTAATACACCATATATGCCTATGTACAGTAACACAACATAGCAATATATATACTGTATATACAAACTCTAATACACCATATATGCCTATGTACAGCAACACAACATAGCAATATATATACTGTATACACAAACTCTAATACACCATATATGCCTATGCACAGTAACACAACATAGCAATATATAAATATATATATATATACACACACAAACTCTAATACACCATATATGCCTATGTACAGTAACACAACATAGCAATATATATATATATATACAAACTCTAATACACCATATATGCCTATGCACAGTAACACAACATAGCAATATATATATACTGTATATACAAACTCTAATACACCATATATGCCAATGTACAGTAACACAACATAGCAATATATATATATTTATATATATATATATATATATATATACTGTATATACAAACTCTAATACACCATATATGCCTATGTATAGTAACAACATAGCAATATATATACTGTACATACAAACTCTAATACACCATATATGCCAATGTACAGTAACACAACATAGCAATATATATATATTTATATATATATATATATATATATATATATATATATATATACTGTATATACAAACTCTAATACACCATATATGCCTATGTACAGTAACAACATAGCAATATATATACTGTATATACAAACTCTAATACACCATATATGCCTATGCACAGTAACACAACATAGCAATATATATACACAAACTCTAATACACCATATATGCCTATGTACAGTAACACAACATAGCAATATATATACTGTATATACAAACTCTAATACACCATATATGCCTATGCACAGTAACACAACATAGCAATATATATACACAAACTCTAATACACCATATATGCCTATGTACAGTAACACAACATAGCAATATATATATATATATACTGTATATACAAACTCTAATACACCATATATGCCTATGTACAGTAACACAACATAGCAATATATATACTGTATATACAAACTCTAATACACCATATATGCCTATGCACAGTAACACAACATAGCAATATATATACTGTATATACAAACTCTAATACACCATATATGCCTATGCACAGTAACACAACATAGCAATATATATATACAAACTCTAATACACCATATATGCCTATGCACAGTAACACAACATAGCAATATATATATACAAACTCTAATACACCATATATGCCTATGCACAGTAACACAACATAGCAATATATATATACAAACTCTAATACACCATATATGCCTATGTACAGTAACACAACATAGCAATATATATATATATATATATATATATATATACTGTATATACAAACTCTAATACACCATATATGCCTATGCACAGTAACACAACATAGCAATATATATACTGTATATACAAACTCTAATACACCATATATGCCTATGTACAGTAACACAACATAGCAATATATATACACAAACTCTAATACACCATATATGCCTATGCACAGTAACACAACATAGCAATATATATACTGTATATACAAACTCTAATACACCATATATGCCTATGTACAGTAACACAACATAGCAATATATATATATACTGTATATACAAACTCTAATACACCATATATGCCTATGTACAGTAACACAACATAGCAATATATATACACAAACTCTAATACACCATATATGCCTATGTACAGTAACACAACATAGCAATATATATACTGTATATACAAACTCTAATACACCATATATCCCTATGTACAGTAACACAACATAGCAATATATATATATACTGTATATACAAACTCTAATACACCATATATGCCTATGTACAGTAACACAACATAGCAATATATATACACAAACTCTAATACACCATATATGCCTATGTACAGTAACACAACATAGCAATATATATACACAAACTCTAATACACCATATATGCCTATGCACAGTAACACAACATAGCAATATATATACTGTATATACAAACTCTAATACACCATATATGCCTATGCACAGTAACACAACATAGCAATATATATATATATATATATATATATATATATATATATATATACTGTATATACAAACTCTAATACACCATATATGCCTATGCACAGTAACACAACATAGCAATATATATACACAAACTCTAATACACCATATATGCCTATTGCCTATGTACAGTAACACAACATAGCAATATATATATACTGTATATACAAACTCTAATACACCATATATGCCTATGCACAGTAACACAACATAGCAATATATATACTGTATATACAAACTCTAATACACCATATATGCCTATGCACAGTAACACAACATAGCAATATATATATACACAAACTCTAATACACCATATATGCCTATGCACAGTAACACAACATAGCAATATATATATATATATATATATATATATATATATATATACACACACAAACTCTAATACACCATATATGCCTATGTACAGTAACACAACATAGCAATATATATATATACAAACTCTAATACACCATATATGCCTATGCACAGTAACACAACATAGCAATATATATACTGTATACACAAACTCTAATACACCATATATGCCTATGTACAGTAACACAACATAGCAATATATATACTGTATATACAAACTCTAATACACCATATATGCCTATGCACAGTAACACAACATAGCAATATATATACACAAACTCTAATACACCATATATGCCTATGTACAGTAACACAACATAGCAATATATATATATATATATATATATATATATACTGTATATACAAACTCTAATACACCATATATGCCTATGTACAGTAACACAACATAGCAATATATATACTGTATATACAAACTCTAATACACCATATATGCCTATGCACAGTAACACAACATAGCAATATATATACTGTATATACAAACTCTAATACACCATATATGCCTATGCACAGTAACACAACATAGCAATATATATATACAAACTCTAATACACCATATATGCCTATGCACAGTAACACAACATAGCAATATATATATACAAACTCTAATACACCATATATGCCTATGCACAGTAACACAACATAGCAATATATATATACAAACTCTAATACACCATATATGCCTATGTACAGTAACACAACATAGCAATATATATATATATATATATATATATATATACTGTATATACAAACTCTAATACACCATATATGCCTATGCACAGTAACACAACATAGCAATATATATACTGTATATACAAACTCTAATACACCATATATGCCTATGTACAGTAACACAACATAGCAATATATATACACAAACTCTAATACACCATATATGCCTATGCACAGTAACACAACATAGCAATATATATACTGTATATACAAACCCTAATACACCATATATGCCTATGTACAGTAACACAACATAGCAATATATATATATACTGTATATACAAACTCTAATACACCATATATGCCTATGTACAGTAACACAACATAGCAATATATATACACAAACTCTAATACACCATATATGCCTATGTACAGTAACACAACATAGCAATATATATACTGTATATACAAACTCTAATACACCATATATGCCTATGTACAGTAACACAACATAGCAATATATATATATATATATATACTGTATATACAAACTCTAATACACCATATATGCCTATGTACAGTAACACAACATAGCAATATATATACACAAACTCTAATACACCATATATGCCTATGTACAGTAACACAACATAGCAATATATATACACAAACTCTAATACACCATATATGCCTATGCACAGTAACACAACATAGCAATATATATACAAACTCTAATACACCATATATGCCTATGCACAGTAACACAACATAGCAATATATATATATATATATATATATATATATATATATATATACTGTATATACAAACTCTAATACACCATATATGCCTATGCACAGTAACACAACATAGCAATATATATACACAAACTCTAATACACCATATATGCCTATTGCCTATGTACAGTAACACAACATAGCAATATATATATACTGTATATACAAACTCTAATACACCATATATGCCTATGCACAGTAACACAACATAGCAATATATATACTGTATATACAAACTCGAATACACCATATATGCCTATGCACAGTAACACAACATAGCAATATATATACACAAACTCTAATACACCATATATGCCTATGCACAGTAACACAACATAGCAATATATAAATATATATATATATACTAATACACCATATATGCCTATGTACAGTAACACAACATAGCAATATATATATATATATATACAAACTCTAATACACCATATATGCCTATGCACAGTAACACAACATAGCAATATATATATACTGTATATACAAACTCTAATACACCATATATGCCAATGTACAGTAACACAACATAGCAATATATATATATTTATATATATATATATATATATATAAATATACTGTATATACAAACTCTAATACACCATATATGCCTATGTATAGTAACAACATAGCAATATATATACTGTACATACAAACTCTAATACACCATATATGCCAATGTACAGTAACACAACATAGCAATATATATATATATATATATATATATATATATATATATACTGTATATACAAACTCTAATACACCATATATGCCTATGTACAGTAACAACATAGCAATATATATACTGTATATACAAACTCTAATACACCATATATGCCTATGTACAGTAACACAACATAGCAATTTATATATACTGTATATACAAACTCTAATACACCATATATGCCTATGTACAGTAACACAACATAGCAATATATATACTGTATATACAAACTCTAATACACCATATATGCCTATGTACAGTAACACAACATAGCAATATATATATATATACAAACTCTAATACACCATATATGCCTATGTACAGTAACACAACATAGCAATATATATATATATATATATATATATATATATATATATACTGTATATACAAACTCTAATACACCATATATGCCTATGTACAGTAACACAACATAGCAATATATATATATATATATATATATATATATATATATACTGTATATACAAACTCTAATACACCATATATGCCTATGTACAGTAACACAACATAGCAATATATATATATATATATATATATATATATATATACTGTATATACAAACTCTAATACACCATATATGCCTATGTACAGCAACACAACATAGCAATATATATACTGTATATACAAACTCTAATACACCATATATGCCTATGTACAGCAACACAACATAGCAATATATATACTGTATATACAAACTCTAATACACCATATATGCCTATGTACAGTAACACAACATAGCAATATATATACTGTATATACAAACTCTAATACACCATATATGCCTATGTACAGCAACACAACATAGCAATATATATACTGTATACACAAACTCTAATACACCATATATGCCTATGCACAGTAACACAACATAGCAATATATAAATATATATATATATACACACACAAACTCTAATACACCATATATGCCTATGTACAGTAACACAACATAGCAATATATATATATATATACAAACTCTAATACACCATATATGCCTATGCACAGTAACACAACATAGCAATATATATATACTGTATATACAAACTCTAATACACCATATATGCCAATGTACAGTAACACAACATAGCAATATATATATATTTATATATATATATATATATATATATATATATATATATACTGTATATACAAACTCTAATACACCATATATGCCTATGTATAGTAACAACATAGCAATATATATACTGTACATACAAACTCTAATACACCATATATGCCAATGTACAGTAACACAACATAGCAATATATATATATATATATATATATATATATATATATATATATATATATATATATATACTGTATATACAAACTCTAATACACCATATATGCCTATGTACAGTAACAACATAGCAATATATATACTGTATATACAAACTCTAATACACCATATATGCCTATGTACAGTAACACAACATAGCAATTTATATATACTGTATATACAAACTCTAATACACCATATATGCCTATGTACAGTAACACAACATAGCAATATATATACTGTATATACAAACTCTAATACACCATATATGCCTATGTACAGTAACACAACATAGCAATATATATATATATACAAACTCTAATACACCATATATGCCTATGTACAGTAACACAACATAGCAATATATATATATATATATATATATATATACTGTATATACAAACTCTAATACACCATATATGCCTATGTACAGTAACACAACATAGCAATATATATATATATATATATATATATATATATATATATATACTGTATATACAAACTCTAATACACCATATATGCCTATGTACAGTAACACAACATAGCAATATATATATATATATATATATATATATATATATACTGTATATACAAACTCTAATACACCATATATGCCTATGTACAGCAACACAACATAGCAATATATATATACTGTATATACAAACTCTAATACACCATATATGCCTATGTACAGCAACACAACATAGCAATATATATACTGTATATACAAACTCTAATACATCATATATGCCTATGTACAGCAACACAACATAGCAATATATATATATATATATATACACATATATACACACACTCTAATACACCATATATGCCTATTGCCTATGTACAGTAACACAACATAGCAATATATATATACTGTATATACAAACTCTAATACACCATATATGCCTATGTACAGTAACACAACATAGCAATATATATATATATATATATATACTGTATATACAAACCCTAATACACCATATATGCCTATGTACAGTAACACAACATAGCAATATATATACTGTATATACAAACTCTAATACACCATATATGCCTATGTACAGTAACACAACATAGCAATATATATACTGTATACACAAACTCTAATACACCATATATGCCTATGCACAGTAACACAACATAGCAATATATATACTGTATATACAAACTCTAATACACCATATATGCCTATGTACAGTAACACAACATAGCAATATATATACACAAACTCTAATACACCATATATGCCTATGTACAGTAACACAACATAGCAATATATATACTGTATATACAAACTCTAATACACCATATATGCCTATGTACAGTAACACAACATAGCAATATATATACTGTATACACAAACTCTAATACACCATATATGCCTATGTACAGTAACACAACATAGCAATATATATACTGTATATACAAACTCTAATACACCATATATGCCTATGCACAGTAACACAACATAGCAATATATATACACAAACTCTAATACACCATATATGCCTATGTACAGTAACACAACATAGCAATATATATATATATATATATATATATACTGTATATACAAACTCTAATACACCATATATGCCTATGTACAGTAACACAACATAGCAATATATATACTGTATATACAAACTCTAATACACCATATATGCCTATGCACAGTAACACAACATAGCAATATATATACTGTATATACAAACTCTAATACACCATATATGCCTATGCACAGTAACACAACATAGCAATATATATATACAAACTCTAATACACCATATATGCCTATGCACAGTAACACAACATAGCAATATATATATACAAACTCTAATACACCATATATGCCTATGCACAGTAACACAACATAGCAATATATATATACAAACTCTAATACACCATATATGCCTATGTACAGTAACACAACATAGCAATATATATATATATATATATATATATATATATATATATATATACTGTATATACAAACTCTAATACACCATATATGCCTATGCACAGTAACACAACATAGCAATATATATACTGTATATACAAACTCTAATACACCATATATGCCTATGCACAGTAACACAACATAGCAATATATATATACAAACTCTAATACACCATATATGCCTATGTACAGTAACACAACATAGCAATATATATATATACTGTATATACAAACTCTAATACACCATATATGCCTATGTACAGTAACACAACATAGCAATATATATACACAAACTCTAATACACCATATATGCCTATGTACAGTAACACAACATAGCAATATATATACTGTATATAAAAACTCTAATACACCATATATCCCTATGTACAGTAACACAACATAGCAATATATATATATATACTGTATATACAAACTCTAATACACCATATATGCCTATGTACAGTAACACAACATAGCAATATATATATACACAAACTCTAATACACCATATATGCCTATGTACAGTAACACAACATAGCAATATATATACACAAACTCTAATACACCATATATGCCTATGCACAGTAACACAACATAGCAATATATATACTGTATATACAAACTCTAATACACCATATATGCCTATGCACAGTAACACAACATAGCAATATATATATATATATATATATATATATATATATATATATATATATACTGTATATACAAACTCTAATACACCATATATGCCTATGCACAGTAACACAACATAGCAATATATATACACAAACTCTAATACACCATATATGCCTATTGCCTATGTACAGTAACACAACATAGCAATATATATATACTGTATATACAAACTCTAATACACCATATATGCCTATGCACAGTAACACAACATAGCAATATATATACACAAACTCTAATACACCATATATGCCTATGCACAGTAACACAACATAGCAATATATATATATATATATATATATATATATATATATATATATATATATATATATATACACACACAAACTCTAATACACCATATATGCCTATGTACAGTAACACAACATAGCAATATATATATATACAAACTCTAATACACCATATATGCCTATGCACAGTAACACAACATAGCAATATATATATACTGTATATACAAACTCTAATACACCATATATGCCAATGTATAGTAACACAACATAGCAATATATATATATATATATACTGTATATACAAACTCTAATACACCATATATGCCTATGTATAGTAACAACATAGCAATATATATACTGTATATACAAACTCTAATACACCATATATGCCAATGTACAGTAACACAACATAGCAATATATATATATATATATATATATATATATATATACTGTATATACAAACTCTAATACACCATATATGCCTATGTACAGTAACAACATAGCAATATATATACTGTATATACAAACTCTAATACACCATATATGCCTATGTACAGTAACACAACATAGCAATATATATATATATATATATACTGTATATACAAACTCTAATACACCATATATGCCTATGTACAGTAACACAACATAGCAATATATATATATATATATATATATATATATATATATACTGTATATACAAACTCTAATACACCATATATGCCTATGTACAGTAACACAACATAGCAATATATATACTGTATATACAAACTCTAATACACCATATATGCCTATGTACAGTAACACAACATAGCAATATATATACAAACTAATACATCATATATGCCTATGTACAGCAACACACATATATATATATATATATATATATATATATATATACATATATACACACACAAACTCTAATACACCATATATGCCTATTGCCTATGTACAGTAACACAACATAGCAATATATATATACTGTATATACAAACTCTAATACACCATATATGCCTATGTACAGTAACACAACATAGCAATATATATACTGTATATACAAACTCTAATACACCATATATGCCTATGTACAGCAACACAACATAGCAATATATATATATATATATATATATATATATATATATACTGTATATACAAACTCTAATACACCATATATGCCTATGTACAGTAACACAACATAGCAATATATATACTGTATATACAAACTTTAATACACCATATATGCCTATGTACAGTAACACAACATAGCAATATATATACTGTATATACAAACTCTAATACACCATATATGCCTATGTACAGTAACACAACATAGCAATATATATATATACTGTATATACAAACTCTAATACATCATATATGCCTATGTACAGCAACACATTATATATATATATATATATATATACACACACACACAAACTCTAATACACCATATATGCCTATTGCCTATGTACAGTAACACAACATAGCAATATATATACTGTATATACAAACTCTAATACACCATATATGCCTATGTACAGTAACACAACATAGCAATATATATACTGTATATACAAACTCTAATACACCATATATGCCTATGTACAGTAACACAACATAGCAATATATATATATATATATATACTGTATATACAAACTCTAATACACCATATATGCCTATGTACAGTAACACAACATAGCAATATATATACTGTATATACAAACTTTAATACACCATATATGCCTATGTACAGTAACACAACATAGCAATATATATATATACTGTATATACAAACTCTAATACACCATATATGCCTATGTACAGTAACACAACATAGCAATATATATATATATATATACTGTATATACAAACTCTAATACACCATATATGCCTATGTACAGTAACACAACATAGCAATATATATACTGTATATACAAACTTTAATACACGATATATGCCTCTGTACAGTAACACAACATAGCAATATATATACTGTATATACAAACTCTAATACACCATATATGCCTATGTACAGTAACACAACATAGCAATATATATACTGTATATACAAACTCTAATACACCATATATGCCTATGTACAGTAACACAACATAGCAATATATATACTGTATATACAAACTCTAATACACCATATATGCCTATGTACAGTAACACAACATAGCAATATATATATACTGTATATACAAACTCTAATACACCATATATATAAGGGTTTTTCCACTAGTCCCGAACGAGTTAGATGTGTTTTTCTCACCCACTATCGGAGGGACTGCCCAGGTGAAATTATTATAAAAAGGGGCGGTCCCTGTGAGTGGCGAGAAGTCTCTTATTAAAAGTAATGAAACTCACTGGAAAGAGAAACTTCACTCTGTGGAGTGAAGTGAGCAGGGGGCGCACTATATAAATCCTGCAGCCAATATAAATCACATTACGCTGCTTTCTGCGTATAGCATCTTACAATTGTATGCATGTGTTTGCCTATTAGGGTTATAAGTATTTTTAGTGTTTTGAGAAAAGTTTGCTACATTTTCATTTGCAAGAAAAAACAAATCTGTAGTGTGAAAATCTTTACAGAATTACGCTGGGATTAGAGAGACAATTTCATATACGCCCATGGATGCCGTGTTCAGCCCATTTTATGAAAAACAACAATTATGCTTTATAGTTTGTACTTACAGTCTAGTTGATTTTTTCACATCCAGCGTACACAAATTATGATTTACGCTGTGCATATTTAATGTGATTTATTCTTGTGTAATTTACATACAAATTTTACATTTTTCGAAAATAATTTTATTACAGTGTTTAAAGGGACAGACTAGGCCAAAATAAACTTTCATAATTCAGATAGATCATGTAATTTAAACAATTTTCCAATTTACTTTTAGCACCAATTTTGCTTTGTTCTCTTGGTATTCTTAGTTAAAAGCTTAACCTAGGAGGTTCATATGCTAATTTCTTAGACCTTGAAGCCCACCTCTTTCAGATTGCATTTTAACAGTTTTTCACCACTAGAGGGTGTTAGTTCACGTATTTCATATAGATAACACTGTGCTCGTGCACGAGAAGTTATCTGGGAGCAGGCACTGATTGGCTAGACTGTAAGTCTGTCAAAAGAACTGAAAAAGGGACAATTTGCAGATACAAGATAATCACAGAGGTTAAAAGTATATTATTATAACTGTGTTAGTTATGCAAAAATGGGAAATGGGTATAAAGGGATTAAATATCTTTTAAAACAATAAAAATTCTGGTGTAGACTGTCCCTTTAATGCACCTTAACAATACAATTTTCCCTGCATAATTTTTTGTTTAATTATTTGTTTTGTAAGATTTTTAAATATATGCATCTCCTCCCCATAAGAAAATGCAGTATACGACCCCTTAGCAAGACACCCTATTTTCAGGGTAAAAAGTGGTTTTAGATCATTCCACCAGGGAAATAGAAGGACTGGCACATTATTTCATAATCTCACTAGCCCAGAGACCTTTAGATCATAGAGCCCGGAGACAGATTGATGCATAAAACACAGCTAGATGAATAGAACACAAACAACAACGTTGTCACTGTACATGAATAAACTATATCAGCACGTTGCACTTTCTAAATGTGTAGATTCCCCTCACCAGCGTGTGTAACAAACTCATACAGCATTGAGCGCTTTTGTTTCTAAACTATTCTGTGTGTGTCTCAGATAACTATTGACAATAATTGCTGGCGTGCTGTATTGCAGAAGAGCAACAGAGCACTAGAAATGTAGAACTATATTAGTGACAATGCTGGGCAAACACTGCTGTAGATAATGAGCAGGCTTGTTGTAAGTACAATGTTACATTCAGACTGCTGTCCTAGGTGCTGAAGGTAAATGAACTGTTCTAGCACTGCAATCATTTTACTTGCCTTTTCACTTATCCCTTTGCATAAGCTGAATGCTTAACATAATACTTACAGGGCCATAATACCCAAATGTTTAAACACTTGAAAGTGATGCAGCATAGCTGTAAAAAGCTGACTAGAAAATATCTCCTGAACATCTCTATGTAAAAAAGAAAGATATTTTACCTCAAAAGTTCCTCAGTAGCCACCTCCCATTGTAAAGGATTTCTAAGCAGCATTTTAGTGTGTTTGTCCTGGGACATCTGAAGGGACTAGCATCGTGCACTCTCATATTATTTCACCAATCAGGTAAAGGAAGCTTACTCTGAAATCTCATGAGAGTTAAGTCAAATCTCATGAGATCACAGTAAGAGTTCATGACCTCAGCACTGCTGATGGGCTGCTGTTCATTTCTTCATTTTTTTAAATTTTTTTACCTGCAGCTGGGAGCAGATGAGTATAACTTTTTACACAGAACTTACTCTGCTGAGCTGAGGAAATTGTGAGGTAAAATATCTTCCTTTTTTACATAGAGATGCTCAGGTGATATTTTCCTGCCAGCTTTTTACAGTTATACTGCATCAGTTTCAAGTGATTTAGCATATGAGTATTATGTCCCTTTAAAAGGGACAGTCAACACCAAAATTGTTATTGTTTATAAAGATAGATAACACCTTCCACGACTTCCGCTTGGGGTGGAGCTTGGAAACAGCATGCTCCAGATCTGTGCGGTGACCAACCACCGCTGAAAATACTACCCAAGCTATCCTACCACTTATCCCAGCAACTATGTGGGGTTGTCGGCGTGGTGGTACGCAGCTAGGATATTCTAGCTGAAGAGAAAGCTGGAAAGTCGCCATTTTGGATGTGGATGTCTGCTTGAATGCAGTGAGTACCTGACAGAGGCATAGTCTCACAGGCAACATATTGGGGTAAAACTATCCTGGCACCCCTTACCTGATTGCCGAAGTCCCGGAACCAGTGCACGGCAAGTTGTCTCTGTGCAGAGGAGAAGACCCGATGCGCAGAGGACAGCTTCCTGTAGCACATGACAGGAAGCCGGTGTAGAAGCCAGTGCCGGTGAGGAGGTTCGTCGCTTCGCGGAGGGATCCGTGCTGGGCCGACCGACTTCACCAGGGCATAAGCGAAAGTATCCAAGCGGTGGACCGGGTTCCTGTGCTCCGTTAGGAGCAAACACAGCTCGTTCTTAAAAATCTGGGTGCCAGCATCAAGACGCTCTGAAACTTGCAGAAACTGTTGCTGCCGCAAGTATCGCTCTCTTTATTTGCTTTTTGTTATTGCATCTCCTTGCTATCTATAGCTATACTGGGCCGGCAGGTCTGAAGACAGTTACTTATCACAGGGATTAACCGTTTATCATTACCATGCTTTTTACCGGATAAACTGTAAAGGCTCGCATAGTGATACAGGTCACTTTGGTCTTTTTTGTGTGTGCTTTTCCCACTTGGTTACTTTGCTAACTCTAGTAAAACTTTCGGTAACCTATCTATTCTGAGATGATTTTCTCTTTATACTTAATGGGAAAAGTAAAGTTTGGAGAAAAAGGAAAAAGTAAAGGATAAAGGTGAAACAAAGAGGGAAATCCGATAATCTGTTTTCTAAACCTGCAGGGTGCTGATTAAGAGACATAAGAACTGGTTTCCTTGAAGATCTTAAGAATATCTCTCTGACATATGTAAAATCCTAAGGCACGGCTTGAACATAGTTCATGTGTTTGCATGTTATTGTTATACGTTACTTTTACACCTTCTGCAATGTATGCATGCTAAACACAGGGTTTATCTATATGCTAGAATTTGTTACAAATGTCAATTCAGGTTATACTTCTGTTTCTTCATGCTGAGCCTGATAATAATGAAGCTATATTTTCTTGTTAGGCTGGCTTGCTATGATTCAGATAACTCTGTAGCCTGCAAATTTCCTTTCTGTATTGATACATAAGGGTGAAAAACACAGCTGACTTTAAAATTTATACTGTGGTTCATTGCTCTCCAGGATTTACATATTGTTTTTTTTTCTTCTTGTAGAGATCTTTGTCTTTAAACACTGTGCATAGTCTATCTTTTCTAGCGGCCAAACTAGAAAATATCTTACCCATATTAACCTTCTTTATAGATCAATATATAAAAATATAAAAGGAAGAGTGTTTCTCCAGTGGAAAATTTAGCTTTTATAAACACTTTGACAGGCCTATTTCACTTTTTTTTTTTTTCCCCCTAGCCAGGGGGTACACTTTATAAATTCAGAGATCCAGAGGACCTACACTTATATTTTTGTATAGTTTTTTACTCACAAGTTTTGTTTTATGAGCCCTCGCTGCCAGTAGTTTGGTTCACGTTCTAGTACTAAACTTTCACTTGTACACTTAATTAATGGAAAAATTTGTCACACAGACAAAAAAAAAATTCACCTGTAATGCCTGCCAAAGTAAAGGATAAAAAATCTAAACCAAGTGATATCAGTCTTGATTCCACATTAAGCGAGTCATCTCTCCCCTCTTTTGATATTCAGATGCTGATAACACAGCTATCAGCTGTGTTCTCTCCTCAATTTGAAATGATCAAAAATGAAATTGCGGGTATGGCCACTGAATTGTCGACTCTCTCCACCGAAGTCAGGCAGTTTTCTGCTAGAATTGGTGAAGCAGAGGACAGAATTTCGGACCTTGAAGATCGTGTAAATGCTCAGGAAGTAATTATTCAAAAACAGGATACCACAATCCAAAATATGCAATTGCGCCTGGAGGACATGGAAGATCGCTCCAGGTGCAATAACATACGTATTGTGGGTCTTCCGGAAACTATAGAATATGAGGATTTAATGAAATTCACCTCCCTTGACCTACCTCTAGCGTTAGGAATGTCAGCAGAGTCTCTTCCTTTAATAATAGAAAGAGCACATAGGATAGGCCCTAAAAGAGCTCAGTCCGACAGTGTAGTAAGGAGCAGAATGTGCATATTTAAAGTATTAAAGTTCCAAGATAAAGTGGAATTACTGAAACTTTTTAGAAAGAATAGTCCTCTTCAGTTGGGTAACAATAAGATCTTACTCTTCCAGGACTTCTCTAATGAGACGTCCATGAAGAGGAAGTTAATGGCCCCATTTTGCTCACAGCTAATAAATAATGGATTTAAGGCCCGTATGGTCTACCTGGCTAAGGTTATAGTAGAGGATAGGGATTCTATACTTACCTTTCAGGAAGTCGCAGATATCAAAAAGTTTATTAGTTTAAAAATTCCAAATTGAAAATTTATAAAACGGATCTATGCTCTACCATGACTAGGTTAATGTCTGCCAGGATGTGTGTAGTATGTATGTTGATGAATGAGGTATGTGTATGGGGTATTTTTTTTTTCTCCCCCGCTTTTTTCTCTCCTTTTCTTGCACAGGAGCCTATGGGAACATTGCTAAATTATCTAAGATATAGGTTAAACAGATCTTAGGAAAGGGAGAAATGACTAAGATTAAAAAAAAAAAAAAAATTCTCTTTTAATGAAATGACTGGAGTAAATATACTGTCTTGGAATGTAGGAGGTATATCCTCCCCTATGAAGAGAAAACTTATAATTAAAACCCTTGCTAAAAAGAGACCAGATATCGTCTATATTCAAGAAACCCATCTTACTGATATAGAAGCTGCAAAACTTAAAATTAAATGGGTGGGTGAAGTTGTAGCCGCTGCAAACTTAGACAGGAAAAGTGGAGTAGCGTTTTTATTTCATAAAGACCTTGATTACAAAATTTTATATACAGAGAAAGATCCGGAGGCTAGATATATCATACTCCAAATTCAGATCAATCAGGTGGTATATGTCCTATGCAATGTGTATGGGCCCAATAAAAATAGTAAAAGTTTTTGGGAAAAAATTAAAATTAAAATCTTTCCCTTCATAGGGGAGAATCTCATCCTAGCGGGGGATTTTAATATGATACTATTTCCAGAATTAGACAGGTTCTGTAATATGGATGCTAAAGAATATAAAAAAGTTGCCAAATATTTTAGAACTTTTTGTTCAAAGCTAAAACTGGTTGATATCTGGAGAGTTGAACACCCAGATTCTGTGACATTTACATGTGAATCCAGAGCTCATAGAACCTTTTCTAGGATCGATCTGTTTTTAATATCCGAATCTCTATCGATTGTCCAAACTATCTCAGGAATTAATGACATATTGATATCCGATCATGCAATAATTTACTTAACCTTTCCCTCCTCATTTAGTTCTTTAAAAAGAACGCAATCCCTATTTTTTCCGCGGTATCTCTTGAATAATCCCAGATTTTCTAATTGGCTTAAGCAAAAATGGAAGGAGTACTGTACACATAATATTTCTTACCTCGATAGAATTGAGATTTTTTGGGAAGCTGCTAAGGCTGTCCTACGAGGTGAAATTATGAGTTACCTAATAAATAGTAAAAAAAAGGCTAGGGCTCAAGAACTTCAGTTATCTAACAGGGTCAGAAACTCTTATAGAAAACTTTCCGAGGATCGTTCCATAAGTAACTGGAACAAGTATCAGGAGGCGAGAAGAGAAAGAGATGTCTTTTTAGAACAGAAATCTCAAATTGAAGAATCAAAAATTAACAGTCAATTTAGAGGTCTTTATGGCGACTCAACTAAACATTTAGCGAAACTAATAAAAAATAGAAAGAAAATGAATTATATTTTGGCTATGAAAGAAAACGATGTATGTCATACGAATTCAAGGGAAATTAGCAGAGTCCTGTTTTCTTACTATCAGAAACTCTATTCTAGTCAGGATAGTAATAGATATATCCAAGATAGATTTTGGTAAAAAATAAAGCTACCCCAAATTCAGGAAGAGGACTTAATATCTCTTAATGCTCCAATTGAGCCAGATGAAATTAAAAAAATGATAGATAAGATGCGATTAAATAAGGCTCCGGGCCCAGACTGCCTTCCGATAGAATTTTATAGGATATTAGCCCCGGAAATCATTCCTATATTGGGAAGGTTGTTTAATAGCTATTTTCATTCGGATAGTCCCATCTCTTCTTATTTTTCAGCTGCCAACATTACTTTAAACCTTAAAAAAGGCAAAAACCCGGAAGAACCAGCCTCTTATAGGCCTATATCTGTGTTGAACACAGATTATAAAATTTTGATGGCTATTATATCTGATAGGCTCTCCTTATTGCTGGGTAACATCATTCATACAGATCAAACTGGTTTTATGAAATCTAGGACATCCATAAAGAATATACGGAAAATAGTGACTTTTTTGGATTATTCTCATTATTTAAATGAGAAGGAAAAAGAGAATCTTGTAAATGATTGCGCGATTCTTTCTTTAGATGCTGAAAAGGCATTCGATGCTATCTCATGGACCCATTTATTTAGAGTATTACAGGAATTTGGCTTTAAGAATCAGTTCTTGCAATTTATCCAGAAAATCTATATAAAGACTATTTCGTTTCTTATTGTTAATGGTCATCTCTCTCAAAAAATCATCTTAGGTCGTGGAACAAGGCAGGGCTGACCGTTGTCCCCCCTCCTATTTAACCTGGCATTGGAACCCTTAGCTATTCGTCTAAGAAATGTTCTAGAGGGAATCAGTATGGGCTCCTATACTCTTAAGATTCTGCTGTACGCAGATGATTTACTGTTATTTTTAAAGAATTCATTTTACTCAATCCCAGCTGCATTACAATGTTTAGACGAGTTCAGTTCATTTGCGGGCTACAAAATCAATTTTAATAAAAGTGAACTTATGTGGATTAATAAATCCAGAAACAGTTTACAAGACCATCCATTTAAAGAGGTTGAAGCAATTACATATTTAGGTATAATATTACATAAAAATCTGAAGAATTGGTATCGGCTTAATCTCTCGCTACTACTTTTAAAGGTTAAATCGGACTTGGAGTTATGGACGGCATTTCCACTATCCATTACGGCTTGCGTTAATCTAATAAAGACATTTATTTTTCCTCGCTTACTTTACCCCCTTCAGAATCTTCCGCTCTTTATTCTTAGTAAGGATTTGCGTAAATTATATTCCTGCTGTTCCAAATTTATTTGGAATAACAGGAAATCACGCATCTCTCTAGATAGACTCATGCAAAACTTTGAAGCAGCAGGCCTTGCTTTTCCTAACTTTAAATTATATAATTGGGTTTGTCTAATTAAAACGGCGGTGGACTGGATTGTTGAAAAGGAGCTAGTGTCATCTCTAGAGATGGAGACTTACATGGTTTCTCCCTGTGCTTTAAAAGCAATATTACATTGTCCTCTACAACTTTTACCAAATAAGATATATTCTCTAATCTCTATTAGAAATATTGTGGCGGCTTGGCAGAAGTGTTGTACAATATTGGAAGGAGATTTTACATTTTCGGCATTTTTACCGATTAGGGGAAATCCTCAATTCTCTCCAGGGCTTAAACAATCAGTATTTAGAGAGTGGGCTGAAAAAGAGCTCAAATACATTTGTCAGATCCTTCCTCAAGACGGGCAACTAATCTCCTATGGGATCCTTTCTCAACATTTTCAGTTAGCTAGATCTAATTTCTTCGCCTATCTACAGGTGCGTCATTTTATTAATACTCGAAAGTGGGATATGAGTGGATTGAATGCATGGTCGGATCTCAATTTATGTTTTCAAAAATTTGCTTCAGGAAACTTGTCCATTTCTCTTATGTATGATATTATGCTATCCAAACAAACATTAATGGTTTTAGACAAATTGACATTATCTTGGACCCGCTCTTTCCCCTTAATTGATCTTGGTAAAATTAAACGTAGCATGATAAATGTAAAAAAATGTGAAATTCCTAGGAGTTGGAGAGAATCTCATTTAAAACTTAATAATTACTATATACCCCCCATAAGATTAGCTAAGTTTTATTCTACCTGCAACGGGACTTGTCCCCGCTGCAATAAACCTAAGGCGGATATTTTACATATGTTTTGGTATTGCCCAAAAATTATACAACTATGGCGTAAGGTGGAATATTGGTTCAATATACAGTACAAGACAACTATCATATTATCACTCGATGAGATAATCTGGCTAGATGTTGCTGGCAATAGGGGCTTTCAGGTCCACATCTTAAATACCATTATACTAGCTGTCAGATATCAAATTCTCAAACATTGGAAAGCTTCTGCAGCTCCTGGATTACTCCAGATCCTGCAGGAGATTCAAACCCAAATTATATATGAATCAGCCCATCTAGAAACTACATCAGAAAAGAGAATAAAAACTTTTATGGCTGGATGGCTACCAATTATCAAATCCTACCCTTTAGCTATACAAAAAGCTATTCTGACCCCATTTTTGTCTTCAAGCTCTTTTATGGACTTTGTAGCCCTAGATCTTTTTCCACATTCATGGATAACTAACTATAGAGAAATATAAGGTGAACTGTGTTGGTGGGATATAGGATAACTGAAAGATTTAAATTACTGAGAGAGAAATTAGTGGGTTCCCCCCCCCCCTTTTTTTTTTTTTTTCCCTTGTGTTTTGTTTTTGTTTGCATGAATGGTCAGTATGCGGGTAGGATATATGGTGTTCCATTAAGCTTTATAAAAGTCCAACACTTTGTACAATTTTTGCTATATGAGAATATTTTCCTTTCTGCCAGTTAATTCACTCATGGAAAAGTAATCCCTTTCTTTGTTCATTTTATGTCTCATGTTTTTCTGTTTCTGTGACACCTGACCTTGTGTGGTATGTAAAGGTGGAAATTTATTTGACTGTACTCATTGTTGGATATGTAAATAAACGATTTAAAAAAAAAAAAAAAGATAACACCTTTACTACACATTCCCCAGCTTTGCACAACCATCATTGTGATATTAATATACTTTATAACCATTAAACCTCTACATTTCTGCCTTTTTCTAAGCAACTAAAGACAGCCTTTCATCACATACTTTCTTTTAATAGCTTTTCACAACAGGGGAGTGCTAGTTCATGTGAGCCATATAGATAACATTATGCTCACACCTGTGGGTTGTGGCAGACACTGCACTAATTGGATAAAATGCAAGCCAATAGATAATAAATTAAAAGTCATGTGTTCAGCGGGCTGTCAGAAAAGGCTTAGC
>NC_069507.1:19475799-19555799 GCF_027579735.1 Bombina bombina | reverse complement strand
TTCTCTGCTTATTTTTATGTGAATTTATCAATTATTCATTTTGTATCATTTTTAAAGTACAAATTTTATTGTGCTCTTTTCATGTGAAAATGCAGTATACGACCCCTTAGCGAGACGCCCTGTTTTCAGGGTAAAAAGTGGCTTTAGATCATTCCACCATGGAAATAGAAGGGCTGGAGAAAATGTTCTTTAACAATCTCGCTATCCCAGAGAGTTTTAGTTCATCGGTGTGAGCTTGTATAGAGACTGGAGCAACTGAACTACTTATACAAATCTTCTGGGCTCCAGTTATAAGAGCATTGATAGTCTGTCATGTTAGAAAATCTTTATAAACTACATTTCATTGTTTTATTGTGCACTCAAGTTGCTTATTCATTTATAATATTGATGCAACTTTAGCCTTTCATCTTGTGAGTTTGGCTACAAATACACATATCCATAATTTGAATTTCTTTGAAATAAAACATGAAAAAATCATTCAAGGCCAAAAACAGCGATAAGTATGTGTGCTCGGCTCAGGAAATGCAGCGCTTATTAATTGGAACCCACTGTGCTAAGATGCAACCTCTCACCATGGGGTATCACGTATTGCAGGAGAAATGTTTACCAGGAAATATCAAAGCCTTGAAAAGAAGCCATCCTTAGGGTTCCATATTTCAATGAGACCATGTTAGAGTTTGACATGATGTCTGGCAAACTGCTCGTGCAGTGTTTTGTACTATACCAAAGGGTGAAATATGCTTCTGTTAGATAACTTGTTGTCCTGGAATGAATTATATGGCACGGGTTCCAAAGTCATCTTAGAACAAAGGGAATTTATTTAGATCTCATTTTTGTGTTCCATCATTTCCTTGTTTTCTCACTGTTGTGAGGGAGAAATTATATTTTGTTATAATTTTTCTAAAAAATCTGCAGTTAAAAGTAAATTTTTGCAGTTTTTATGTGAATTCAGACTAGACTGGAGACTTCATTGCCTAATTCTCAATACACTTTGGCTGCAAGTTGAAACAGCTTCCTTTAAAGATGGAGTTGCTTAAAAAAGTGTATTCATGCAGTTAAAACTGTTACTCTAAAGGCAGAAAATGCTTCAGAAAGTTCAAATGTGCATTATTAAATAACGACTTAGCAATGTCCTTGTCTGCTGGTTCATGTGTCAGTTAAAACATTTCTAATCTTTCCTTTTGTTCTTGACAATCCTGACTCCAAAGAAATGTCTTTCTGCTGGCTTGTAGCGTTAGCATTTACTTTTTCTTTAACTTTATTTTAATTTAAAGGGACAGTACACTGTAAAATTGTTTTTCCATTAATGTATTTTAAATGACTTGTTATACCACCTGCAGAGTATAAAATATTTGAGAAATTGCATTTTCAGGTTTATTTGTGTATATGAAGTAACTGGTTTTGTGCTTTGAAACCACAGCCTATTACAATGGGTTGAATTTAAGGTAATATCAGATCTCATTATGTTATAACTTTGTGTACACACACTTGCTTCCTTATCTTATAATTGTCTGGAACACCATAGCTCAATACAAAGAGAGAACAATGGAAAATGATCATTTTATTACTTAACTATCCTGCATCCCACTGAGATTGTAACTTCTTCTGCTGACTGTGTTTACTTAGGCTTGTCAATAGCATATACTCCAGTATCAAAACTTTCAGTATAGGTTGGGAAACCACAAGCTAAATCAGCTATTTCAAATGCTGAAATAGGAGTAAAGGAGCCACTTGCAACCAATTTAATACACTCTAGCAGGTAAAAATGATCATTGGGAAAAATTTAAAGGGGAGAAAGTTTTTGGGTGAACTGTCCCTTTAAGCTGCTGGGCAACTGCCCCAGTGCTGCTCTGAAGAGATTCCTCAAAGGAAATAGCTGATAAACAGTTTTTTTGTTAACAAATTAATTCCGAATGAGCTCATGAGCAAATTTCAGGTGTAACAATATAAATATATTTCTTTTCATGACAAGCCATTCATTCAAATGCTCCTTTTGTCTGTGCACCTCATGAGTAGTGCCCGATTAGCCAGCTGAGATACCGGAAGTTTTCCTGGTGGGCCAGTGGTCCGCTGGCACCGCAGGGCCACATCTTTTGGGCAGGGAGGTTGCAGAGCGAGCCTTGTGCACATTCGTAGTGCATTTATTCAAGGCTAAACCACTCCTGCCAAAGGTGTGGGGTCTGTGGGGGCAGATAAGTGTCCCCTTAGAACCGAGGACCATGTTGACAGGCAAGATAAGGGGTGGAGGCCTGGCTGATTTCCCAGTCTGGCCCTGATTATGAGCCTCATTAATTACCAGTGATTACAAGTTACTGTTCTTTTCATTTCTTAATGCAAATAATTAGAAATACCTGTTAGTCTCCAGGATCATATTCACAATACTCTCCCTTATACTCCCCTACGTGGGTGTTCACAGAATTATTTCCGGGGGGGGGACACAAGAAATTCTAAACCTGATAGCATAATAAGATGAAAAGCAACATGTGCAGCAGGAGAGATTCTTGTACATGTGAGCTGCTCATTAGTTTACATATTATGACTCATTTGGACCAAAAGAGAGACTCACATTGTTGGTGTTTATGCTCAGATATAAAGAAGGTTCCAGGGGGGTATGTGCTCCCTCTTGTCCTCATTAGTAAGCCTGTTCTCTGCTAGCCACCTCCGTGACTCTGTTTCTGACCTACGCCTCTCCTTCAGTCAGTTTCCCCCCATTTGTCAAAGCTCTAACAAAAGCTACCTATTCAGAGACGCCTACCACCTGATGTCATAAAGTTTCTCACACTTCCAAGGTCAGTTCCCCAAGCGAGAAACTGCATATCGTCTATAGGCTTCCATTTGTATTCCCATCTCACTGCTAACTACCCCCCCCCTTTTGTCCCCAACAAGTACCTAACAACTAGCTCCCAACTCCTCCTCATCCTATATGTGTCTTATCCTTATATAATGCCCCCTGTGCAGAGCTATGGGATGTGCTAAACATAATAATAATCATTTTCAGCAATAATCTGTAGTGTTACATAAGTTGACACCTACACATTCCCAGTTATGGCAGCAGGGTTATATGAGAGTCTTGATCATAATGCATTTTATCTTTGTAGCTGCTCAATGCTTCAGGCTTTTTATATCTTGTGTGAACCACATTTCTCAGCTTGTTTGTTTGCACTGAGACATTCGCCTCTGTATTCGCACCAGCGATCTCTCATTATATGTGGTATCTATGGAGCTCTCTGCCAGCTAGTAAAATATTACTGTGCCTCTGAGGGATCCTGTTATCTTCCTAAAGGATAAGTGTATTTTTGAGTTTGAATAATTCTATAATACATAGGCCTCTTTGTATGAAGCCGTCTACTTACCTACATTCCCCTGCCCAATACGCTCGCCTAAGCTCACCTATCATTGCCGCCGTGGACCTGAATACGTTCGCCAAAGTTATCAAAAAATCTGTCAAGAAGCCTCGCACCAAGTACGGAGCGATGAGCAGCGGACTGTTGTTAACTGACAGTCATCGATCTCGCTGCTCATCGGCTTCTTCGCAGATTTTTTGATAGCCTGTCACTAAGCACCCACACTAAACTACACTGTTTTACCCCCTAAACTACCACTCCCGGAGCCCCCCACAATTAAATAAAGTTATTACCCCCTAAACCGCCGCACCTGGACCCCGCCGCAACAATAATAAATGTATTAACCCCTAAACTGCCGCTCCCGGGACCCCGCCGCCACCTACATCATACCTATTAACCCCTATCCTGCCCCCCACTACACCGCCGCAACCTACATTAAACTCATTAACCCCTAAACCGCCGCTCCCGGACCCCGCTGCAACTGAATTAAATGTTTAACCCCTAAACCGCCGCTCCCGGACCCCGCCGCCACCTATATTAAACTTATTAACCCCTAAATCTAAGTCTAACACTAGCACCCCCCTAACTTTAATATTATTTTAATAAATCTAAATAAAACTTACTATTATTAAAGGGACAGTCTACACCGGAATTTTTATTGTTTTAAAAGATAGATAATCCCTTTATTACCCATTCCCCAGTTTTGCATAACTAACACATTTATAATAATATACTTTTTACCTCTGGGATTATCTTGTATCTAAGCCTCTGCAAACTGCCCCTTTATTTCAGTTCTTTTGACAGACTTGCAGTTTAGCCAATCAGTGCCTGCTCCCAGATAACTTCACGTGTACAAGCACAGTGTTATCTATATGAAACACATTAACTAACACCCTCTAGTGGTGAAAAACTGTTAAAATGCATTCTGAAAAAAGGTGGCCTTCAAGGTCTAAGAAATTAGCATATGAACCTCCTAGGTTAAGCTTTCAACTAAGAATACCAAGAGAACAAAGCAAAATTGGTGATAAAAGTAAATTGGAAAATTGTTTAAAATTACATGCCCTATCTGAATCATGAAAGTTTATTTTGGGCCTAGACTGTCCCTTTAACTAAATTATTCCTATTTAAAACTAAATACTTACCTGTAAAATAAACCCTAAGATAGCTACAATATAACTAATAATTATATTGTAGCTATTTTAGGATTTATTTTTATTTTACAGGCAACTTTGTATTTGTTTTAACTAGGTACAATAGCTATGAAATAGTTATTAACTATTTAATAACTACCTAGTTTAAATAATTACAAAATTACCTGTAAAATAAATCCTAACCTACGTTACAATTAAACCTAACACTACACTATCATTAAATAAATTAAATAAATTACCTACAATTACCTAAAATTAAATTAAATAAACTAAACTATAGTACAAAAAACAAACACTAAATTACAGAAAATAAAAAAGAATTACAAGAAGTTTAAACTAATTACACTTAATCTAAGCCCCCTAATAAAATAATAAAGCCCCCCAAAATAAAAAAAATGCCCTACCCTTTTCTAAATTACCAAGTAACCAGCTCTTTTACCAGCCCTTAAAAGGGCTTTTTGCGGGGCATTGCCCCAAAGTAATCAGCTCTTTTACCTGTAAAAAAAAAATACAACCCCCCCCAACATTAAAACCCACCACCCACATACCCCTACTCTAACCCACCTAAACCCCCCTTAAAAAAACCTAACGCTAACCCCCTGAAGATCACCCTACCTGCAGCCGTCTTCACCCAACCGGGCCGAAATCTTCATCCAAGGTGCGCAAGGTGGGTGAAGATGGCTCCAGGTAGGGTGATCTTCAGGGGGTTAGCGTTAGGTTCTTTTAAGGGGGGTTTGTGTGGGTTAGAGTAGGGGTATGTGGGTGGTGGGTTTTAATGTTGGGGGGTTGTATTTTTTTTTTACAGGTAAAAGAGCTAATTATTTTGGGGCAATGCCCCACAAAAAGCCCTTTTAATGGCTGGTAAAAGAGCTGGTTACTTGGTAATTTAGAATAGGGTAGGGCATTTTTTTATTTTTGGGGGCTTTATTATTTTATTAGGGGGCTTAGATTAGGTGTAATTAGTTTAAACTTCTTGTAATTCTTTTTTATTTTCTGTAATTTAGTGTTTGTTTGTTTGTTTTTGTACTATAGTTTAGTTTGTTTAATTTAATTTTAGGTAATTGTAGGTAATTTATTTAATTTAGGTGTAATTGTAACTTAGGATTAGTTAGGATTTATTTTATAGGTAATTTTGTAAGTATTTTAGCTAGATAGTTATTAAATAGTTAATAACTATTGTACCTAGTTAAAATAAATACAAAGTTGCCTGTAAAATAAAAATAAATCCTAAAATAGCTACAATATAATTATTAGTTATATTGTAGCTATCTTAGGGTTTATTTTACAGGTAAGTATTTCGTTTTAAATAGGAATCATTTAGTTAATACGAGTAATATTATTTAGATTTATTAAAATAATATTTAAGTTAGAGGGGGTTAGGGTTAGTGTTAGATTTAGGTTTAGGGGTTTATAATTTTAATATAGGTGGCGGCGGTATAGAGGGGGCAGGATAGGGGTTAATAACTTTAATATAGGTGGTGGCGGGGTCCGGGAGCGGCGGTTTAGGGGTTAAACAATTTATTTAGTTTTGGCGGGGTCCGGGATCCGCAGGATAGGGGTTAATAAGTTTATGTAGGTGGCAGCGGTAAAGGGGGTGGCAGATTAGGGGTTAATATGTATAATGTAGATGGCGGCGGGGTCCAGGAGCGGTGGTTTAGGGGTTAACATGTTTATTATAGTTGCGGTGGGGTCCGGGAGCAGCGGTTTAGGGGGTAATAAATTTATTTAGTTGCGGCATTGTAGGGGGGGAGATTAGGGGTGTTTAGACTCAGGGTACATGTTAGGGTGTTAGGTGCAGACATCTCCCATAGGAATCAATTAGATATCGGACAGCAGCGAACATAAGCTTTCACTAAGGTCAGACTCCCATTGATTCCTATGAGATCCGCCGCATCCAGGGCGGCGGATTGAAATCCAGGTACGCTGGGCCGGAATAGTGGCGAGCATACCTGGTAGTAGTTTGATAACTACCAAAAGTAGTCAGATTGTGCCGAACTTGCGTTCTGAACATCTGTAGTGACGTAACCATCGATCTGTGTCGGACTGAGTCCGGCGGATCGTAGGTTACGTCACTATATTCTACTTTTTCTTGGCAGTAGGGGTTGATAACTATGGCGAATCAGCCTCGCCACAAATACGCTGCAGAATTTCAGCGTATTTGCAGTTGACGGCTTGATAACTAGAGGCCAATGTTTCAAGTATTGAGCAGTAAAATACCCATTGTGTCTGCTACAATGGTGGTAGAATTAGTGTAAAGCCTGAAACTTGGGGGTCACTACACAGCCCACTAAGGATATTTATCAGCCTCTCCACTTCTCCAAATGAAATAATATTTGTTCTATCCATAATAGTTGAAGGATCACTAAGACTGCATGTCACTAAAAGCTGCTTATATTACATGGTTTATCAAGTTTCAAAACATCCAAAATTATAATTCCCAAGTTTCATTGAGTCTGTAATTTAAAGGTTAGATTTTTCTTTCCTAAATGCATAATTTTGTGCTTTGCAATGGTGAGTTACAGAGACTATCTAAGCATTTATTTATATATATGTCTAAATATTCTCATTATTTGTGTACAGAAAATAAATCTAAACAAAATCACAAAAAGTACAAGAAGCACAAGAGTCAAGTAGATGTAGGAAAGAGACCACAAGAACACTCCAGTAACTACATTGTATCCTCTAAGGAGGAACACTTCAGTAACTACATTGTATCCTCTAAGGAGGAACACTCCAGTAACTACATTGTATCCTTTAAGGAGGAACACTCCAGTAACTACATTGTATCCCCTAAGGAGGAACACTCCAGTAACTACATTGTATCCTCTAAGGAGGAACACTCCAGTAACTACATTGTATCCTCTAAGGAGGAACACTCCAGTAACTTCATTGTATCCTCTAAGGAGGAACACTCCAGTCACTACATTGTATCCTCTAAGGAGGAACACTCCATTAACTACATTGTATCCTCTAAGGAGGAACACTCCAGTAACTTCATTGTATCCTCTAAGGAGGAACACTCCAGTAACTTCATTGTATCCTCTAAGGAGGAACACTCCAGTAACTACATTGTATCCTCTAAGGAGGAACACTCCAGTAACTACATTGTATCCTCTAAGGAGGAACACTCCAGTAACTACATTGTATCCTCTAAGGAGGAACACTCCAGTAATTACATTGTATCCTCTAAGGAGGAACACTCCAGTAACTTCATTGTATCCTCTAAGGAGGAACACTCCAGTAACTTCATTGTATTCTCTAAGGAGGAACACTCCAGTAACTACATTGTATCCTCTAAGGAGGAACACTCCAGTAACTACATTGTATCCTCTAAGGAGGAACACTCCAGTAACTACATTGTATCCTCTAAGGAGGAACACTCCAGTAACTTAATTGTATCCTCTAAGGAGGAACACTCCAGTAACTACATTGTATCCTCTAAGGAGGAACACTCTAGTAACTTCATTGTATCCTCTAAGGAGGAACACTCCAGTAACTACATTGTATCCTCTAAGGAGGAACAGTGAAATGTGAAGAGAGCAAGCCCATAGCGGCATTTATTTATCTCACATCAATTTCAGGTGTATAAATGTGCATTAAAAAATATTAGAGAAAACAAACTATTTTTTAATGTTTACTAAGAGCTTTGTTGTAAGGGTTCTGGCTTTTTCCCTGGGAATCTAGATTAAAAAGTAAAAAAGCACAATACCAAGTCAGCAAACAAGAAGATTATGTGATGAAGCAAAGAAGAAAACAGAGGGTTTTGGAGCTATAGATGATAAAGATGTTGTTCTGAGTTTCTCTAAAGACATTTTTAACTCATATGATATATCGTGTTATCGATTGAGGCAATTGCAAGATTACTGCTGTCAACACTAAAGCCTCAATTATTTTCCTATCAAGAGTCGTCCTACAGTTTCTCCTGAGAGACACGACCCCTGACTGTGTCACTTGTCACTCCCCCCCCCCCCCCCTTTATGGGTTCCTTTTTGACACTCTGGGTTTTACTATAAAGCTTTTGTTATAAGCCTATGTAAAGCAAACCCCAGCCTTGCATATACACATCTCCTAGTAGGTGTGGAGATCAGGGGTATGAATGGTGCATAGAGCACGTTAAGAACGTCACTAGCCTGGTGGGTAAAAACTCCAACTGGACCTATGTTGAGCTGAGAGGTTTCTTTAAAAAAATAACTGCTATTTACTCTGGCCATATATTTCTTAAACACCCCTTATTAACCATTTATTATTATTATTATTATTATCGGTTATTTGTAGAGCGCCAACAGATTCCACATCACCTAGATTACGAGTTTTGCGCTAAATAGGGTGCGAAAATAACGTCAAAACGTTTGCGTTATTGCACTCTCCATAGCGCTGCCATTACAAGTTACTGAAAACCCTCCTTGTGCTGTGCGTCATGGTGCATTAAGCTCCATACCGCACAAAAGCCAAGGGCGGACTTGACATGCTCGTGCATGCTTTTCCCCCATAGACATCAATAGGGAGAGAGTGTTAGACCTGCGACCGCGGAATGGAGATCGCCGTAATGCAACCCCATTGATGTCCATAGGGAAAAGAAATTTACATTTAAACCTAATACCCTAACATAAACCCCCTAGTCTAAACACCCCTAATCCGCTGCCCCCGACATCGCCGACACCTAAAGTTGTTAACCCCTAATCTGCCACTCCCCAATATCTCTGACACTAAATATAATTATTAACCCCTAATCCGCCGCCCTGGACATCGCCGAGGCCCCCCACATCATAAAACACTTAATTTAACTATTAACCCCTAAACCTAACACCCCCTAACTTTAAATTACACTATAACTATCTTTAAAAAAAATAAAAACTTACCTGTGAAATAAAAAAAAACAACTAAGTTTAAACTATAAATTAACCTAACATAACTATTCTAATAAAATAAAAAAACTATCAATTAAAAAATTCTAAATTAAATTACAAATTTTAAAAAACCTAACACTACGAAAAAATGTAAAAAATCTAAAATTACAGAACATAACACTAAACTACAAAAAATAAAAAAACTCTAAGATTACAAAAAATACGAAATGATCAAAAATAAAAACAATTACACCTAATCTAATAGCCCTATAAAAATAAAAAAGCCCTCCAAAATAAAAACACCCCTTTACCTACAATAATAATAAGCTCTTTTACAAGTGCCCAAAGCCCTAATCGGGGAAAAAAAACACCCAAAACAATGAAAAAAAAAACCTAACACTAACCCCATAAAATCTACTCGCGGTTCCTGAAGTCCGGACAACCATCTTCATCCAGACGGCGAGAAGTCTTCATCCAGGCAGCAGCACCTTCATCCATCTCAGGTATGTCTTCTGACTTGAACAGCCAATAGGATTTCAGTAGCTCTCATCCTATTGGGTGATTTGAACAGCCAATAGGATTTCAGAAGCTCTCATCCTATTGGCTGATTTGAACAGCCAATAGGATTTCAGTAGCTCTCATCCTATTGGCAGTTTTGAACAGCCAATAGGATTGCAGAAGCTCTCATCCTATTGGCTGATTTGAATTTGAAGAATCAAATCAGCGAATTGGAATGCAAGGTACACCATTTTGAAGCAGGTACCTTGCATTCAACTTCAGTGTACGGCAGTGACCGTATGAAGAGGATATTCCACGCAGGATGTCATTGCTCTGCACTGCGCTGCCGGGATGAAGATAGAAGACGTCCCCGAGATGGATTAAGGTGTCGCCGCCTGAATGAAGATGAATTTCCAGACTTCAGGAACTATGAGTAGATTTTATGAGGTTAGTGTTAGGGGTTTTTTTTCTTTTTTTTTAGGTGTTTTTTTTTTTTTAGATTAGGGCTTTGGATAGGATTCTATCAGCCAATCGGAATTAAGGTAGAGAAAATCTGATTGGCTGATTGCATCAGCCAATCAGATTGAAGTTCAATCCGATTGTCTAATCCAATCAGACAATCGTATTAAGCTTGCATTCTATTGGCTGATCGGAACGACTCAAGGTAGGATGATCTTCAGGGGGTTAGCAATAGATTTTTTTAAGGGGGGTTTGTGTGGGTTAGAGTAGGGGTATGTGGATGGTGGGTTGTAATGTTGGGGGGGTATTGTATTTTTATTTTCAGGTGAAACAGCTGATTACTTTGGGGCAATGCCCCGCCAAAAAGCCCTTTTAAGGGCTGGTAAAAGAGCTGATTACGTTTGTAGTTTAGAATAGGGTATGGCATTTTTTTATTTTGGGGGGATTTTTTATTTTATTAGGGGGCTTAGATTAGGTGTAATTAGTTTAAACTTCTTGTAATATTTTTTTATTGTTTGTAATTTAGTGTTGGTTTTTTTTGTATTATAGAATAGTTTATTTCATTGTATTTTAGTTTAGCTAATTGTAGGTAATTTATTTAATTAATTTAATGATAGTGTAGTGTTAGGTGTATTTGTAACTTAGGTTAGGATTTATTTTACAGGTAATTTTGTAGTTATTTTAACTAGGTAGCTATTAAATAGTTATTAACTATTTAATAGCTATTGTACCTAGTTAAAATAAATATAAAGTTGCCTGTAAAATAAATATAAATCCTAAAATAGCTACAATGTAATTATTAGTTATATTGTAGCTATATTAGGGTTTATTTTATAGGTAAGTATTTAGTTTTAAATACAAATAATTTATTTAATTGTAGGAATATTATTTTGTTTAATTTAAATTATATTTATTTTAGGGGGTGTTAGGGTTTGGGTTAGACTTAGGTTTAGGGGTTAATAAATTTATTATAGTAGCGGCGACATTGGGGGCGGGAGATTAGGGGTTAATAATTGTAGGTAGGTGGCGGCGATGTTAGGGAGGGCAGATTAGGAGTTAATAAGTGTAAGGTTAGGAGTGTTTAGACTCGGGGTACATTTTAGGGTGTTAGGTGCAGACTTAGAGAATGTTTCCCCATAGGAAACAATGGGGCTACGTTAGGAGCTGAACGCTGCTTTTTTGCAGGTGTTAGGTTTTTTCCAGCCCAAAATGCCCCATTGTTTCCTATGGGGATATCGTGCATGAGCACGTTTTTCCAGCTTACCGCTACCGTAAGCAACGCTGGTATTGAGGGTTGAAGTGGAGCTAAATTAGGCTTAACGCGCCATTTTCTGAGCCTAACGCAGCCACTCAGACAACTCTAAATACCAGCGTTGTTTGAAGGGTGCGCTGGGAAATCAGCATCAGCTACACGGGTCTTTACCGCCAAAACTCTAAATCTAGGCGTTTTTTTTTTTTATTTCGCAGGTAAGTGTTTATTTTTTTAAAGATAGTTATATTGTAATTTTAATTTAAAGTTAGGGGGTGTTAGGGTTAGAGGTTAATAGTTTAATTTAGTGTTTTGCGATGTGGGGGGACGGTGGTTTAGGGGTTGATAGGTTTAGTTTAGTAGTTACGATGTGGGGCGCTTGAGGTTTAGGGGTTAATACTTTATTATAGTTTTGTTGATGTGGGGGGCTGGCGGTTTAGGAATTAATAGGTTTTTTTTAGGTGTCGCGGATGTTGGGGAGCGGCGGATTAGGTTTTAATAACTTTTACTAGTGTCGACGATGTCGGGAGCGGCAGTTTAGGGGTCAATAGGTTTATATAGTGTTGGCAATGTCGGGGTGGCAGATTAGGGGTTAATAGGTTTATTTATTAGTCACGATGTGGGTGGGCGGCAAATTAGAGGTTAATAAGTTTAATATAGTGTTTGTGATATGGGCGGCAGTTTAGGGGTTAATAGGTGTTTAATGGGTGTTAGTGTACTTTGTAACTGTTTAGTTATGAGTTTTGTGAAACATTTTTGTTTCACAAAATCCATATCTACCGGTCTCAGATGGTGGTATGGATCGTGTCAGTATAGGCAGTAATGCAAGCATTTTAGCCAGACCGCACAACCTGTAATACAGGCGCTATGAAAATCTTGCACTCAAACTTAATTTTTTTGAGTGCGGGATGGACGTTGCGTTACAAGCTAAAATGCTTGCATTATAGCTATACCGCAGCAACTCGTAATATGCATTCCCAACCATTCCACACGCAATGGACAATTTTTCAGCTGTATAGCTGTACTGCAAAACTCGTAATCTAGCCGCATATTTTTACATAAAAAAAGGTCATTGCATTCTCGTGATAACGTATCTACCAGCCTCATTTTCCAGAGTGATGAGTATAACCGTATACTATGTTTTATGCCTACTTATCTGTATTATACTCATATATATTCAAGTTTCCCTAGTCAAGAAGTACCATTAAATCTCAATTCATGTTTAGATTTCCATTCTTTTTTTTAAACACTGCTTTCTGAAGCACAAACTCCTTGCTTGTGGCTGCATATTTTCTTTGGAGCTTATTCGCTGTGTTTGATTCTTATTTAACACTTTGTTGTATCGACTGAACTTGAAAAAAATATAGGAGCATAATTATTTTTGTTAATCCCCTTTATCTGAAACTATACTTATTAGTATACTTTTTGAATAATTCATATTTAAAGAGACAGACTGGAAATAAAACATAAAAAGAAATACAACTTTCTTTCCTAAGATATGAAGAGTCCACAACGTCATTCAGTTACTAGTGGGAATATCACTCCAGGCCAGCAGGAGGAGGCAAAGAGCACCACAGCAAAGCTGTTAAAGTGGCAGTAAACCTAAAAAAGAATGTTGTATAATTCTACACACAGTGCAGAATTATATAACATTATCTTAGCGCAAACACAAAGTATTGCTGCAATATTTTATTATCATTTACCATTTTACAGACAGCCGCTCGTTGCTGTACTGAGCGGGTCTGTTTTTTTCTAAGCGCATCTGGGCACGCTGTCTATTCACAGCTGGCCCGATCGCGCCATTAAACTAAATGTAGCTCGCTCCCAGTAGGTTTTCTTTGCTTGCTTAGCTAGAACAGGCTAACTGACAAACTGCTTGAGTTTGAAACCAGCTGCAGCTACTTGCATCTTACGTTGTAGGCAGAGGGAAACGCACGCCTTTTACTTGCTGCGTAATTTCCTCTCTCTGCTGGTCATGTGACTTCTCTCTACTGTCGGATATTCACGGAGCGGAGCAACGTCATTGAATTTCAGTCTCTTCAGTGTCAATCTACTACACCATGTTCAAAATTATTATGCAAATTCTATTTCAGTGTCACAAAGATTAAATATATTTTTTTCAGTTTAACTCATGGATGGCATTGTGTTTAAGGGCTCTTTTGATCACTGAAAACAATCTCGGACACCTGTGATAATTAGATTGCCAGGTGAGCCCAATTAAAGGAAAAACTACTAAAGGAGGGTGTCCCAAATTATTAAGCAGAGCACCATTTTCAAGCAATATGGGGAAGAAAAAGGATCTTTCTGCTGCCGAAAAGAGTGAAATAGTTCAATGCCTTGGACGAGGTATGAAAACATTAGATATTTCATGAAAACTTAAGCGTGATCATCACACTATTAAGAGATTTGTGGCTGATTCAGAGCACAGACGGGTTCATGCAGATAAAGGCACATTGAGGAAGATTTCTGCCAGATCCATGCATCGGATCAAGAGAGCAGCTACTAAAATACCATTACATAGCAGCAAACAGATATTTGAAGCTGCTGGTGCCTCTGGAGTCCCACGAACATCAAGATGTAGAATCCTCCAGAGTCTTGCAACTGTGCATAAACCTTCCATTCGGCCACAACTAACCAATGCTCACATGCAGAAACTGCTGCATTGGGCAGAAAAATACATGAAGACTAATTTTCAAACAGTCCTGTTCACTGATGAGTACCGTGCAACCATGAATGGTCCAGATGGATGGAGTAGTAGATGGTTGGGGGACGGCCATCCGGTTCCAACAAGGCTGCAATGTCAGCAAGGTGGTGGTGGAGTCATGTTTTGGGCCGGAATAATAGAAAGAGTGTTGGTCGGCCCCTTTATGGTCCCCGAAGGTGTAAAGATGACCTCTGCAAAGTATGTGGCGTACCTGACTGACCACTTCCATCCCTGGTACAGAAGGAAGAACTATGCTTTCCGTAATAAAATCATCTTCATGCATGATAATGCACCATCTCATGCTGCAAAGAATACCTCTGCATCAATGGCTGCTATTGGGATAAAAGGAGAGAAAGTCATGGTGTGGCCTCCATCCTCCCCTGACCTCAATCCTATTGAGAACCTTTGGAGCCTCCTCAAGCAAAAGATCTATGAGGGTGAGAGGCAGTTTACATCCAAACAATACCTCTGGGAGGCTATTCTGACATCTTGCAAACAAATTCAAGCAGAAACTGTCCAAAAACTCACAAGTTCAATGGATGCAAGACTTGTGAAGCTGGTGATTGAAATAGCTTTTGATTTCAGTAAATATGCTGCAAACACAACAAATGACAATGTTCAGTTCTTTACAACTTATAAAGTGTTTTGAAACTTACTGTGCATAATAATTTGGAACAGTGCATTGTAAGTTTTTTATTTTGAAAAAAAAAAGCATACTGTTATCATTAGGAGGTTTGTTCAATAAAATTTGAATTGTACTCTTTATAGTTGATAACTTGAGAATTATGCTGACTGTTGTTTACATCAATTATTTAGGTAAATGAGAAAGATATCATTGGCATAATAATTTGGAACAGGGTGTAAATGATCGTTTTAGAGACTTCTGGCAGCCAAATTGTGGCAGTGTATTTAAAAAAAATCTACAATTTGGGGAATTTTTTATTTAGTATTATGGACATGGATCAAGACTGTCACCTAGATTAAGAGTTTTGTCAGTAATGCTGTGCGGTGCTAACGAGCAGTTTTCCCTCACCGATCACCTACAGATAACGCTGGTATTACGGGTTTTTACAAACCCGGCGTTGGCCACAGAAAAGTGAGTGGAGAGCAAAATTTAGCTCCACATCTCACCTCAATACAAGCGCTGCTTATGGTAGCGGTGAGCTGGCAAAACGTGCTTGTACACAATTTCCCCATAGGAATCAATGGGGCAGAGCTGGCTGAAAAAAACCTAACACCTGCAAAAAAGCAGCGTAAAGCTCCTAACGCAGCCCCATTGATTCCTATGGGGAAATACTTTTTATGTCTACACCTAACACCCTAACATGAACCCCGACTCTAAACACCCCTAATCTTACACTTATTAACCCCTAATCTGCTGCCCCCGACATCGCTGACACCTGCATTATATTATTAACCCCTAATCTGCCGCTCCGGACACCGCCGCCTCCTACATTATACTTATGATCCCCTAATCTGCCGCCCCCAACATCGCCGCAACCTACATTATATTATTAACCCCTAATCTGCTGCTCCGGACACCGCCGCCACCTACATTATACTTATGATCCCCTAATCTGCTGCCCCAAACATCATCATTATATTTATTAACCCCTAATCTGCCGCCCCCAATGTCGCTGCAACCTAACTACACTTATTAACCCCTAATCTGCCGCCCCCAACGTCGCCGCAACTATATTAAAGTTATTAACACCTAAACCTAAGTCTAACCCTAACACCCCCCTAACTTAAATATAATTTAAATAAATCTAAATAAAATTACTATAATTCACTAAATTATTCCTATTTAAAACTAAATACTTACCTATAAAATAAGCTAGCTACAATATAACTAATAGTTACATTGTAGCTAGCTTGGGGTTTATTTTTATTTTACAGGCAACTTTGTATTTATTTGAACCGGGTACAATAGTTATTAAATAGTTATTAACTATTTAATAACTACCTAGTTAAAATAAAGACAAATTTACCTGTAAAATAAATCCTTACCTAAATTACAATTACACCTAACACTATAATTAAATTAATTACCTAAATTAACTACAATTAAATACAATTTTAAAATATCTAAAGTACGAAACCCCCCCACTAAATTACAGAAAATAATAAAATAATTACAAGTTTTTTAAACTAATTACACCTAATCTAATCCCCCTAATAAAATAAAAAGCCCCCCAAAATAATAAAAAGCCCTACCCTATACTAAATTACAAATAGCCCTTAAAAGGGCCTTTTGAGGGGCATTGCCCCAAAGTAATCAGCTCTTTTACCTGTAAAAAAGTACAATGCCCCCCCAACATTAAAACCCACCACCCACACACCCAACCCTACTCTAAAACCCACCCAATACCCCCTTAATAAAATCTAACACTAACCCCTTGAAGATCACCCTACCTTGAGAAGTCTTCACCTAGCCGGGCCGAAGTCATCAACAAAGCCGGGTGAAGTGGTCCTCCAGACGGGCAGAAGCCTTCATCGAAGCCAGCCAGAAGAGGTCCTCCAGACGGCAGAAGTCTTCATCCAGACGGCATCTTCTATCTTCATCCTAAGAAAACCACCCTTGTAGCTGGAACAAGAGAATTATTTTCCAGATTCACTTTCCAACCGTGGGAACGTAGAAAAGACAACAAGATCTCTGTATGAGAGGTCATCTTCTATCTTCATCCATCCGGCTGGAGCGGCTCCATCTTCAAGACATCTGACGCAGAGCATCCTCTTCAAACAAAGTCTAACTGAAGAATGAAGGTTCCTTTAAATGATGTCATCCAAGATGGCATCGCTTGAATTCCGATTGGCTGATAGAATTCTATCAGCCAATCTGAATTAAGGTAGAAAAAATCCTATTGGCTGATGCTATCAGCCAATAGGATTGAGCTTGCATTCTATTGGCTGATCCAATCAGCCAATAGAATGCCAGCTCAATCATATTGGCTGATTGCATCAGCCAATAGGATTTTTTCTACCTTAATTCCGATTGGCTAATAGAATTCTATTAGCCAATCGGAATTGAAGGGACACCATCTTGGATGACGTCATTTAAAGGAACCTTCATTCTTCAGTTGGACTTCGTTTGAAGAGGATGCTCCGCGTCGGATGTCTTGAAGATGGAGCCACTCCAGCCGGATGGATGAAGATAGAAGATGACCTCTCATACAGAGATCTTGTTGTCTTTTCTACGTTCCCACGGTTGGAAAGTGAATCTGGAAAATAATTCTCTTGTTCCAGCTACAAGGGTGGTTTTCTTAGGGACCATAATAGATTCCCTATCTATGAAAATTTTTCTGACGGAGGTCAGAAAATCCAAAATTCTCTCCTCTTGCATCTCTCTTCAGTCTACTGTTCGGCCATCAGTGACTCAATGTATGGAGGTTAATTGGTCTGATAGTCGCTTCGATGGACTTCATTCCCTTTGCTCGAGCTCTGCAAGTATGTGTGCTCAGACAATGGAACAGAGACCATTCGGATCTGTGTTAGATGATAGATCTAGACCAGTCAACAATAGACTCTCTCCCGTGGTGGCTTTCTCAGGACCATCTTGGCTGGGGAGCAGTCTGGGACTCGTTAAAGGCAGAGGGACTATGGAGTCTGCTCTTCCCATAAACATTTTGTAATTGAGAGCGATTTACAATGCTCTGATGGCTTGGCCTCAATTGTCCTTAGCCTGGTTTATCAGGTTTCAGTCGGACACCGTCACCTCATTGGCTTACATCAACCACCAGGGAGGAACTCGGAGTTCCTTAGCCATGAAGTAGGTGGCATGGATTATTCAGTAGGCGGAAGCTCACAATTGTTGTCTATCTGTCATCAACATTCCTGGAGTGGACAACTAGAAAATGCTTTTTCTGAGCGACAGACATTTCATCCCATGGAGTGGGCTCTCCATCCAGAGATGTTCTCCAGGTTAACCCTCAAATGGGGGGTGTCGGAGTTGGATCTGATGGCATCTCGGCAAAATGCCAAGCTTCCAAGGTACGTTTCAAGGTCAAGAGATCCTCAGGCCGCTCTTATAGATGCTCTGGCGGTTCATTGGGATTTCATTCTAGCATACCTGTTTCTTCCATTTGCGCTCCTTCCATGAGTTATTGCTCATATCAAACAGGAGAAAGCATTGGAAATTCTAATAGCTCCTGCATGATCTTGCAGGATCTGGTATGCAGATTTAGTGAAGATGTCTTCTCATCCTCCTCTGAGGAAGGACTTTCTAACTCAGGGTCCATGCCTCCATCCAAATTTTGTTTCTCTAAAGCTGACTGCTTGGAAATTGAATGCTTAGTTCTGTCTAAGCGTGGTGTCGGTCATTGAGACTATGATCCAGGCTTGCAAGCCTGTTACTCGAAAAATTTACCATAAGGTATGGCCTAAATACCTTTATCGGTGTGACTCTACGGCTATACTTGGAGTAGCGTCAGGATTCCTAGAATTTTGTCTTTTCTCCAGGAAGGTCTGGAGAAAGGGTTGTCAGTCAGTTCTCTGAAAGGTCAGATTTCTGCATTATCTATTTTGTTACACAAGCATCTGGCGGTTTTGCCAGATGTTCAATCTTTTTGTCAGGCCCTGGTCAGAATCAGGCCTGTGTTTAAACCTGTTGCTCCTCCTTGGAGCCTTAATCTTGTTCTTAACGTTTTGCAGCAGGCTCTGTTTGAGCCAATGCATTCCATAGAAATTAAGTTGCTATCTTGGAAGGTTTTGTTTCTTATTGTTATCTTTTCTGCTTGAAGAGTTTCAGAACTCTCGACTTTGCAGTATGATTCGCCTTACCTTATTTTTCATGCGGATAAGGCAGTTCTTTGTACTAAATTGAGGTTTCTTCTTAATGTGGTTTTGGATAGAAATATTAATTAGGAAATTGTTGTTCCTTCTCTCTGTCCCAATCCTTTTTCTCATAAAGAACGTCTGTTGCACAACTTGGATGTTGTGCACGCTCTAAAATTCTACCTACAGGCGACTAAGGATTTTCGCCAGTCTTCTGCCCTGTTTGTTTGTTTCTCAGGAAAGCGTAAGGGTCAAAAGGCTACTTCTACTTCTCTTTCCCTCTGGTTTAGAAGTATGATTCGTTTTGTTTATGAGACTGCTGGGCAACAGCCTCCTGAGAGAATTACAGCTCATTCCACAAGGGCTGTCTCCTTCTTCTTGGGCCTTCAAAGATGAAGCTTCTGTGGAATAGCTTTGTAAGGATGCAACTTGGTCCTCTCTGCATACTTTTTCCAAATTTTACGAATTTGATACTTTTGCCTCGGCTGAGGCCTCTTTTGGGAGAAAGGTTCTTCAAGCGGTGGTGCCTTCTGTTTAGGTCTGCCTATCTTGTTCTCCCTCCCTGTTCATTCTGTGTCCTCTAGCTTGGGTATTGGTTCCCACTAGTAATTGAATGACATTGTGGACTCTCCATATCTTAGGAAAGAAAAAAAAATTTATGCTTAACTGATAAATGTCCTTCTTTCCGGATATGGAGTCCACAACCCCACCCTTTATTAAGACAGTTATTTTTTACTAAACCTCAGGCACCTCTACACCTTTGTGTTAATTTTTTTCCAATTCCCTTCTGTCGAATGACTGGGGATTATGGGTAGGGGAGTGACACTTAACAGCTTTGCTGTGGTGCTCTCTGCCTCCTCCTGCTGGCTAGGAGTGATATTCCCACTAGTAATTGAATAACGTTGTAGACATATGCTGAAAGAAAGACATTTATCAGGAAAGCATACATTTTTTTTTTTTACTTTTTTTCTAGTTTGATAGAGCAAACACACAGATTTATAAAATGTTATATCAAATGTGTAAAATCCCTATGAACTTTTTTTTACTGTTTTGTTGTTTTGAAAGAACATGCAAATCTGATTTATCAAACACTATATCAGGTGAAAAGGATCATTATCATCAAGAGCATGCTAATTAAACACATCATTCATTAATTTATATTTTGGCCTTTAAAGGAAATGCTAAATAGATTTACCTTTTTGCAGCAAAACAATTACTTTAATTTACATATGAATTAAAACTGTTGATGTCGAAAGAAAATTCAGAGGATAAGAACATATGAACAAAGGTTTCATCATATTTGTAAGTGAGAGAGCCATCCAATTAGTTATTTCTATGCATATTTAGGTAATTATGCTAACAGAGATTCAAAAGCGCTAACAAGATTCATCAGCTCATTGGAGAAATACTTGAACATCACAATCTATAGAAACAAAAGTAAATTATATGCTTCATAATAAAATAAATAAATAAATACAACTATATGCTTCATAATAAAATAAATAAATAAATACAACTATATGCTTCATAATAAAATAAATAAATAAATAAATACAACAACTATATGCTTTATAATAAAATAAATAAATAAATACAACTATATGCTTCATAATAAAATAAATAAATAAATACAACAACTATATGCTTTATAATAAAATAAATAAATAAATACAACAACTATATGCTTTATAATAAAATAAATAAATACAACTATATGCTTCATAATAAAATAAATAAATAAATACAACTATATGCTTTATAATAAGATAAATAAATAAATACGACTATATGCTTTACAATAAAATAAATAAATAAATACAACTATATGCTTCATAATAAAAAAAAATACACTATATGCTTCATAATAAAATAAATAAATGCAACTGTATGCCTCATAGATAAAATAAATAAATACAACCATATGCTTCATAATGAAATAAATAAATACAACTATATGCTTCATAATATATAAAATAGTAACATAGTAGATGAGGTTGAAAAAAGACTGAAGCCTATCGAGTTCAACCTATACAAATTTTAAAAAAAAATCATAAAAAAGCTCCAGTTAAGATTAAATGAATCCCATTAAAAGGTGATCCATTTAACACAAGCAAGCATATCCATGAATTCTGTTTCTAGCCAGAAATATATCCAAACCATTTTTAAATGTATCTAAGGTATTGGCATTCACTACCTCCTTAAGTAATGAGTTTCACAATTTTATTACTCTTACAGTGAAAAAATGTTTCAGTTGAAGGAGATTAAATCTCCTTTCCTCCAGCCTTAAATTGTGACCTCTTGTCACAAACAATTTTCTTGGAATAAACGGTGCTTATGTCATCTCTGTATATGGGCCTTGAATATATTTATATAAAATAATCATGTCACCTCTCAAGTGGCTTTTTTCTAGAGAAAACAGACCCAGTTTGGCTAACCCCTTCTCATAGCTTAAATTGTCCATTCCCCTTATTAGTTTTGTGGCCCTTTTCTGAACTTTTTCTAAGTCTGCAATGTCTTTTTTACAATTATATGCTTCATAATAAATAAATAAATAAATAAATACAACTATATGCTGAATAATAAAATAAATAAATACAACCATATGCTGAATAATAAAATACATAAATACAACTATATGCTTCATAATAAAATAAATAAATAAATTCAACTATTTGCTTCATAATAAAATAAATAAATAAATACAACTATATTCTTTATAAAAAAATAAATAAATACAACTATATGCTTGATAATGAAAATAAATAAAACTATATGCTTCATAATAATAATAAAAAATAACCCACTGCTAAAAGTACTAATACTCTGTACAACAGAATATTGGTCAACTATGTATATAGAATGTTGTGTATTATCAACCATAAAAGTATATTCCTTAGATTTTCTAAGTTGATGCCTCTACATAGCAACAATTGTATATTCAGACTAAATACTCAAAATAAATACAAATTAATATTATTTATTTGCTTAAAGGGATACTGAACCCAATTTTTTTTTCTTTCATGATTCATATAGAACATGCCATTTTAAGCAACTTTCTTATTTACGGCTGTTATCAATTTTACCAAGAGAACAAAGAAAAATTGATAATATGACCCCTGATGACCCTGTTTCCGGTGGAGCCTTCAGGCTTGCTGCAAACAGCAGTTATGAAGCAGTGTTCAAGACCGCTGCTTCATAACTGGTCTGCTGCCTCTGAGGCTGCGGTCTGCAATCCGCCCAATCCTAGACGATCGGGTTGATTGACACCCCCGGCTAGCACAAATCTGCAGGGAGCAGCATTGCAAAAGCAGTTCACAAGAACTGCTTGTGCAATGATAAGCGGATCATGTCGGACAGACTGATGATAAATCAGCGCCTATGTGTGCTATTTGTAGTGATATATAAATTGGGGTCTGGGTATGCATGACCTCTACTTGTGCCCCTGTTAAGCTAATGCTCTCTGGTTCCTATGGCTAATTCATTTACTTCTGGTGGTAAGTAGCACCACACCCAACATCACCTAAAATGCCCATCTTGTATGCAACATACATCTGCCTTGTCATTCTGAAGCCTACTAGGGGTTGCATTGTGCTCTTGTGTGACCACCCTAGATACCACATCTGTGTATTTATACATCTGGCTGGTTCTGTAGACAGCATACTGGTTCAGAATTTGTGTCTTCAACTAAAATTTGCCATTGGCATGAACTTGATGTTCCTATTTATAAATGAACCACTGCTTAAATGTGGCCCAGGGAAAGATTATTGCTCAGTCACAAAAAGCTATACAATTTACCTCTCAAGGATAAGAAATCAGATAGATGGATTGTTCTTACATGAATGAAAATTCCCTTTAGGTATAAAACTCTTGAAAAAAGATCTGATATCTAGCTGGGACTGTAGGTGTAATTCAAGGCACGATTTACTCAGTTATATATATTGAATTGTTTACTCCAACACACTTCATTAATATAAAGTCACATAGCTCTTTGGGGAGAGTATTGCACAAAACAACTGGCCTCCAACGCTTATTGAAAACTTTATGAATCACTATAAGTAGAATGGAAAGGCTGTGCTCTCTGATAACCAGCAATATAGTTCTGTCATGCAAACTGAAGTGCTGTACAATGTGACACTTCACAAAGACATTTATTCTGACAGCTGTCCTCTTGAATACAACTCTGCTGTTTCAGGAAATATTTCATGCACAAAGCAGCCTCACCTAGAAATACTCAGGTGCTGTGCTCAGTGTGCACAACTCCTTTTTTACAGTTGATAATTAATAATCCGAGTTTGCTTGTGTCTAAATTACAGGCAGAAATGGATACAAAATGCATTGAGATTATAATAGAGATGGGCATTCATTTTTTTGACAAATGCACATTTGTTCTTTTTAACAAACGAAAATCCGAATGAATACATCAAGGAGAATAAAGAAAACTACAAAATCGTCAGTATTTATTCATTTCCTTTCATTTTTTTAAGCGGTTATTACTTACCTTAGCGTGCTCTCCATGCTCTCCAGAGCACATTAAGGTAAGTGTTGTAGCTACAGGTGAACTTTTCACCTGAAGATTTGAAACATTTGAATTAGGAATGTGAGAAGTGAACTCAGGCGCCAACAATACTGAGGCTAAGGTTAAAAAATGAGGATTTATTACATATAATCACAAATATACATATACATATATAGCTGCATGGATCCACGCTAAAAATGGTCTAAAAATTAATCTAAAAATTCTAAAAACAATCTAAAAGCAATCTATGAGGAACAGACTGTTACGTGTGTCCCAATGCGGTACAATTGGTCCCTGAAAGTTACATAGTGATTGTGAGTGACCTTGTGAAAAATGTTAAATTCAAACAATTAAAACAAAGTGTAAAATCAATGAAACAATCCAACTCCTGGAAAATGTGGAAGATGATAAAGTTGTTAAAACTGAAAATTGTGACTGTGTGTACGGTGCCCCTAGTAAAGGGGGGTGCTAAAAGTCTGAAAAATTCAAAAAAATCAAAAAAATGGTCCAAACAAATTCCAATGTTAAATCCAAGACAATTCTGTGGTGTGTCTTAAATGTGACCTTAAATGATTTACAGAGGTCCTGTAAGTGTCCAAGAAAATTAAAAGTGGAAGTCAATTTGCTCTGTACTTGTCCAGTGTGAAATATCCTTCAGTGCACAAAAAAATAGCAAAAAATACAACAGAAAAATGGCAAAAAATAAATATATAAAAAATAAAAAATCAAAAAGTGAAAATGACAGAAAAAAACCTGCGAAGAGAAGATGAGACACAATGTGTAAAACCTTTACAGAAATATCCTCCTAATGAAATAGAGCTTACCAGGTCTACGCGTTTCGGCCTCTCCTAGGCCTTTATCAAGACTGAATGGTAAGCTGTTAATGTTGGCCTTTTATAGGGCCTTTAGTGTTGTAACCGGAAATGGAAGTAGTTGATGACTTCCGGTTTTCGTTAAAAATTATATTTCACATTAATATTGTTAATGGGTCTTAATCTGTATGATGTGATATCCTCTTGTAAGATATTTGTTTACACTACCTCTTGTTTTTGTACTTTTTGTCTTACTATTACTTTCAATCCTTAGCCTCTGTATACCTAATGACGTCACTTCCGGTTTGGGTCCGTAATTTATAGTTTAGACAGTTTGGCTATTAGTTCCAATGCTATGGATTGCCCTTTTGTTGGTTACCTAGAGCATTATTCTGTTGAAATTTTGTTGAAATTTTGTAAGTGATATTTTTAAAAGTCGGATTACACGGTTTACTACGTTCCGGTTTTCTAAGGATCCCATTGGTCGTGACGTCATTGGTTGGCGGTATTGGTTGGCGGTATGCGATTCTTAGCCTTACTCCTTTTGTGACTAGTAGGGGTGTGTCAGGCCCCTGTACTCTGATTGGTTGTCTATTTGTGTACATAGTGCTGGATTTTCTTATAATTCCATCGCTGTTTACGATTGTTACTATTGTTACTGAAGGGGGAATATTAGTTACTTATATAATCGCTCAAACAATATCTATAGTTTGGAAATAATACAAAGTTTTTGGAAACCTTATATTTTGGGGGATATGCAAATCACGATGTTTGATTTAGGTCACTTTTCAAAAGCATTTTATGCTGTTGAGAATATAAAAATATTAGTATTTATATGAATCTTACAACATTTGAAAAAGCTATTTGATTTTCAAAATCTTTTTGTACTGTTGAGATATAAACATGTATTAATGATTTATGACGGATGGTGGACATTTCATGTTTTGTTTGCTAAGAGTCAAAATGTTATCAAATAATGTTAGAGAAATACTATTAAAGAATATATATATATATATATATATATATATAATTAACCCTTACTGTGAGTGGTTTTCCAAAGGTTTCCAATTGCTCTCTTTCATAGTATAAAATTTCATGTCCACTATGGGTTGACAGCGATTTTGTCATCTTATCCATTATTAGTTGGGGGGGGGGGGGGGAGCGGTGTGTCGGGGGAAGGATGGTCATTCTAAGTACTGATCGTATTCTATTTTAGGAGACAGTCAGCCAGAATCTGGCTTTTTGGTCTGGCGTCTTCATCTTTATCTGGATGAAGTATAATTTTTTAGTCCTTAGTCTGGCACCTTCATCTTATCTAGATAAAGTGTCATTAGGAATCCTGTGATTATATGATGATGAGCTTACTTCTTTCTTATTGCTCAAAATAGGATGGATATTATTTAATATCTATATTCGGGCTGTAGATATATATACAATATGGACGCTTCTACTATTGATCTTAACATTAATGTGAGGGGTGAATCCGGATTGTCTATCTTTGAATTAGGCAGCTTTTACATTATCTATGCTTGCTTTCTTGTCTCCTTATAAATTAAAATAAATTAAAATAGAGTATAACAATGTCGAAGGTGTTATCTGGATAGGCTACTAGAAGTATGCAGTATGTGAACTTTCACCTCTGGCTAGATTGATTTGGTCCTGTGCTACTGTATTTTAGTCGATATCCCAAATTTCTGGGGGCTTAACAGAGAGCTTTACAATTAGCTTTACAATTAGCTATGGGGGAGATAAATTTGGAGGTCAGGTCTCTAGCTGTCATAATAGACGCTTGTTGGTTGGACTTTCAAGTTTCATCAAATCTAAAGGGGAGATTCCATTACACCCTTGTTCCAACTTATATCTAGAGGGGAGAGTTTCTGAAAATTCTGGGTGAACGTAATCAGATCAAGTTGTATAAATGAGAGAGATCTTCCTTATTGTTCAATCCCTTTGGGTGGAGGCAATCTAGATTAAAGATCCATCTCGACTCGGCGGTGAGTAATTTCTTTGTGTAGTTTCCTCCTCTCCAGTCTTTTCGGATCTTTTGAATTCCCATGAAGGATAGTTCTTTAATATTGCCTTTATGTATAGTTGAGAAATGACTATACAGAACTGTATCCATATTTAACTTTTCAATTAGTAGTAAATGTTCACGTATTCTATCTCGTAGAATTCTTGATGTTTGGCCTATATATTGGAGGCCACATGAACATTGTAGCATATAAACGATCCCTGCATCTTGACATCGGATTAGTTCATTCACTTTATGTTCTTCTTTGGTGGTATGGCTATGGAATGTGGTAGCTTTCTTTCCACGTTTACATGCTTTGCATAGCAGGCATGGGAAAAAACCTTTTACTTCTTTTCCAAATGTATCTAAGATGCCCTGCTTTTTCTTCTTTTCTATACTTGGGGCCAGTTTGCTTCGTAAATTCTTCGTCTTTCGATATACGAATTTTGGTTTTGATGGCAGTCTATCGTCTATTATATCATCTTCTTTCAATAGTGACCAGTGCTTTTGGAATATTCGCTCGATTATATCTTTGTTTTCACTATATTCTGTGATCATCACCACATTAAGGCGGTCATCTTCTGTTATGGATGTTTTTTCTTTGTACTTTAGAAGTTCCTTTCTTTCTATGTTTGCAACTTCTTGGATATTCTGATCCAATGCGTCTTGGTCGTACCCTCTCTCTAGAAATTTGTTCTTGATGATTTCTGCCTGTTCTCCCCATTTCTCCTCTGTCGAGCAATTCTTCTTAATCCTTAATAACTGTCCTTTTGGGATGTTACTCTTCCAGCTTCTATGGTGGCAGCTAGTACTATGTATATAATTATTGCTGTCAACACTTTTAAAATGTGTAGATGTTTCGATCTTGCCATTTCTGACTGCAATATTCAAATCCAGAAAAATCAGCTCCCTGGTACTGCAAGTGTAGGTAAACTTCAAGTTATTCGTACTTTTATTCATGACCTCGATCGTGTAGTCCAAGTCCTCCTGAGTGCCTTTCCAGACGATGATGATGTCATCTATATAACGGCGGTAGAGGACCAGGTCCGCGCTTGCTGGGCATGACTCCCAGAAGATGTTTTCCCACTTGCCCATATATAAGTTGGCATAGCTAGGCGCGAACCTGGTCCCCATTGCTGTGCCGCAAATTTGTTGGTAATAATTTCCATCGTCATGGAAATAATTGTGGGTCAATATATACTGAATACCATCTAAGATGAAGTCTTTTTGGACCTCAGGGACTTCTGGGTCTTTATTAAGGAAGAATTTGACTGCCTCCAAACCATCTTCATGGGGGATACACGTATATAGTGACATCACATCACAGGTTGCAAAGATGTAGTCCTTCTCCCATGGGATCTCCTCTAGGAGGTTTAGTATTTGCGTGGAGTCTTTAAGATATGACGGTAGCTGTTTTACATATCTTTGAAGGTTAAGATCAATGTATTCCGAGAGGTTACTACTCAGAGAACCGATACCCGAAATTATCGGTCTTCCTGGTGGTTTCTGTAATGTTTTGTGAATCTTCGGTAGATGATATATTACCGGAGTGATGGGATGGTTTATATTGATGTAGTCATATTCTTTCTTGCTTAATATTCCTTGTTCTTTAGCCTGATCTAGAATCTGCAATAGTTCCTTCTTATACACACCTAGCGGATTTGAGGGTAGTTTTCGATATGTCTCTCGGTCTCCCAAGATCCTAGCATTTTCCAGTTTGTAGTCAGCTCGGTCCATGATGACAATTCCACCACCCTTGTCCGCTGGTTTAATGGTCAAATTGTGGTTGTCTTCTAGTGTCTTGATCGTCTTAATCTGTTGGTTTGTGAGGTTTCTTGTTCTCAACTTTAATTTTTTAGATTGTAACTCCTTGATTTCTTTGCAGACTATTGTCTCAAATGCCTCAATTGAGGCCCCTTTGCTATTTATGGGGAAAAAAGATGATTTTGGTCTCAGGCTTGTGTGTCTGTAGCTGTCGTTTTGTTCCTGTGGGCTCCCCATAGTTCTTTCTGTTGCTAACTTAGCAAAGAATCTTTTTAATGTGAGTTTCCGGATGAATTCTTTTGTGTTAATGAAGGTCTGGAATTTATCCAAACTTCTCGTCGGTGCAAAGGAGAGACCGAACTTGAGAATGGTGTTTTCTTCTTCAGTTAGAGTGTGCGAGCTTAAATTGAATATCCCCTCGGTGTTTCCCGTGGTGGTTATTCCATTCATCTCGATCCCTCTCTTATTTAGTTTCGCCCCTCCTCGCCTTCCTCTGTGTGTCTTCTTCTTGTCGAGGTTGTTGGTTTGTCTTGTTCTGTTTCTCTCTGTGGTCTTGGGGCTCTGTCTCTCTCTCTGCTGTATGCATGGTTCAATCCTAAAAAAGATTGATCTGTCATGATGCCCGATGTGGATCTTTGAAGTTCTTTCTGTGATTCCATTTTTTTGGGTCGTTGTTGGATTTTCCATTCTTCCCTTGTATGCCCCTCATCTTTTCTATGAGTACTTGGTCCTTCTTTCTTAGTTGGCGTTCTGTACATATTGTTCCTCCTGTGGTATGTATCATCTCTGTTGTCATTTTCCTCATGGTGATAAAATTCCCTCTGGTTTTGATAGCTGTATCCATTATCGTTCCGTCTATAGTAATTCATTCTCCCCTAGTAATATTGTTGTTTTGGTGAATATTGATGTTGGTAATCTCCCCTATTGTGTCTTTTATCCTAGTTATAGTCCCATCTACTATGCCAGTTTTCCCTCCTTCCTCTGGGTGTATATTCTTCCCTCCCTCTGTATTCTCTTTCTTTATTGTGTTCCCACCGATTCCCGTAATTTTGTCCTCTATTGTTATAGTAGGGTCTCGGTCTATTGTTGCCAAATGGCGTTTGAATATGGTGGTGGGGTCTTGTATAATTTCTCCTATAGGATCTATTCATGTCTTCATTTTTTGGTCTGTATTGTCTAGTCGTTTGCCTCCTTGAGTCATAATCATATCCCATATCCTGTTGATGATCACCCCTTGATTCAGTGTGGGTAATTATGTCTTCCTTTTCCCCCTCCAATTGCGTGTCTATGGTTTCTTCTGTCGTGGTGTTAGTGTGTTCATCATTTTTTATCTCTTTATTTTCTAATTCTCTTAGCAATTTTTTGGGTTTTTTCTGTATGACGTCATCTCTGATCTTTTTTATTTTTTTAAATAGGTTATCTTTCCTTTCTATAATGTCTGCGGAATCCTGTCCGGAGTGTTCTAAATTAATTAGAATTTCTTCATTTTCCTTAATTTTTAGGTCCATGTGTAATGCTAATGATTCTCTGTACTCTATAATAAGTCTGATCAACTGTCTAGACGTATTTATTAAGACAAGTCTCCATTTCTCAGAAATGGGGTCTGATAGAGGGAAAGCACATTCTTTATGCGTCATGAGCCCTTTTGGAATAATTTCTAATTCCAAACATTTTTTCAGAAATGCAATTTCTGCTTTATATTTTACTTCTGAAATTAGAAGTTTTTCTAATTCCCTAAATATAGATTGTATGTCTACAGTTTCATCTTCGTCTAGTTCGACACATATCATTTTGGTTTGTTTATTTACATTAAATGATACATCTTGGCGAAGTGAGGCTAAGGACTCCATATCTATATGTTCCAAATAGTCTATGAAGAATGTAAAATATAAATGTCGATGTAGTGGCTGCTAGAATATTACTAGGATAAGTAACTAAGAGTAAGAAAAGGGGAAGGATATCCCAGCGCCAGCCAAACCTTATATGCCTGAGACAGTGGTACCTAGCTACCACTAAGTGAAAACAGAAATGTGAGAAGTGAACTCAGGCGCCAACAATACTGAGGCTAAGGTTAAAAAATGAGGATTTATTACATATAATCACAAATATACATATACATATATAGCTGCATGGATCCACGCCAAAAATGGTCTAAAAATTAATTAATCTAAAAATTCTAAAAACAATCTAAAAGCAATCTATGAGGAACAGACTGTTACGTGTGTCCCAATGCGGTACAATTGGTCCCTGAAAGTTACATAGTGATTGTGAGTGACCTTGTGAAAAATGTTAAATTCAAACAATTAAAACAAAGTGTAAAATCAATGAAACAATCCAACTCCTGGAAAATGTGGAAGATGATAAAGTTGTTAAAACTGAAAATTGTGACTGTGTGTACGGTGCCCCTAGTAAAGGGGGGTGCTAAAAGTCTGAAAAATTCAAAAAAATCAAAAAAATGGTCCAAACAAATTCCAATGTTAAATCCAAGACAATTCTGTGGTGTGTCTTAAATGTGACCTTAAATGATTTACAGAGGTCCTGTAAGTGTCCAAGAAAATTAAAAGTGGAAGTCAATTTGCTCTGTACTTGTCCAGTGTGAAATATCCTTCAGTGCACAAAAAAATAGCAAAAAATACAACAGAAAAATGGCAAAAAATAAATATATAAAAAATAAAAAATAAAAAAGTGAAAATGACAGAAAAAAACCTGCGAAGAGAAGATGAGACACAATGTGTAAAACCTTTACAGAAATATCCTCCTAATGAAATAGAGCTTACCAGGTCTACGCGTTTCGGCCTCTCCTAGGCCTTTATCAAGACTGAATGGTAAGCTGTTAATGTTGGCCTTTTATAGGGCCTTTAGTGTTGTAACCGGAAATGGAAGTAGTTGATGACTTCCGGTTTTCGTTAAAAATTATATTTCACATTAATATTGTTAATGGGTCTTAATCTGTATGATGTGATATCCTCTTGTAAGATATTTGTTTACACTACCTCTTGTTTTTGTACTTTTTGTCTTACCGCTCCCCCCCCCCCCCCCAACTAATAATGGATAAGATGACAAAATCGCTGTCAACCCATAGTGGACATGAAATTTTATACTATGAAAGAGAGCAATTGGAAACCTTTGGAAAACCACTCACAGTAAGGGTTAATTATATATATATATATATATATATATATATATTCTTTAATAGTATTTCTCTAACATTATTTGATAACATTTTGACTCTTAGCAAACAAAACATGAAATGTCCACCATCCGTCATAAATCATTAATACATGTTTATATCTCAACAGTACAAAAAGATTTTGAAAATCAAATAGCTTTTTCAAATGTTGTAAGATTCATATAAATACTAATATTTTTATATTCTCAACAGCATAAAATGCTTTTGAAAAGTGACCTAAATCAAACATCGTGATTTGCATATCCCCCAAAATATAAGGTTTCCAAAAACTTTGTATTATTTCCAAACTATAGATATTGTTTGAGCGATTATATAAGTAACTAATATTCCCCCTTCAGTAACAATAGTAACAATCGTAAACAGCGATGGAATTATAAGAAAATCCAGCACTATGTACACAAATAGACAACCAATCAGAGTACAGGGGCCTGACACACCCCTACTAGTCACAAAAGGAGTAAGGCTAAGAATCGCATACCGCCAACCAATACCGCCAACCAATGACGTCACGACCAATGGGATCCTTAGAAAACCGGAACGTAGTAAACCGTGTAATCCGACTTTTAAAAATATCACTTACAAAATTTCAACAAAATTTCAACAGAATAATGCTCTAGGTAACCAACAAAAGGGCAATCCAGAGCATTGGAACTAATAGCCAAACTGTCTAAACTATAAATTACGGACCCAAACCGGAAGTGACGTCATTAGGTATACAGAGGCTAAGGATTGAAAGTAATAGTAAGACAAAAAGTACAAAAACAAGAGGTAGTGTAAACAAATATCTTACAAGAGGATATCACATCATACAGATTAAGACCCATTAACAATATTAATGTGAAATATAATTTTTAACGAAAACCGGAAGTCATCAACTACTTCCATTTCCGGTTACAACACTAAAGGCCCTATAAAAGGCCAACATTAACAGCTTACCATTCAGTCTTGATAAGGGCCTAGGAGAGGCCGAAACGCGTAGACCTGGTAAGCTCTATTTCATTAGGAGGATATTTCTGTAAAGGTTTTACACATTGTGTCTCATCTTCTCTTCGCAGGTTTTTTTCTGTCATTTTCACTTTTTGATTTTTGATTTTTTATATATTTATTTTTTGCCATTTTTCTGTTGTATTTTTTGCTATTTTTTTGTGCACTGAAGGATATTTCACACTGGACAAGTACAGAGCAAATTTACTTCCACTTTTAATTTTCTTGGACACTTACAGGACCTCTGTAAATCATTTAAGGTCACATTTAAGACACACCACAGAATTGTCTTGGATTTAACATTGGAATTTGTTTGGACCATTTTTTTGATTTTTTTGAATTTTTCAGACTTTTAGCACCCCCCTTTACTAGGGGCACCGTACACACAGTCACAATTTTCAGTTTTAACAACTTTATCATCTTCCACATTTTCCAGGAGTTGGATTGTTTCATTGATTTTACATTTTGTTTTAATTGTTTGAATTTAACATTTTTCACAAGGTCACTCACAATCACTATGTAACTTTCAGGGACCAATTGTACCGCATTGGGACACACGTAACAGTCTGTTCCTCATAGATTGCTTTTAGATTGTTTTTAGAATTTTTAGATTAATTTTTAGACCATTTTTAGCGTGGATCCATGCAGCTATATATGTATATGTATATTTGTGATTATATGTAATAAATCCTCATTTTTTAACCTTAGCCTCAGTATTGTTGGCGCCTGAGTTCACTTCTCACATTTCTGTTTTCACTTAGTGGTAGCTAGGTACCACTGTCTCAGGCATATAAGGTTTAGCTGGCGCTGGGATATCCTTCCCCTTTTCTTACTCTTAGTTACTTATCCTAGTAATATTCTAGCAGCCACTACATCGACATTTATATTTTACATTCTTCATAGACTATTTGGAACATATAGATATGGAGTCCTTAGCCTCACTTCGCCAAGATGTATCATTTAATGTAAATAAACAAACCAAAATGATATGTGTCGAACTAGACGAAGATGAAACTGTAGACATACAATCTATATTTAGGGAATTAGAAAAACTTCTAATTTCAGAAGTAAAATATAAAGCAGAAATTGCATTTCTGAAAAAATGTTTGGAATTAGAAATTATTCCAAAAGGGCTCATGACGCATAAAGAATGTGCTTTCCCTCTATCAGACCCCATTTCTGAGAAATGGAGACTTGTCTTAATAAATACGTCTAGACAGTTGATCAGACTTATTATAGAGTACAGAGAATCATTAGCATTACACATGGACCTAAAAATTAAGGAAAATGAAGAAATTCTAATTAATTTAGAACACTCCGGACAGGATTCCGCAGACATTATAGAAAGGAAAGATAACCTATTTAAAAAAATAAAAAAGATCAGAGATGACGTCATACAGAAAAAAACCAAAAAATTGCTAAGAGAATTAGAAAATAAAGAGATAAAAAATGATGAACACACTAACACCACGACAGAAGAAACCATAGACACGCAATTGGAGGGGGAAAAGGAAGACATAATTACCCACACTGAATCAAGGGGTGATCATCAACAGGATATGGGATATGATTATGACTCAAGGAGGCAAACGACTAGACAATACAGACCAAAAAATGAAGACATGAATAGATCCTATAGGAGAATTTATACAAGACCCCACCACCATATTCAAACGCCATTTGGCAACAATAGACCGAGACCCTACTATAACAATAGAGGACAAAATTACGGGAATCGGTGGGAACACAATAAAGAAAGAGAATACAGAGGGAGGGAAGAATATACACCCAGAGGAAGGAGGGAAAACTGGCATAGTAGATGGGACTATAACCAGGATAAAAGACACAATAGGGGAGATTACCAACATCAATATTCACCAAAACAACAATATTACGAGGGGAGAATGAATTACTATAGACGGAACGATAATGGATACAGCTATCAAAACCAGAGGGAATTTTATCACCATGAGGAAAATGACAACAGAGATGATACATACCACAGGAGGAACAATATGTACAGAACGCCAACTAAGAAAGAAGGACCAAGTACTCATAGAAAAGATGAGGGGCATACAAGGGAAGAATGGAAAATCCAACAACGACCCAAAAAAATGGAATCACAGAAAGAACTTCAAAGATCCACATCGGGCATCATGACAGATCAATCTTTTTTAGGATTGAACCATGCATACAGCAGAGAGAGAGACAGAGCCCCAAGACCACAGAGAGAAACAGAACAAGACAAACCAACAACCTCGACAAGAAGAAGACACACAGAGGAAGGCGAGGAGGGGCGAAACTAAATAAGAGAGGGATCGAGATGAATGGAATAACCACCACGGGAAACACCGAGGGGATATTCAATTTAAGCTCGCACACTCTAACTGAAGAAGAAAACATCATTCTCAAGTTCGGTCTCTCCTTTGCACCGACGAGAAGTTTGGATAAATTCCAGACCTTCATTAACACAAAAGAATTCATCCGGAAACTCACATTAAAAAGATTCTTTGCTAAGTTAGCAACAGAAAGAACTATGGGGAGCCCACAGGAACAAAACGACAGCTACAGACACACAAGCCTGAGACCAAAATCATCTTTTTTCCCCATAAATAGCAAAGGGGCCTCAATTGAGGCATTTGAGACAATAGTCTGCAAAGAAATCAAGGAGTTACAATCTAAAAAATTAAAGTTGAGAACAAGAAACCTCACAAACCAACAGATTAAGACGATCAAGACACTAGAAGACAACCACAATTTGACCATTAAACCAGCGGACAAGGGTGGTGGAATTGTCATCATGGACCGAGCTGACTACAAACTGGAAAATGCTAGGATCTTGGGAGACCGAGAGACATATCGAAAACTACCCTCAAATCCGCTAGGTGTGTATAAGAAGGAACTATTGCAGATTCTAGATCAGGCTAAAGAACAAGGAATATTAAGCAAGAAAGAATATGACTACATCAATATAAACCATCCCATCACTCCGGTAATATATCATCTACCGAAGATTCACAAAACATTACAGAAACCACCAGGAAGACCGATAATTTCGGGTATCGGTTCTCTGAGTAGTAACCTCTCGGAATACATTGATCTTAACCTTCAAAGATATGTAAAACAGCTACCGTCATATCTTAAAGACTCCACGCAAATACTAAACCTCCTAGAGGAGATCCCATGGGAGAAGGACTACATCTTTGCAACCTGTGATGTGATGTCACTATATACGTGTATCCCCCATGAAGATGGTTTGGAGGCAGTCAAATTCTTCCTTAATAAAGACCCAGAAGTCCCTGAGGTCCAAAAAGACTTCATCTTAGATGGTATTCAGTATATATTGACCCACAATTATTTCCATGACGATGGAAATTATTACCAACAAATTTGCGGCACAGCAATGGGGACCAGGTTCGCGCCTAGCTATGCCAACTTATATATGGGCAAGTGGGAAAACATCTTCTGGGAGTCATGCCCAGCAAGCGCGGACCTGGTCCTCTACCGCCGTTATATAGATGACATCATCATCGTCTGGAAAGGCACTCAGGAGGACTTGGACTACACGATCGAGGTCATGAATAAAAGTACGAATAACTTGAAGTTTACCTACACTTGCAGTACCAGGGAGCTGATTTTTCTGGATTTGAATATTGCAGTCAGAAATGGCAAGATCGAAACATCTACACATTTTAAAAGTGTTGACAGCAATAATTATATACATAGTACTAGCTGCCACCATAGAAGCTGGAAGAGTAACATCCCAAAAGGACAGTTATTAAGGATTAAGAAGAATTGCTCGACAGAGGAGAAATGGGGAGAACAGGCAGAAATCATCAAGAACAAATTTCTAGAGAGAGGGTACGACCAAGACGCATTGGATCAGAATATCCAAGAAGTTGCAAACATAGAAAGAAAGGAACTTCTAAAGTACAAAGAAAAAACATCCATAACAGAAGATGACCGCCTTAATGTGGTGATGATCACAGAATATAGTGAAAACAAAGATATAATCGAGCGAATATTCCAAAAGCACTGGTCACTATTGAAAGAAGATGATATAATAGGCGATAGACTGCCATCAAAACCAAAATTTGTATATCGAAAAACGAAGAATTTACGAAGCAAACTGGCCCCAAGTATAGAAAAGAAGAAAAAGCAGGGCATCTTAGATACATTTGGAAAAGAAGTAAAAGGTTTTTTCCCATGCCTGCTATGCAAAGCATGTAAACGTGGAAAGAAAGCTACCACATTCCATAGCCATACCACCAAAGAAGAACATAAAGTGAATGAACTAATCCGATGTCAAGATGCAGGGATCGTTTATATGCTACAATGTTCATGTGGCCTCCAATATATAGGCCAAACATCAAGAATTCTACGAGATAGAATACGTGAACATTTACTACTAATTGAAAAGTTAAATATGGATACAGTTCTGTATAGTCATTTCTCAACTATACATAAAGGCAATATTAAAGAACTATCCTTCATGGGAATTCAAAAGATCCGAAAAGACTGGAGAGGAGGAAACTACACAAAGAAATTACTCACCGCCGAGTCGAGATGGATCTTTAATCTAGATTGCCTCCACCCAAAGGGATTGAACAATAAGGAAGATCTCTCTCATTTATACAACTTGATCTGATTACGTTCACCCAGAATTTTCAGAAACTCTCCCCTCTAGATATAAGTTGGAACAAGGGTGTAATGGAATCTCCCCTTTAGATTTGATGAAACTTGAAAGTCCAACCAACAAGCGTCTATTATGACAGCTGGAGACCTGACCTCCAAATTTATCTCCCCCATAGCTAATTGTAAAGCTGATTGTAAAGCTCTCTGTTAAGCCCCCAGAAATTTGGGATATCGACTAAAATACAGTAGCACAGGACCAAATCAATCTAGCCAGAGGTGAAAGTTCACATACTGCATACTTCTAGTAGCCTATCCAGATAACACCTTCGACATTGTTATACTCTATTTTAATTTATTTTAATTTATAAGGAGACAAGAAAGCAAGCATAGATAATGTAAAAGCTGCCTAATTCAAAGATAGACAATCCGGATTCACCCCTCACATTAATGTTAAGATCAATAGTAGAAGCGTCCATATTGTATATATATCTACAGCCCGAATATAGATATTAAATAATATCCATCCTATTTTGAGCAATAAGAAAGAAGTAAGCTCATCATCATATAATCACAGGATTCCTAATGACACTTTATCTAGATAAGATGAAGGTGCCAGACTAAGGACTAAAAAATTATACTTCATCCAGATAAAGATGAAGACGCCAGACCAAAAAGCCAGATTCTGGCTGACTGTCTCCTAAAATAGAATACGATCAGTACTTAGAATGACCATCCTTCCCCCGACACACCGCTCCCCCCCCCCCCCCCAACTAATAATGGATAAGATGACAAAATCGCTGTCAACCCATAGTGGACATGAAATTTTATACTATGAAAGAGAGCAATTGGAAACCTTTGGAAAACCACTCACAGTAAGGGTTAATTATATATATATATATATATATATATATATATATATATATATATATATATATATATATTCTTTAATAGTATTTCTCTAACATTATTTGATAACATTTTGACTCTTAGCAAACAAAACATGAAATGTCCACCATCCGTCATAAATCATTAATACATGTTTATATCTCAACAGTACAAAAAGATTTTGAAAATCAAATAGCTTTTTCAAATGTTGTAAGATTCATATAAATACTAATATTTTTATATTCTCAACAGCATAAAATGCTTTTGAAAAGTGACCTAAATCAAACATCGTGATTTGCATATCCCCCAAAATATAAGGTTTCCAAAAACTTTGTATTATTTCCAAACTATAGATATTGTTTGAGCGATTATATAAGTAACTAATATTCCCCCTTCAGTAACAATAGTAACAATCGTAAACAGCGATGGAATTATAAGAAAATCCAGCACTATGTACACAAATAGACAACCAATCAGAGTACAGGGGCCTGACACACCCCTACTAGTCACAAAAGGAGTAAGGCTAAGAATCGCATACCGCCAACCAATACCGCCAACCAATGACGTCACGACCAATGGGATCCTTAGAAAACCGGAACGTAGTAAACCGTGTAATCCGACTTTTAAAAATATCACTTACAAAATTTCAACAAAATTTCAACAGAATAATGCTCTAGGTAACCAACAAAAGGGCAATCCATAGCATTGGAACTAATAGCCAAACTGTCTAAACTATAAATTACGGACCCAAACCGGAAGTGACGTCATTAGGTATACAGAGGCTAAGGATTGAAAGTAATAGTAAGACAAAAAGTACAAAAACAAGAGGTAGTGTAAACAAATATCTTACAAGAGGATATCACATCATACAGATTAAGACCCATTAACAATATTAATGTGAAATATAATTTTTAACGAAAACCGGAAGTCATCAACTACTTCCATTTCCGGTTACAACACTAAAGGCCCTATAAAAGGCCAACATTAACAGCTTACCATTCAGTCTTGATAAAGGCCTAGGAGAGGCCGAAACGCGTAGACCTGGTAAGCTCTATTTCATTAGGAGGATATTTCTGTAAAGGTTTTACACATTGTGTCTCATCTTCTCTTCGCAGGTTTTTTTCTGTCATTTTCACTTTTTGATTTTTTATTTTTTATATATTTATTTTTTGCCATTTTTCTGTTGTATTTTTTGCTATTTTTTTGTGCACTGAAGGATATTTCACACTGGACAAGTACAGAGCAAATTGACTTCCACTTTTAATTTTCTTGGACACTTACAGGACCTCTGTAAATCATTTAAGGTCACATTTAAGACACACCACAGAATTGTCTTGGATTTAACATTGGAATTTGTTTGGACCATTTTTTTGATTTTTTTGAATTTTTCAGACTTTTAGCACCCCCCTTTACTAGGGGCACCGTACACACAGTCACAATTTTCAGTTTTAACAACTTTATCATCTTCCACATTTTCCAGGAGTTGGATTGTTTCATTGATTTTACACTTTGTTTTAATTGTTTGAATTTAACATTTTTCACAAGGTCACTCACAATCACTATGTAACTTTCAGGGACCAATTGTACCGCATTGGGACACACGTAACAGTCTGTTCCTCATAGATTGCTTTTAGATTGTTTTTAGAATTTTTAGATTAATTTTTAGACCATTTTTAGCGTGGATCCATGCAGCTATATATGTATATGTATATTTGTGATTATATGTAATAAATCCTCATTTTTTAACCTTAGCCTCAGTATTGTTGGCGCCTGAGTTCACTTCTCACATTTCTGTTTTCACTTAGTGGTAGCTAGGTACCACTGTCTCAGGCATATAAGGTTTGGCTGGCGCTGGGATATCCTTCCCCTTTTCAAACATTTGAATTAGTTAATAATGATAGAATAACAAAAAATAATGTAAATGTTTAACAAAAAATTGATTTTAATTTTATATGTTTAGGTGTCGGGGGCTGTGTTGTTCGAGATATATTTAGGTGTCGGGGAGGGCGGTGTTGTTCTGGGAGATGTTTAGGTATCAGGGAGGGCTGTGTTGTTCTGAGAGATGTTTAGGTGTCGGGGAGGGCTGTGAGAAATGCACACAATTGTGCTATATAGATGGAGTCCAAGCAGTACCAAATACTTTTCCAGAAGTCCCAAATAATTCTCTGGATGTCAAACAAGGATCTCCAAATCAATACAAGGGTGCCGGATACCAGGCAGCTCTTCTAGGACGTCTCGCCAGATGGAAAAGAGGGTTCTACAATACCAAAAATAGAGAGAACCTCATGGTACAGACCAGTATGGTATCCAAAGAAAACGAAAGGCAGAATCAAATCTACTCACATGTGATGAAGCACTAAATGTGCACAAATAGCAAGCCGGATCCAAAGGCCACAGCAATGCGTTTCTCTGTGTCACAGCATGGTTTCCTCAGGCTTATCTGAGGAAACCATGCTGTGACACGGAGAATCGTGTTGCTGTGGTTTTATTGTTTTTAATAAAACTTTTTACATTTATCTGCTGCTACATTTATTGCCCATTCGTATCCTGCACTTGTTTGTATCCTGCATCTGGCTGCACCATTAGTTTTCTGCATTTTCAGTGTTGGACAGATCCCTGGATCCCTGCGCTGGTAGATGAGGATCCTTGCTGCTGCTGTGCTGGTGTGAGTCTGCCGGACGACTCTTTGGATCCGGCTTGCTATTTGTGCACATTTAGTGCTTCATCACATTTGAGTAGATTGGATTCTGCCTTTCGTTTTCATTGGATACCATACTGTTCTGTACCATGAAGCGCTCTCTATTTTGTTCTGAGAGATGTTTAGGTGTTAGGGGGCTGTGTTGTTCTGAGAGATGTTTAGGTGTTAGGGGGCTGTGTTGTTCTGAGAGATGTTTAGGTGTTAGGGGGCTGTGTTGTTCTGAGAGATGTTTAGGTGTCGGGGGCTGTGTTGTTCTGAGAGATGTTTAGGTGTCAGAGAGGGCTCGGGTATTCTGAGAGATTTTCTGAGCAACGCACTGTGTGTTCTTACACCATTCTATCATGGCCAGCATTATTTTTTTCGGCAAATTCAGCTGCATTAGCTCTTCTGTGTGATCTGACCATCGGGCTAGCCTTCACTCACCATGTGCATCAATGAGCCTTGGGGCCCATGACCCTGACACCAGTTCATCAGTTGTCTTTCCTTGCACAAATTTTGGCAGGTACTAACCACTGCATACCGGGAACACCCCACAAGACTTGCCATTTTAGAGATGCTCTGACCCAGTTGTCTAGCCATCACTATTTGGCCCTTGTCAAAGTCACTCAGATCTTTTCGCTTGTCCATTTTTCCTGTTTCCAACACAAGAAATTCAAGAACTGATATTTCACTTGCTGCCTAATATATTTCACCACTTGACAGCTGCCATTGTGATGCTATAATCAATATTATTCACTTCACCTGTTAGTGGTTTTAATGTTCTGGCTGATCAGTGTAGTTAATTTAGGTAACAATTAATGCTTCCTATACCTCTTTTTTAAATTGACCAGAATTTTTTTTCCTTCCCTTTTACCTTTATATTTTGCCCATCCTTATCATTAACTGTATTTTATTTCCTTTGAATGTTTGTCCTCTGGCTTGCCATGCATAAGAGCTGGATGTATAGATTTCTATATAATTAATGTTTTGGGCCATCATTTGTCACCAATACAGCTTAGAACCTACTTGGAAATGATTCATACAACCTTTGAATAGTCTCCAGTGTTGTACCATTTGTCTATCAGAACATATACCAGTTGTTTCAGAGATGTTGGAGGGGGGGAAATGCATCTCTCTGCTCTCTAAAACTACCCAAAGTGGTTCAAAGATATTCTAGTCAGGTGATTGAGCTGGTCAGGTCAGATGCTGAAGTTTATCTTGTTGCTCCTCATACCAAGACTGAACAGTTTAGGTTATGTTTATTGGCATGTTATCATCTTGAAAATGTCATCATTGTTGGGAAACAAGATTTGGACAATACTATGCACCTGATCACCTAGAATGTCCAAGTTCCTACTGGCAGTAACTTAACCATTTAGTGTAATGATGGGGCCATCCAAATACTAAGATATGGCACCGAACTCATTACAGATCTACCCCAATGTTTTATTGTTGGAACTAGACAGGCTAAGTTTTAAATAGATCGATTGATGATATATAGAGATAGATGATAGACAACAAGGCATCACATATCCACCTCCATGTTTGATATTTGGAACCAGATAGTCTAAGTTGTATGCTTCCTTGGGATTCTCCATACAAAAACCTGACCTGCTATTGTGACTAATGTAAATGATCACTCATCTGATTATATCACTCATTTCCAGCCTTCAGCTGTCCAGGCTTTATGACCATGACTCCCTCTTTTTTGCATTTTAGTGCTGGTCTCTGTGATCAAAGGTTTTGCAATTGCAGCTCTTCCATTGATGATGGCTTTGTGAATATCTCTGCAAACTGTTTGTAGAAAAAGAGTCTTCAAGGTGGATATTGAGTCCTGCTGACACTTATACTGCAGTAATTCTGTGTTGTTAGGACACAATCCTTGTTAGTGTTTGATGGTCCCTATCATTTGATTTCATTTGTCGCACACTATTCTTCGCTAATGAAGTCTTGCCATGCTTTGTGTTCGCAGTCATAACCATGGAGACTGTTGCTCTTAGAACACAAAACAATTTTGATTACAGACGTTCCTGCTTAATAGGAGCTCATTATTTGTCCTCTTCGGGAGTCTGACAGAAGTCACCCATTTTACTTCCCGCTTGTACTAACCGCTGCTGAACCCAACGTGCACTACACTGGCGTACAGACGAGAGAATAGACAAAGAGAGATGAACATAACGTCAGCATTTCTTTATAGATTAGATAGATCATTTATACATTCAGATTGAAAGCCATTGTGCCTTATAGATTGTTACAGTCACTTATATGGTATCATTTAATGCCATGCACTTAAAGGGACAAACTCACAATGTTTCTTTCATGATTCAGGTAGAGCAGCAATTATAAACAACTTTCTATTTTACTTCTATTATCAAATTTTCTTTCTTCTCTTTTGTTGAAAAGCAGGGACATAAGCTCAGGAGCGTGCATGTGTCTGAAGCACTATAATGCAGCAGTATTGCAAGAATGTTACCCATTTGCAAGAGCACTATGTGGCAGCACTTGTTCCTGCCATGTAGTTCTTCTCCTACCTAGGTATCCCTTCAACACAGAATATCATGGGAACGAGGCATATTTTATAATAGAAGTAAATGCATATTCTTTGTGTATGTGAGGATGTATGTGTGTCCATGCATGCACGTGTCTGTATGTATATATGTGTGTCTATGCATGCGCGTGTCTGTATGTTCATATGTGTATCCATGCATACGCGTGTCTGTATGTATATATGTGTGTCCATGCATACGCGTGTCTGTATGTATATATGTGTGTCTATGCATGCTCGTGTCTGTATGTATATATGTGTGTCCATGCATACGCGTGTCTGTATGTATATATGTGTGTCTATGCATGCGCGTGTCTGTATGTATATATGTGTGTCCATGCATGCGCGTGTCTGTATGTATATATGTGTGTCCATGCATACGCGTGTCTGTATGTATATATGTGTGTCTATGCATGCGCGTGTCTGTATGTATATATGTGTGTCTGTGTGCATGCGCGTGTCTGTATGTATATATGTGTGTCCATGCATACGCGTGTCTGTATGTATATATGTGTGTCTATGCATGCGCGTGTCTGTATGTATATATGTGTGTCTATGCATGCGCGTGTCTGTATGTATATATGTGTGTCTATGCATGCGCGTGTCTGTATGTATATATGTGTGTCTATGCATGCGCGTGTCTGTATGTATATATGTGTGTCTATGCATGCGCGTGTCTGTATGTATATATGTGTGTCTATGCATGCGCGTGTCTGTATGTATATATGTGTGTCTATGCATGCGCGTGTCTGTATGTATATATGTGTGTCCATGCATACGCGTGTCTGTATGTATATATGTGTGTCTATGCATGCGCGTGTCTGTATGTATTTATGTGTGTCTATGCATGCACGTGTCTGTATGTATATATGTGTGTCTATGCATGCGCGTGTCTGTATGTATATATGTGTGTCTATGCATGCGCGTGTCTGTATGTATTTATGTGTGTCTATGCATGTGCGTGTCTGTATGTATATATGTGTGTCTATGCATTCATGTGTCTGTATGTATATATGTGTGTCTATGCATGCGCGTGTCTGTATGTATATATGTGTGTCTATGCATTCATGTGTCTGTATGTATATATGTGTGTCTATGCATGTGCGTGTCTGTATGTATATATGTGTGTCTATGCATTCATGTGTCTGTATGTATATATGTGTGTCTATGCATTCATGTGTCTGTATGTATATATGTGTGTCTATGCATGCATGTGTCTGTATGTATATATGTGTGTCTATGCATGCGCGTGTCTGTATGTATATATGTGTGTCTATGCATGCATGTGTCTGTATGTATATATGTGTTTCTATGCATGCGCGTGTCTATGTATATATGTGTGTCTATGCATGCACGTGTCTGTATGTATATGTGTGCCTATGCATGCGCGTGTCTGTATGTATATATGTGTGTCTATACATGCGGCATGCGTGTCTGTATGTATATATGTGTGTCTATGCATGCACGTGTCTGTATGTATATATGTGTGTCTGTGCATGCGCGTGTCTGTATGTTTATATGTGTGTCTATGCATGCGCGTGTCTGTATGTATATATGTGTGTCTATGCATGCGCGTGTCTGTATGTATATATGTGTGTCTATGCATGCACGTGTCTGTATGTATATATGTGTGTCTATGCATGCACGTGTCTGTATGTATATATGTGTGTCTATGCATGCTCGTGTCTGTATGTATATATGTGTGTATGCATGCGCATGTCTGTATGTATATATGTGTGTCTATGCATGCGCGTGTCTGTATGTATATATGTGTGTCTATGCATGCGCGTGTCTGCATGTATATATGTGTGTCTATGCATGCGCGTGTCTGTATGTATATATGAGTGTCTGTGTGCATGCGCGTGTCTGTATGTATATATGTGTGTCTATGCATGTACGTGTCTGTATGTATATATGTGTGTCTATGCATGCACGTGTCTGTATGTATATATGTGTGTCTATGCATGCGCGTGTCTGTATGTATATATGTGTGTCTATACGTTCGCGTGTCTGTATGTATATATGTGTGTCTATGCATGCGCGTGTCTGTATGTATATATGTGTGTCTATACATGCGCGTGTCTGTATGTATATATGTGTGTCTATGCATGTGCGTGTCTGTATGTTTATATGTGTGTCTATGCATGCGCGTGTCTGTATGTATATATGTGTGTCTAAGCATGCGCGTGTCTGTATGTATATATGTGTGTCTATGCATGCGCATGTCTGTATGTATATATGAGTGTCTGTGTGCATGCATCTCTAGATATATATATATATATATATATATATATATATATATATATACAAATGTATTTAAGAATGATTAGAACATATTCTTCTATGTGAAGAACATTCGAATGTCAGATCAGAGCACTGCGTGCGAATAAGGTTTGCGTGTGAATAAGGAAATTCGTTTTTTTCCACTTTTCCATTGAAGTCTATGGTGGAATACATTAACGCAGTTGCAATATTTGAACTTCGGCTTTTTGAGTGTGTTATTATGCTAATGGAGCGTTGTAGTTTAGCACGTTGTTTATATACAATAAGCCGTAGTCTAACTGGGTTAACGTGCAAGCGGGAGCGCAAACTACCGCTCCACTCGTTAATTAGTCTGTAATGTTTTCATTTTTTTCCATTTCTGTTTATTGTCCTAATTTAACAATAAGAAAATATCTTGTAGGTGTATTCTTAAACGTAAATTATAGTAAAAATGTTATCTGCGTGAAACAGTTTATGCTTCATTTTAATGGAAAGTATTATTATTTTAAGAAGCATTAGAATATTTATGAAGAACAAGAGAATTTGAAGGTTTACAGCAATTAACCTTCTGCCTAGTGGATAAAGTATAATGCTCAGTACTTACAACTATTAAACTGCACACAATAGCCAGTTGTCTTTTTTGACCTTAATTAAGTTGATCTCTGTTTGGCTCCATGGAAACAGAATCCTTAATATGCTTTTATTTTTGTGAGGCAAGTTGTTGTTGCCATTTTATTCATCCTTACATTGTTTAACAAACCTAATAAAGAAAATGAGTAAATAGAAAGCCGGTGTAACTGGAAGAATCACTAATAAACAATGATTCAATATAATCTATAAATTCAGCGGTGTGTCCGAGTTGGGGGCTTCACACTTCACTGTATGGGGGTACTCTTGGTGTTGAGGGACTGTCTCTGTGGTCATAGAGCACTTTGTACACACAATTAAAAACCAAGCATGGAGGCACACCCATAGCTACCTCCCATTGAGCCCCAGGGCACTGGCTGTGATAGGGTCCCCCATTTCATTTGTGCCCTTTCTTGCTGTTTGCAATTAGCAGAAGCTCTGGTAGCTACATAAGCAGAAGGGAAGCTGCTTCTCTGTGATTGTAAATCGTCCTTCCCTCTCAGATAGTCCACATCAGACGATATACACTTGCCCAGCTTTCCTGTACAAATATGGTGGCAGATTTCTTTGTGCATTAACACTGTGACAACCATTTTGGAACCCTTGTAAATTCAAATCCTTGCACTTTTCTTACACTTGTTTTGTGCATGGGGGCCCAGAATGAAGTAGTTGGAGCCCAGGCCCCCAACAAACTCCCCTGTAGCAAAACCAATACTGACTTCAGGGCAAGATGGGACCAGTCTCATCTGAGACATCTGATACTGCTGTAGTTATGCCCCTGTGCTGAATACCCCAAATGTGTAAAATATGGACAATTGCATTCAAATTGCCCATAGTTATGTTGATTTACAGACACATTTTTTTTTTTCACATCAAGAAGCTTTATTGTCTGGAAATGCTATTCACAAATCTGCCCCTAATTACGCTTCTAAAGTTGTCCACCTGTTTGGTGGTGAAGTTCACTATATGCAATGGGGCATAAAGAACCTACACAGCGGCACACACAGAAAACAATTTATGCATGTGTCGTCTTGTAGCATGAAAGGGAACACTGGCATATTATTGTTGCATGAATAACATGTTGTTTTCCCTTCAAAAAATAGAAAAGTGTGAATTACAAGCTTCTGTATGCTTTGCATAAAGGTGCTTTTACTATTGGTCTAGAATTTGTATCCAAGCTTGAGTGCTTTGAGTCTCAGTGACTTGTTGCATTTGTGCTGAATAAGCATGAACATAATCGCTTTACCCGTGTTATGGCAAAATATACATGGACATGAGAATGCAAGATTAAGCCTTGGTTAAGTAATATTACATCTAGACAGTGAGCGTTTAGACTCCCCACAACACCATGAGAACCTTTAGCGTGAAATATGTTAGATTGAGAGACGGGTATCATCTGGTTCTGCCTACTGCCTCCGCAGTCATAGCACCTATTTGTTCCCTTGTTTATAGAATACTAACTGATTCCTATTAGAATCTGGGTACCATAAATGATACTAGACCAAAACCATCCCTTAAGTGACTTCTCCTTCCTTTACTGATACTGTAGTGTCTTTTATGAGCCCTTAGAATATAGGCTGACCTATATAGAGATCTTCTTTTGCCCCCTTTTCTTATAATTTAACCCTAAAAATTGTGTGTTTTTCAATTTTCAGAATAAGAAGTGCATAGGGTGGGCTTCACAAGCCTAACCCTGCTACATATCTGGGCCTAATTGTCCTCAGGAGAGGTAAAAGGATAAGATACTGAAACACAATGTAAAAGTTTTGATAACAAAATGACAGTTGATAGGTGTGTCTACTGAACTGATATCTCTAAGGCAAGACACATGGTGTTAATATATTCAGACAGTTTTCACATTTAGCTGTTATGCTAATTTTATGCAATATCTTGATTTCCTATGACCTCTTACAAAAGACTAACACATGGTCAAGATATAACAAACGCACTGAACTACAATGCTCCATTAGCATAACTGTAAATACTAAAGTCAGTTACATTGTGACAAGTTAAACCGGTACTTATGTAATGTTCTGTACATAGTATCTAGTCTAGCGTCATCTTCTGACTCTTATATAGAATAGATAAAATAAGTCAGTTACATTGTGACAAGTTAAACCGGTACTTATGTAATGTTCTGTACATAGTATCTAGTCTAGCGTCATCTTCTGACTCTTATATAGAATAGATAAAATAAGTCAGTTACATTGTGACAAGTTAAACCGGTACTTATGTAATGTTCTGTACATATTATCTAGTCTAGCGTCATCTTCTGACTCTTATATAGAATAGATAAAATAAGTAAGTTACATTGTGACAAGTTAAACCGGTACTTATGTAATGTTCTGTACATAGTATCTAGTCTAGCGTCATCTTCTGACTCTTATATAGAATAGATAAACTAAGTCAGTTACATTGTGACAAGTTAAACCGGTACTTATGTAATGTTCTGTACAGAGTATCTAGTCTAGCGTCATCTTCTGACTCTTATATAGAATAGATAAAATAAGTCAGTTACATTGTGATAAGTTAAACCGGTACTTATGTATTGTTCTGTACATAGTATCTAGTCTAGCGTCATCTTCTGACTCTTATATAGAATAGATAAAATAAGTCAGTTATATTGTGACAAGTTAAACCGGTACTTATGTAATGTTCTGTACATAGTATCTAGTCTAGCGTCATCTTCTGACTCTCTTATATAGAATAGATAAAATAAGTCAGTTACATTGTGACAAGTTAAACCAGTACTTATGTAATGTTCTGTACATAGTATCTAGTCTAGCGTCATCTTCTGGCTCTCTTATATAGAATAGATAAAATAAGTCAGTTACATTGTGACAAATTAAACCAGTACTTATGTAATGTTCTGTATATAGTATCTAGTCTAGAGTCATCTTCTGACTCTTATATAGAATAGATAAAATAAGTCAGCTACATTGTGACAAGTTAAACCGGTACTTATGTAATGTTCTGTACATAGTATCTAGTCTAGCGTCATCTTCTGACTCTTATATAGAATAGATAAAATAAGTCAGTTACATTGTGACAAGTTAAACCGGTACTTATGATTGTTCTGTACATAGTATCTAGTCTAGCGTCATCTTCTGACTCTTATATAGAATAGATAAACTAAGTCAGTTACATTGTGACAAGTTAAACCGGTACTTATGTAATGTTCTGTACATAGTATCTAGTCTAGCGTCATTTTCTGGCTCTCTTATATAGAATAGATAAAATAAGTCAGTTACATTGTGACAAGTTAAACCGGTACTTATATAATGTTCTGTACATAGTATCTAGTCTAGTGTCATCTTCTGACTCTTATATAGAATAGATAAAATAAGTCAGTTACATTGTGACAAGTTAAACCGGTACTTATGTATTGTTCTGTACATAGTATCTAGTCTAGTGTCATCTTCTGACTCTCTTATATAGAATAGATAAATTAAGTCAGTTACATTGTGACAAGTTAAACCGGTACTTATGTAATGTTCTGTACATAGTATCTAGTCTAGCGTCATCTTCTGACTCTTATATAGAATAGATAAAATAAGTCAGTTACATTGTGACAAGTTAAACCAGTACTTATGTAATGTTCTGTACATAGTATCTAGTCTAGCGTCATCTTCTGACTCTCTTATATAGAATAGATAAAATAAGTCAGTTACATTGTGACAAGTTAAACCAGTACTTATGTTATGTTTTGTACATAGTATCTAGTCTAGTGTCATCTTCTGACTCTTATATAGAATAGATAAACTAAGTCAGTTACATTGTAACAAGTTAAACCAGTACTTATGTAGTGTTCTGTACATAGTATCTAGTCTAGCGTCATCTTCTGACTCTTATATAGAATAGATAAAATAAGTCAGTTACATTGTGACAAGTTAAACCAGTACTTATGTAATGTTCTGTACATAGTATCTAGTCTAGCGTCATCTTCTGACTCTCTTATATAGAATAGATAAAATAAGTCAGTTACATTGTGACAAGTTAAACCAGTACTTATGTTATGTTTTGTACATAGTATCTAGTCTAGTGTCATCTTCTGACTCTTATATAGAATAGATAAACTAAGTCAGTTACATTGTAACAAGTTAAACCAGTACTTATGTAGTGTTCTGTACATAGTATCTAGTCTAGCATCATCTTCTCGCTCTTATATAGAATAGATAAATTAAGTCAGTTACATTGTGACAAGTTAAACCAGTACTTATGTTATGTTTTGTACATAGTATCTAGTCTAGTGTCATCTTCTGACTCTTATATAGAATAGATAAACTAAGTCAGTTACATTGTAACAAGTTAAACCAGTACTTATGTAATGTTCTGTACATAGTATCTAGTCTAGTGTCATCTTCTGACTCTCTTATATAGAATAGATAAAATAAGTCAGTTACATTGTGACAAGTTAAACCGGTACTTATGTAATGTTCTGTACATAGTATCTAGTCTAGCGTCATCTTCTGACTCTCTTATATAGAATAGATAAAATAAGTCAGTTACATTGTGACAAGTTGAACCAGTACTTATGTAATGTTCTGTATATAGTATCTAGTCTAGCGTCATCTTCTGACTCTTATATAGAATAGATAAACTAAGTCAGTTACATTGTGACAAGTTAAACCGGTACTTATGTAATGTTCTGTACATAGTATCTAGTCTAGCGTCATCTTCTGACTCTTATATAGAATAGATAAACTAAGTCAGTTACATTGTGACAAGTTAAACCAGTACTTATGTAATGTTCTGTACATAGTATCTAGTCTAGCGTCATCTTCTGACTCTTATATAGAATAGATAAAATAAGTCAGTTACATTGTGACAAGTTAAACCGGTACTTATGTAATGTTCTGTACATAGTATCTAGTCTAGTGTCATCTTCTGATTCTTATATAGAATAGATAAAATAAGTCAGTTACATTGTGACAAGTTAAACCAGTACTCATGTAATGTTTTGTACATAGTATCTAGTTTAGACTCTAGCGGCATCTTCTGGATCTCTTATATAGAATAGATAAACTAAGTCAGTTACATTGGTTACATTGTGACAAGTTAAACCGGTACTTATGTAATGTTCTGTACATAGTATCTAGTCTAGCGTGATCTTCTGACTCTTATATAGAATAGATAAAATAAGTCAGTTACATTGTGATAAGTTAAACCGGTACTTATGTATTGTTCTGTACATAGTATCTAGTCTAGTGTCATCTTCTGACTCTTATATAGAATAGATAAAATAAGTCAGTTACATTGTGACAAGTTAAACCGGTACTTATGTAATGTTCTGTAAATAGTATCTAGTCTAGTGTCATCTTCTGACTCTTATATAGAATAGATAAAATAAGTCAGTTACATTGTGACAAGTTAAACCAGTACTTATGTAATGTTCTGTACATAGTATCTAGTCTAGTGTCATCTTCTGACTCTCTTATATAGAATAGATAAATTAAGTCAGTTACATTGTGATAAGTTAAACCGGTACTTATGTAATGTTCTGTACATAGTATCTAGTCTAGCGTCATCTTCTGACTCTTATATAGAATAGATAAAATAAGTCGGTTACATTGTGACAAGTTAAACCGGTACTTATGTAATGTTCTGTACATAGTATCTAGTCTAGCGTCATCTTCTGACTCTTATATAGAATAGATAAAATAAGTAAGTTACATTGTGACAAGTTAAACCGGTACTTATGTAATGTTCTGTACATAGTATCTAGTCTAGCATCATCTTCTGACTCTTATATAGAATAGATAAACTAAGTCAGTTACATTGTGACAAGTTAAACCAGTACTTATGTAATGTTCTGTACAGAGTATCTAGTCTAGCGTCATCTTCTGACTCTTATATAGAATAGATAAAATAAGTCAGTTACATTGTGATAAGTTAAACCGGTACTTATGTATTGTTCTGTACATAGTATCTAGTCTAGCGTTATCTTCTGACTCTTATATAGAATAGATAAAATAAGTCAGTTATATTGTGACAAGTTAAACCGGTACTTATGTAATGTTCTGTACAGAGTATCTAGTCTATCGTCATCTTCTGACTCTTATATAGAATAGATAAAATAAGTCAGTTACATTGTGACAAGTTAAACCAGTACTTATGTAATGTTCTGTATATAGTATCTAGTCTAGAGTCATCTTCTGACTCTTATATAGAATAGATAAAATAAGTCAGCTACATTGTGACAAGTTAAACCGGTACTTATGTAATGTTCTGTACATAGTATCTAGTCTAGTGTCATCTTCTGACTCTTATATAGAATAGATAAAATAAGTCAATTACATTGTGACAAGTTAAACCGGTACTTATATAATGTTCTGTACATAGTATCTAGTCTAGTGCCATCTTCTGACTCTTATATAGAATAGATAAAATAAGTCAGTTACATTGTGACAAGTTAAACCAGTACTTATGTTATGTTTTGTACATAGTATCTAGTCTAGAGTCATCTTCTGACTCTTATATAGAATAGATAAACTAAGTCAGTTACATTGTAACAAGTTAAACCAGTACTTATGTAATGTTCTGTACATAGTATCTAGTCTAGTGTCATCTTCTGACTCTCTTATATAGAATAGATAAAATAAGTCAGTTACATTGGGACAAGTTAAACCGGTACTTATGTAATGTTCTGTACATAGTATCTAGTCTAGCATCATCTTCTGACTCTCTTATATAGAATAGATAAAATAAGTCAGTTACATTGTGACAAGTTGAACCAGTACTTATGTAATGTTCTGTATATAGTATCTAGTCTAGCGTCATCTTCTGACTCTTATATAGAATAGATAAACTAAGTCAGTTACATTGTGACAAGTTAAACCGGTACTTATGTAATGTTCTGTACATAGTATCTAGTCTAGCGTCATCTTCTGACTCTTATATAGAATAGATAAACTAAGTCAGTTACATTGTGACAAGTTAAACCAGTACTTATGTAATGTTCTGTACATAGTATCTAGTCTAGCGTCATCTTCTGACTCTTATATAGAATAGATAAAATAAGTCAGTTACATTGTGACAAGTTAAACCGGTACTTATGTAATGTTCTGTACATAGTATCTAGTCTAGTGTCATCTTCTGATTCTTATATAGAATAGATAAAATAAGTCAGTTACATTGTGACAAGTTAAACCAGTACTCATGTAATGTTTTGTACATAGTATCTAGTCTAGACTCTAGCGTCATCTTCTGGATCTCTTATATAGAATAGATAAACTAAGTCAGTTACATTGGTTACATTGTGACAAGTTAAACCGGTACTTATGTAATGTTCTGTACATAGTATCTAGTCTAGCGTGATCTTCTGACTCTTATATAGAATAGATAAAATATGTCAGTTACATTGTGATAAGTTAAACCGGTACTTATGTATTGTTCTGTACATAGTATCTAGTCTAGTGTCATCTTCTGACTCTTATATAGAATAGATAAAATAAGTCAGTTACATTGTGACAAGTTAAACCGGTACTTATGTAATGTTCTGTAAATAGTATCTAGTCTAGTGTGATCTTCTGACTCTTATATAGAATAGATAAAATAAGTCAGTTACATTGTGACAAGTTAAACCAGTACTTATGTAATGTTCTGTACATAGTATCTAGTCTAGTGTCATCTTCTGACTCTCTTATATAGAATAGATAAATTAAGTCAGTTACATTGTGATAAGTTAAACCGGTACTTATGTAATGTTCTGTACATAGTATCTAGTCTAGCGTCATCTTCTGACTCTTATATAGAATAGATAAAATAAGTCAGTTACATTGTGACAAGTTAAACCGGTACTTATGTAATGTTCTGTACATAGTATCTAGTCTAGCGTCATCTTCTGACTCTTATATAGAATAGATAAAATAAGTCAATTACATTATGACAAGTTAATCCAGTACTTATGTAGTGTTCTGTACATAGTATCTAGTCTAGCGTCATCTTCTGACTCTTATATAGAATAGATAAAATAAGTCAGTTACATTGTGACAAGTTAAACCGGTACTTATGTAATGTTCTGTACATAGTATCTAGTCTAGCGTCATCTTCTGACTCTTATATAGAATAGATAAAATAAGTCAATTACATTGTGACAAGTTAATCCAGTACTTATGTAGTGTTCTGTACATAGTATCTAGTCTAGCTTCATCTTCTGGCTCTCTTATATAGAATAGATAAAATAAGTCAGTTACATTGTGACAAGTTAAACCGGTACTTATGTATTGTTCTGTACATAGTATCTAGTCTAGTGTCATCTTCTGACTCTTATATAGAATAGATAAAATAAGTCAGTTACATTGTGACAGTTTAAACCAGTACTTATGTAATGTTTTGTACATAGTATCTAGTCTAGACTCTAGCGTCATCTTCTGGATCTCTTATATAGAATAGATAAACTAAGTCAGTTACATTGTGACAAGTTAAACCGGTACTTATGTATTGTTCTGTACATAGTATCTAGTCTAGTGTCATCTTCTGACTCTTATATAGAATAGATAAAATAAGTCAGTTACATTGTGACAAGTTAAACCGGTACTTATGTAATGTTCTGTACATAGTATCTAGTCTAGTGTCATCTTCTGACTCTCTTATATAGAATAGATAAATTAAGTCAGTTACATTGTGACAAGTTAATCCAGTACTTATGTATTGTTCTGTACATAGTATCTAGTCTAGCGTCATCTTCTGACTCTTATATAGAATAGATAAAATAAGTCAGTTACATTGTGACAAGTTAATCCAGTACTTATGTAGTGTTCTGTACATAGTATCTAGTCTAGCGTCATCTTCTGACTCTTATATAGAACAGATAAAATAAGTCAGCTACATTGTGACAAGTTAAACCGGTACTTATGTAATGTTCTGTACATAGTATCTAGTCTAGCGTCATCTTCTGACTCTTATATAGAATAGATAAAATAAGTCAGTTACATTGTGACAAGTTAAAGCGGTACTTATGTAATGTTCTGTACATAGTATCTAGTCTAGCGTCATCTTCTGACTCTCTTATATAGAATAGATAAAATAAGTCAGTTACATTGTGACAAGTTGAACCAGTACTTATGTAATGTTCTGTATATAGTATCTAGTCTAGCGTCATCTTCTGGCTCTCTTATATAGAATAGATAAACTAAGTCAGTTAGATTGTGACAAGTTAAACCGGTACTTATGTAATGTTCTGTACATAGTATCTAGTCTAGCGTCATCTTCTGACTCTTATATAGAATAGATAAACTAAGTCAGTTACATTGTGACAAGTTAAACCAGTACTTATGTAATGTTCTGTACATAGTATCTAGTCTAGCGTCATCTTCTGACTCTTATATAGAATAGATAAAATAAGTCAGTTACATTGTGACAAGTTAAACCGGTACTTATGTAATGTTCTGTACATAGTATCTAGTCTAGCGTCATCTTCTGACTCTTATATAGAATAGATAAAATAAGTCAGTTACATTGTGACAAGTTAAACCAGTACTTATGTAATGTTCTGTACATAGTATCTAGTCTAGTGTCATCTTCTGACTCTTATATAGAATAGATAAAATAAGTCAGTTACATTGTGACAAGTTAAACCAGTACTTATGTAATGTTTTGTACATAGTATCTAGTCTAGACTCTAGCGTCATCTTCTGGATCTCTTATATAGAATAGATAAACTAAGTCAGTTACATTGTGACAAGTTAAACCGGTACTTATGTAATGTTCTGTACATAGTATCTAGTCTAGCGTCATCTTCTGACTCTTATATAGAATAGATAAAATAAGTCAGTTACATTGTGACAAGTTAAACCAGTACTCATGTAATGTTTTGTACATAGTATCTAGTCTAGACTCTAGCGTCATCTTCTGGATCTCTTATATAGAATAGATAAACTAAGTCAGTTACATTGGTTACATTGTGACAAGTTAAACCGGTACTTATGTAATGTTCTGTACATAGTATCTAGTCTAGCGTGATCTTCTGACTCTTATATAGAATAGATAAAATATGTCAGTTACATTGTGATAAGTTAAACCGGTACTTATGTATTGTTCTGTACATAGTATCTAGTCTAGTGTCATCTTCTGACTCTTATATAGAATAGATAAAATAAGTCAGTTACATTGTGACAAGTTAAACCGGTACTTATGTAATGTTCTGTAAATAGTATCTAGTCTAGTGTGATCTTCTGACTCTTATATAGAATAGATAAAATAAGTCAGTTACATTGTGACAAGTTAAACCAGTACTTATGTAATGTTCTGTACATAGTATCTAGTCTAGTGTCATCTTCTGACTCTCTTATATAGAATAGATAAATTAAGTCAGTTACATTGTGATAAGTTAAACCGGTACTTATGTAATGTTCTGTACATAGTATCTAGTCTAGCGTCATCTTCTGACTCTTATATAGAATAGATAAAATAAGTCAGTTACATTGTGACAAGTTAAACCGGTACTTATGTAATGTTCTGTACATAGTATCTAGTCTAGCGTCATCTTCTGACTCTTATATAGAATAGATAAAATAAGTCAATTACATTATGACAAGTTAATCCAGTACTTATGTAGTGTTCTGTACATAGTATCTAGTCTAGCGTCATCTTCTGACTCTTATATAGAATAGATAAAATAAGTCAGTTACATTGTGACAAGTTAAACCGGTACTTATGTCATGTTCTGTACATAGTATCTAGTCTAGCGTCATCTTCTGACTCTTATATAGAATAGATAAAATAAGTCAATTACATTGTGACAAGTTAATCCAGTACTTATGTAGTGTTCTGTACATAGTATCTAGTCTAGCTTCATCTTCTGGCTCTCTTATATAGAATAGATAAAATAAGTCAGTTACATTGTGACAAGTTAAACCGGTACTTATGTATTGTTCTGTACATAGTATCTAGTCTAGTGTCATCTTCTGACTCTTATATAGAATAGATAAAATAAGTCAGTTACATTGTGACAGTTTAAACCAGTACTTATGTAATGTTTTGTACATAGTATCTAGTCTAGACTCTAGCGTCATCTTCTGGATCTCTTATATAGAATAGATAAACTAAGTCAGTTACATTGTGACAAGTTAAACCGGTACTTATGTATTGTTCTGTACATAGTATCTAGTCTAGTGTCATCTTCTGACTCTTATATAGAATAGATAAAATAAGTCAGTTACATTGTGACAAGTTAAACCGGTACTTATGTAATGTTCTGTACATAGTATCTAGTCTAGTGTCATCTTCTGACTCTCTTATATAGAATAGATAAATTAAGTCAGTTACATTGTGACAAGTTAATCCAGTACTTATGTATTGTTCTGTACATAGTATCTAGTCTAGCGTCATCTTCTGACTCTTATATAGATTAGATAAAATAAGTCAATTACATTGTGACAAGTTAATCCAGTACTTATGTAGTGTTCTGTACGTAGTATCAAGTCTAGCGTCATCTTCTGACTCTTATATAGAACAGATAAAATAAGTCAGCTACATTGTGACAAGTTAAACCGGTACTTATGTAATGTTCTGTACATAGTATCTAGTCTAGCGTCATCTTCTGACTCTTATATAGAATAGATAAAATAAGTCAGTTACATTGTGACAAGTTAAAGCGGTACTTATATAATGTTCTGTACATAGTATCTAGTCTAGTGTCATCTTCTGACTCTTATATAGAATAGATAAAATAAGTCAGTTACATTGTGACAAGTTAAACCGGTACTTATGTATTGTTCTGTACATAGTATCTAGTCTAGCATCATCTTCTCGCTCTTATATAGAATAGATAAATTAAGTCAGTTACATTGTGACAAGTTAAACCAGTACTTATGTTATGTTTTGTACATAGTATCTAGTCTAGAGTCATCTTCTGACTCTTATATAGAATAGATAAACTAAGTCAGTTACATTGTAACAAGTTAAACCAGTACTTATGTAATGTTCTGTACATAGTATCTAGTCTAGTGTCATCTTCTGACTCTCTTATATAGAATAGATAAAATAAGTCAGTTACATTGTGACAAGTTAAACCGGTACTTATGTAATGTTCTGTACATAGTATCTAGTCTAGCATCATCTTCTGACTCTCTTATATAGAATAGATAAAATAAGTCAGTTACATTGTGACACGTTGAACCAGTACTTATGTAATGTTCTGTATATAGTATCTAGTCTAGCGTCATCTTCTGACTCTTATATAGAATAGATAAACTAAGTCAGTTACATTGTGACAAGTTAAACCGGTACTTATGTAATGTTCTGTACATAGTATCTAGTCTAGCGTCATCTTCTGACTCTTATATAGAATAGATAAACTAAGTCAGTTACATTGTGACAAGTTAAACCAGTACTTATGTAATGTTCTGTACATAGTATCTAGTCTAGCGTCATCTTCTGACTCTTATATAGAATAGATAAAATAAGTCAGTTACATTGTGACAAGTTAAACCGGTACTTATGTAATGTTCTGTACATAGTATCTAGTCTAGTGTCATCTTCTGATTCTTATATAGAATAGATAAAATAAGTCAGTTACATTGTGACAAGTTAAACCAGTACTCATGTAATGTTTTGTACATAGTATCTAGTCTAGACTCTAGCGTCATCTTCTGGATCTCTTATATAGAATAGATAAACTAAGTCAGTTACATTGGTTACATTGTGACAAGTTAAACCGGTACTTATGTAATGTTCTGTACATAGTATCTAGTCTAGCGTGATCTTCTGACTCTTATATAGAATAGATAAAATAAGTCAGTTACATTGTGACAAGTTAAACCGGTACTTATGTAATGTTCTGTAAATAGTATCTAGTCTAGTGTGATCTTCTGACTCTTATATAGAATAGATAAAATAAGTCAGTTACATTGTGACAAGTTAAACCAGTACTTATGTAATGTTCTGTACATAGTATCTAGTCTAGCGTGATCTTCTGACTCTTATATAGAATAGATAAAATAAGTCAGTTACATTGTGACAAGTTAAACCGGTACTTATGTAATGTTCTGTAAATAGTATCTAGTCTAGTGTGATCTTCTGACTCTTATATAGAATAGATAAAATAAGTCAGTTACATTGTGACAAGTTAAACCAGTACTTATGTAATGTTCTGTACATAGTATCTAGTCTAGTGTCATCTTCTGACTCTCTTATATAGAATAGATAAATTAAGTCAGTTACATTGTGATAAGTTAAACCGGTACTTATGTAATGTTCTGTACATAGTATCTAGTCTAGCGTCATCTTCTGACTCTTATATAGAATAGATAAAATAAGTCAGTTACATTGTGACAAGTTAAACCGGTACTTATGTAATGTTCTGTACATAGTATCTAGTCTAGCGTCATCTTCTGACTCTTATATAGAATAGATAAAATAAGTCAATTACATTATGACAAGTTAATCCAGTACTTATGTAGTGTTCTGTACATAGTATCTAGTCTAGCGTCATCTTCTGACTCTTATATAGAATAGATAAAATAAGTCAGTTACATTGTGACAAGTTAAACCGGTACTTATGTCATGTTCTGTACATAGTATCTAGTCTAGCGTCATCTTCTGACTCTTATATAGAATAGATAAAATAAGTCAATTACATTGTGACAAGTTAATCCAGTACTTATGTAGTGTTCTGTACATAGTATCTAGTCTAGCTTCATCTTCTGGCTCTCTTATATAGAATAGATAAAATAAGTCAGTTACATTGTGACAAGTTAAACCGGTACTTATGTATTGTTCTGTACATAGTATCTAGTCTAGTGTCATCTTCTGACTCTTATATAGAATAGATAAAATAAGTCAGTTACATTGTGACAGTTTAAACCAGTACTTATGTAATGTTTTGTACATAGTATCTAGTCTAGACTCTAGCGTCATCTTCTGGATCTCTTATATAGAATAGATAAACTAAGTCAGTTACATTGTGACAAGTTAAACCGGTACTTATGTATTGTTCTGTACATAGTATCTAGTCTAGTGTCATCTTCTGACTCTTATATAGAATAGATAAAATAAGTCAGTTACATTGTGACAAGTTAAACCGGTACTTATGTAATGTTCTGTACATAGTATCTAGTCTAGTGTCATCTTCTGACTCTCTTATATAGAATAGATAAATTAAGTCAGTTACATTGTGACAAGTTAATCCAGTACTTATGTATTGTTCTGTACATAGTATCTAGTCTAGCGTCATCTTCTGACTCTTATATAGATTAGATAAAATAAGTCAATTACATTGTGACAAGTTAATCCAGTACTTATGTAGTGTTCTGTACATAGTATCAAGTCTAGCGTCATCTTCTGACTCTTATATAGAACAGATAAAATAAGTCAGCTACATTGTGACAAGTTAAACCGTTACTTATGTAATGTTCTGTACATAGTATCTAGTCTAGCGTCATCTTCTGACTCTTATATAGAATAGATAAAATAAGTCAGTTACATTGTGACAAGTTAAAGCGGTACTTATGTAATGTTCTGTACATAGTATCTAGTCTAGCGTCATCTTCTGACTCTCTTATATAGAATAGATAAAATAAGTCAGTTACATTGTGACAAGTTGAACCAGTACTTATGTAATGTTCTGTATATAGTATCTAGTCTAGCGTCATCTTCTGGCTCTCTTATATAGAATAGATAAACTAAGTCAGTTAGATTGTGACAAGTTAAACCGGTACTTATGTAATGTTCTGTACATAGTATCTAGTCTAGCGTCATCTTCTGACTCTTATATAGAATAGATAAACTAAGTCAGTTACATTGTGACAAGTTAAACCAGTACTTATGTAATGTTCTGTACATAGTATCTAGTCTAGCGTCATCTTCTGACTCTTATATAGAATAGATAAAATAAGTCAGTTACATTGTGACAAGTTAAACCGGTACTTATGTAATGTTCTGTACATAGTATCTAGTCTAGCGTCATCTTCTGACTCTTATATAGAATAGATAAAATAAGTCAGTTACATTGTGACAAGTTAAACCGGTACTTATGTAATGTTCTGTACATAGTATCTAGTCTAGTGTCATCTTCTGACTCTTATATAGAATAGATAAAATAAGTCAGTTACATTGTGACAAGTTAAACCAGTACTTATGTAATGTTTTGTACATAGTATCTAGTCTAGACTCTAGCGTCATCTTCTGGATCTCTTATATAGAATAGATAAACTAAGTCAGTTACATTGTGACAAGTTAAACCGGTACTTATGTAATGTTCTGTACATAGTATCTAGTCTAGCGTCATCTTCTGACTCTTATATAGAATAGATAAACTAAGTCAGTTACATTGTGACAAGTTAAACCAGTACTTATGTAATGTTCTGTACATAGTATCTAGTCTAGCGTCATCTTCTGACTCTTATATAGAATAGATAAAATAAGTCAGTTACATTGTGACAAGTTAAACCGGTACTTATGTAATGTTCTGTACATAGTATCTAGTCTAGCGTCATCTTCTGACTCTTATATAGAATAGATAAAATAAGTCAGTTACATTGTGACAAGTTAAACCAGTACTTATGTAATGTTCTGTACATAGTATCTAGTCTAGTGTCATCTTCTGACTCTTATATAGAATAGATAAAATAAGTCAGTTACATTGTGACAAGTTAAACCGGTACTTATGATTGTTCTGTACATAGTATCTAGTCTAGCGTCATCTTCTGACTCTTATATAGAATAGATAAAATAAGTCAGTTACATTGTGACAAGTTAAACTGGTACTTATGTAATGTTCTGTACATAGTATCTAGTCTAGCGTCATCTTCTGACTCTTATATAGAATAGATAAAATAAGTCAGTTACATTGTGACAAGTTAAACCGGTACTTATGTAATGTTCTGTACATAGTATCTAGTCTAGCGTCATCTTCTGACTCTTATATAAAATAGATAAAATAAGTCAGTTACATTGTGACAAGTTAAACCGGTACTTATGTAATGTTCTGTATATAGTATCTAGTCTAGCGTCATCTTCTGGCTCTCTTATATAGAATAGATAAAATAAGTCAGTTACATTGTCACAAGTTAAACTGGTACTTATGTAATGTTCTGTACATAGTATCTAGTCTAGCGTCATCTTCTGACTCTTATATAGAATAGATAAAATAAGTCAGTTACATTGTGACAAGTTAAACCGGTACTTATGTCATGTTCTGTACATAGTATCTAGTCTAGCGTCATCTTCTGACTCTTATATAGAATAGATAAAATAAGTCAATTACATTGTGACAAGTTAATCCAGTACTTATGTAGTGTTCTGTACATAGTATCTAGTCTAGCTTCATCTTCTGGCTCTCTTATATAGAATAGATAAAATAAGTCAGTTACATTGTGACAAGTTAAACCGGTACTTATGTATTGTTCTGTACATAGTATCTAGTCTAGTGTCATCTTCTGACTCTTATATAGAATAGATAAAATAAGTCAGTTACATTGTGACAGTTTAAACCAGTACTTATGTAATGTTTTGTACATAGTATCTAGTCTAGACTCTAGCGTCATCTTCTGGATCTCTTATATAGAATAGATAAACTAAGTCAGTTACATTGTGACAAGTTAAACCGGTACTTATGTATTGTTCTGTACATAGTATCTAGTCTAGTGTCATCTTCTGACTCTTATATAGAATAGATAAAATAAGTCAGTTACATTGTGACAGTTTAAACCAGTACTTATGTAATGTTTTGTACATAGTATCTAGTCTAGACTCTAGCGTCATCTTCTGGATCTCTTATATAGAATAGATAAACTAAGTCAGTTACATTGTGACAAGTTAAACCGGTACTTATGTATTGTTCTGTACATAGTATCTAGTCTAGTGTCATCTTCTGACTCTTATATAGAATAGATAAAATAAGTCAGTTACATTGTGACAAGTTAAACCGGTACTTATGTAATGTTCTGTACATAGTATCTAGTCTAGTGTCATCTTCTGACTCTCTTATATAGAATAGATAAATTAAGTCAGTTACATTGTGACAAGTTAATCCAGTACTTATGTATTGTTCTGTACATAGTATCTAGTCTAGCGTCATCTTCTGACTCTTATATAGATTAGATAAAATAAGTCAATTACATTGTGACAAGTTAATCCAGTACTTATGTAGTGTTCTGTACATAGTATCAAGTCTAGCGTCATCTTCTGACTCTTATATAGAACAGATAAAATAAGTCAGCTACATTGTGACAAGTTAAACCGGTACTTATGTAATGTTCTGTACATAGTATCTAGTCTAGCGTCATCTTCTGACTCTTATATAGAATAGATAAAATAAGTCAGTTACATTGTGACAAGTTAAACCGGTACTTATGTAATGTTCTGTACATAGTATCTAGTCTAGCGTCATCTTCTGACTCTCTTATATAGAATAGATAAAATAAGTCAGTTACATTGTGACAAGTTGAACCAGTACTTATGTAATGTTCTGTATATAGTATCTAGTCTAGCGTCATCTTCTGGCTCTCTTATATAGAATAGATAAACTAAGTCAGTTAGATTGTGACAAGTTAAACCGGTACTTATGTAATGTTCTGTACATAGTATCTAGTCTAGCGTCATCTTCTGACTCTTATATAGAATAGATAAACTAAGTCAGTTACATTGTGACAAGTTAAACCAGTACTTATGTAATGTTCTGTACATAGTATCTAGTCTAGCGTCATCTTCTGACTCTTATATAGAATAGATAAAATAAGTCAGTTACATTGTGACAAGTTAAACCGGTACTTATGTAATGTTCTGTACATAGTATTTAGTCTAGCGTCATCTTCTGACTCTTATATAGAATAGATAAAATAAGTCAGTTACATTGTGACAAGTTAAACCAGTACTTATGTAATGTTCTGTACATAGTATCTAGTCTAGTGTCATCTTCTGACTCTTATATAGAATAGATAAAATAAGTCAGTTACATTGTGACAAGTTAAACCAGTACTTATGTAATGTTTTGTACATAGTATCTAGTCTAGACTCTAGCGTCATCTTCTGGATCTCTTATATAGAATAGATAAACTAAGTCAGTTACATTGTGACAAGTTAAACCGGTACTTATGTAATGTTCTGTACATAGTATCTAGTCTAGCGTCATCTTCTGACTCTTATATAGAATAGATAAACTAAGTCAGTTACATTGTGACAAGTTAAACCAGTACTTATGTAATGTTCTGTACATAGTATCTAGTCTAGCGTCATCTTCTGACTCTTATATAGAATAGATAAAATAAGTCAGTTACATTGTGACAAGTTAATCCAGTACTTATGTAGTGTTCTGTACATAGTATCTAGTCTAGCTTCATCTTCTGGCTCTCTTATATAGAATAGATAAAATAAGTCAGTTACATTGTGACAAGTTAAACCGGTACTTATGTAATGTTCTGTACATAGTATCTAGTCTAGCGTCATCTTCTGACTCTCTTATATAGAATAGATAAAATAAGTCAGTTACATTGTGACAAGTTGAACCAGTACTTATGTAATGTTCTGTATATAGTATCTAGTCTAGCGTCATCTTCTGGCTCTCTTATATAGAATAGATAAACTAAGTCAGTTAGATTGTGACAAGTTAAACCGGTACTTATGTAATGTTCTGTACATAGTATCTAGTCTAGCGTCATCTTCTGACTCTTATATAGAATAGATAAACTAAGTCAGTTACATTGTGACAAGTTAAACCAGTACTTATGTAATGTTCTGTACATAGTATCTAGTCTAGCGTCATCTTCTGACTCTTATATAGAATAGATAAAATAAGTCAGTTACATTGTGACAAGTTAAACCGGTACTTATGTAATGTTCTGTACATAGTATTTAGTCTAGCGTCATCTTCTGACTCTTATATAGAATAGATAAAATAAGTCAGTTACATTGTGACAAGTTAAACCAGTACTTATGTAATGTTCTGTACATAGTATCTAGTCTAGTGTCATCTTCTGACTCTTATATAGAATAGATAAAATAAGTCAGTTACATTGTGACAAGTTAAACCAGTACTTATGTAATGTTTTGTACATAGTATCTAGTCTAGACTCTAGCGTCATCTTCTGGATCTCTTATATAGAATAGATAAACTAAGTCAGTTACATTGTGACAAGTTAAACCGGTACTTATGTAATGTTCTGTACATAGTATCTAGTCTAGCGTCATCTTCTGACTCTTATATAGAATAGATAAACTAAGTCAGTTACATTGTGACAAGTTAAACCAGTACTTATGTAATGTTCTGTACATAGTATCTAGTCTAGCGTCATCTTCTGACTCTTATATAGAATAGATAAAATAAGTCAGTTACATTGTGACAAGTTAATCCAGTACTTATGTAGTGTTCTGTACATAGTATCTAGTCTAGCTTCATCTTCTGGCTCTCTTATATAGAATAGATAAAATAAGTCAGTTACATTGTGACAAGTTAAACCGGTACTTATGTAATGTTCTGTACATAGTATCTAGTCTAGCGTCATCTTCTGACTCTTATATAGAATAGATAAACTAAGTCAGTTACATTGTGACAAGTTAAACCAGTACTTATGTAATGTTCTGTACATAGTATCTAGTCTAGCGTCATCTTCTGACTCTTATATAGAATAGATAAAATAAGTCAGTTACATTGTGACAAGTTAAACCGGTACTTATGTAATGTTCTGTACATAGTATCTAGTCTAGCGTCATCTTCTGACTCTTATATAGAATAGATAAAATAAGTCAGTTACATTGTGACAAGTTAAACCAGTACTTATGTAATGTTCTGTACATAGTATCTAGTCTAGTGTCATCTTCTGACTCTTATATAGAATAGATAAAATAAGTCAGTTACATTGTGACAAGTTAAACCAGTACTTATGTAATGTTTTGTACATAGTATCTAGTCTAGACTCTAGCGTCATCTTCTGGATCTCTTATATAGAATAGATAAACTAAGTCAGTTACATTGTGACAAGTTAAACCGGTACTTATGTAATGTTCTGTACATAGTATCTAGTCTAGCGTCATCTTCTGACTCTTATATAGAATAGATAATCTAAGTCAGTTACATTGTGACAAGTTAAACCAGTACTTATGTAATGTTCTGTACATAGTATCTAGTCTAGCGTCATCTTCTGACTCTTATATAGAATAGATAAAATAAGTCAGTTACATTGTGACAAGTTAAACCGGTACTTATGTAATGTTCTGTACATAGTATCTAGTCTAGCGTCATCTTCTGACTCTTATATAGAATAGATAAAATAAGTCAGTTACATTGTGACAAGTTAAACCAGTACTTATGTAATGTTCTGTACATAGTATCTAGTCTAGTGTCATCTTCTGACTCTTATATAGAATAGATAAAATAAGTCAGTTACATTGTGACAAGTTAAACCGGTACTTATGATTGTTCTGTACATAGTATCTAGTCTAGCGTCATCTTCTGACTCTTATATAGAATAGATAAAATAAGTCAGTTACATTGTGACAAGTTAAACTGGTACTTATGTAATGTTCTGTACATAGTATCTAGTCTAGCGTCATCTTCTGACTCTTATATAGAATAGATAAAATAAGTCAGTTACATTGTGACAAGTTAAACCGGTACTTATGTAATGTTCTGTACATAGTATCTAGTCTAGCGTCATCTTCTGACTCTTATATAGAATAGATAAAATAAGTCAGTTACATTGTGACAAGTTAAACCGGTACTTATGTAATGTTCTGTATATAGTATCTAGTCTAGCGTCATCTTCTGGCTCTCTTATATAGAACAGATAAAATAAGTCAGTTACATTGTCACAAGTTAAACTGGTACTTATGTAATGTTCTGTACATAGTATCTAGTCTAGCGTCATCTTCTGACTCTTATATAGAATAGATAAAATAAGTCAGTTACATTGTGACAAGTTAAACCGGTACTTATGTCATGTTCTGTACATAGTATCTAGTCTAGCGTCATCTTCTGACTCTTATATAGAATAGATAAAATAAGTCAATTACATTGTGACAAGTTAATCCAGTACTTATGTAGTGTTCTGTACATAGTATCTAGTCTAGCTTCATCTTCTGGCTCTCTTATATAGAATAGATAAAATAAGTCAGTTACATTGTGACAAGTTAAACCGGTACTTATGTATTGTTCTGTACATAGTATCTAGTCTAGTGTCATCTTCTGACTCTTATATAGAATAGATAAAATAAGTCAGTTACATTGTGACAGTTTAAACCAGTACTTATGTAATGTTTTGTACATAGTATCTAGTCTAGACTCTAGCGTCATCTTCTGGATCTCTTATATAGAATAGATAAACTAAGTCAGTTACATTGTGACAAGTTAAACCGGTACTTATGTATTGTTCTGTACATAGTATCTAGTCTAGTGTCATCTTCTGACTCTTATATAGAATAGATAAAATAAGTCAGTTACATTGTGACAGTTTAAACCAGTACTTATGTAATGTTTTGTACATTGTATCTAGTCTAGACTCTAGCGTCATCTTCTGGATCTCTTATATAGAATAGATAAACTAAGTCAGTTACATTGTGACAAGTTAAACCGGTACTTATGTATTGTTCTGTACATAGTATCTAGTCTAGTGTCATCTTCTGACTCTTATATAGAATAGATAAAATAAGTCAGTTACATTGTGACAAGTTAAACCGGTACTTATGTAATGTTCTGTACATAGTATCTAGTCTAGTGTCATCTTCTGACTCTCTTATATAGAATAGATAAATTAAGTCAGTTACATTGTGACAAGTTAATCCAGTACTTATGTATTGTTCTGTACATAGTATCTAGTCTAGCGTCATCTTCTGACTCTTATATAGATTAGATAAAATAAGTCAATTACATTGTGACAAGTTAATCCAGTACTTATGTAGTGTTCAGTACTTATGTAGTGTTCTTATGTAGTCATCTTCTGACTCTTATATAGAACAGATAAAATAAGTCAGCTACATTGTGACAAGTTAAACCGGTACTTATGTAATGTTCTGTACATAGTATCTAGTCTAGCGTCATCTTCTGACTCTTATATAGAATAGATAAAATAAGTCAGTTACATTGTGACAAGTTAAAGCGGTACTTATGTAATGTTCTGTACATAGTATCTAGTCTAGCGTCATCTTCTGACTCTCTTATATAGAATAGATAAAATAAGTCAGTTACATTGTGACAAGTTGAACCAGTACTTATGTAATGTTCTGTATATAGTATCTAGTCTAGCGTCATCTTCTGGCTCTCTTATATAGAATAGATAAACTAAGTCAGTTAGATTGTGACAAGTTAAACCGGTACTTATGTAATGTTCTGTACATAGTATCTAGTCTAGCGTCATCTTCTGACTCTTATATAGAATAGATAAACTAAGTCAGTTACATTGTGACAAGTTAAACCAGTACTTATGTAATGTTCTGTACATAGTATCTAGTCTAGCGTCATCTTCTGACTCTTATATAGAATAGATAAAATAAGTCAGTTACATTGTGACAAGTTAAACCGGTACTTATGTAATGTTCTGTACATAGTATCTAGTCTAGCGTCATCTTCTGACTCTTATATAGAATAGATAAAATAAGTCAGTTACATTGTGACAAGTTAAACCAGTACTTATGTAATGTTCTGTACATAGTATCTAGTCTAGCGTCATCTTCTGACTCTTATATAGAATAGATAAAATAAGTCAGTTACATTGTGACAAGTTAAACCAGTACTTATGTAATGTTTTGTACATAGTATCTAGTCTAGACTCTAGCGTCATCTTCTGGATCTCTTATATAGAATAGATAAACTAAGTCAGTTACATTGTGACAAGTTAAACCGGTACTTATGTAATGTTCTGTACATAGTATCTAGTCTAGCGTCATCTTCTGACTCTTATATAGAATAGATAAACTAAGTCAGTTACATTGTGACAAGTTAAACCAGTACTTATGTAATGTTCTGTACATAGTATCTAGTCTAGCGTCATCTTCTGACTCTTATATAGAATAGATAAAATAAGTCAGTTACATTGTGACAAGTTAAACCGGTACTTATGTAATGTTCTGTACATAGTATCTAGTCTAGCGTCATCTTCTGACTCTTATATAGAATAGATAAAATAAGTCAGTTACATTGTGACAAGTTAAACCAGTACTTATGTAATGTTCTGTACATAGTATCTAGTCTAGTGTCATCTTCTGACTCTTATATAGAATAGATAAAATAAGTCAGTTACATTGTGACAAGTTAAACCGGTACTTATGATTGTTCTGTACATAGTATCTAGTCTAGCGTCATCTTCTGACTCTTATATAGAATAGATAAAATAAGTCAGTTACATTGTGACAAGTTAAACTGGTACTTATGTAATGTTCTGTACATAGTATCTAGTCTAGCGTCATCTTCTGACTCTTATATAGAATAGATAAACTAAGTCAGTTACATTGTGACAAGTTAAACCGGTACTTATGTAATGTTCTGTACATAGTATCTAGTCTAGCGTCATCTTCTGACTCTTATATAGAATAGATAAAATAAGTCAGTTACATTGTCACAAGTTAAACTGGTACTTATGTAATGTTCTGTACATAGTATCTAGTCTAGCGTCATCTTCTGACTCTTATATAGAATAGATAAACTAAGTCAGTTACATTGTGACAAGTTAAACCAGTACTTATGTAATGTTCTGTACATAGTATCTAGTCTAGCGTCATCTTCTGACTCTTATATAGAATAGATAAAATAAGTCAATTACATTGTGACAAGTTAATCCAGTACTTATGTAGTGTTCTGTACATAGTATCTAGTCTAGCTTCATCTTCTGGCTCTCTTATATAGAATAGATAAAATAAGTCAGTTACATTGTGACAAGTTAAACCGGTACTTATGTATTGTTCTGTACATAGTATCTAGTCTAGTGTCATCTTCTGACTCTTATATAGAATAGATAAAATAAGTCAGTTACATTGTGACAGTTTAAACCAGTACTTATGTAATGTTTTGTACATAGTATCTAGTCTAGACTCTAGCGTCATCTTCTGGATCTCTTATATAGAATAGATAAACTAAGTCAGTTACATTGTGACAAGTTAAACCGGTACTTATGTATTGTTCTGTACATAGTATCTAGTCTAGTGTCATCTTCTGACTCTTATATAGAATAGATAAAATAAGTCAGTTACATTGTGACAGTTTAAACCAGTACTTATGTAATGTTTTGTACATAGTATCTAGTCTAGACTCTAGCGTCATCTTCTGGATCTCTTATATAGAATAGATAAACTAAGTCAGTTACATTGTGACATGTTAAACCGGTACTTATGTATTGTTCTGTACATAGTATCTAGTCTAGTGTCATCTTCTGACTCTTATATAGAATAGATAAAATAAGTCAGTTACATTGTGACAAGTTAAACCGGTACTTATGTAATGTTCTGTACATAGTATCTAGTCTAGTGTCATCTTCTGACTCTCTTATATAGAATAGATAAATTAAGTCAGTTACATTGTGACAAGTTAATCCAGTACTTATGTATTGTTCTGTACATAGTATCTAGTCTAGCGTCATCTTCTGACTCTTATATAGATTAGATAAAATAAGTCAATTACATTGTGACAAGTTAATCCAGTACTTATGTAGTGTTCTGTACATAGTATCAAGTCTAGCGTCATCTTCTGACTCTTATATAGAACAGATAAAATAAGTCAGCTACATTGTGACAAGTTAAACCGGTACTTATGTAATGTTCTGTACATAGTATCTAGTCTAGCGTCATCTTCTGACTCTTATATAGAATAGATAAAATAAGTCAGTTTTATTGTGACAAGTTAAAGCGGTACTTATGTAATGTTCTGTACATAGTATCTAGTCTAGCGTCATCTTCTGACTCTCTTATATAGAATAGATAAAATAAGTCAGTTACATTGTGACAAGTTGAACCAGTACTTATGTAATGTTCTGTATATAGTATCTAGTCTAGCGTCATCTTCTGGCTCTCTTATATAGAATAGATAAACTAAGTCAGTTAGATTGTGACAAGTTAAACCGGTACTTATGTAATGTTCTGTACATAGTATCTAGTCTAGCGTCATCTTCTGACTCTTATATAGAATAGATAAACTAAGTCAGTTACATTGTGACAAGTTAAACCAGTACTTATGTAATGTTCTGTACATAGTATCTAGTCTAGCGTCATCTTCTGACTCTTATATAGAATAGATAAAATAAGTCAGTTACATTGTGACAAGTTAAACCGGTACTTATGTAATGTTCTGTACATAGTATCTAGTCTAGCGTCATCTTCTGACTCTTATATAGAATAGATAAAATAAGTCAGTTACATTGTGACAAGTTAAACCAGTACTTATGTAATGTTCTGTACATAGTATCTAGTCTAGTGTCATCTTCTGACTCTTATATAGAATAGATAAAATAAGTCAGTTACATTGTGACAAGTTAAACCAGTACTTATGTAATGTTTTGTACATAGTATCTAGTCTAGACTCTAGCGTCATCTTCTGGATCTCTTATATAGAATAGATAAACTAAGTCAGTTACATTGTGACAAGTTAAACCGGTACTTATGTAATGTTCTGTACATAGTATCTAGTCTAGCGTCATCTTCTGACTCTTATATAGAATAGATAAACTAAGTCAGTTACATTGTGACAAGTTAAACCAGTACTTATGTAATGTTCTGTACATAGTATCTAGTCTAGCGTCATCTTCTGACTCTTATATAGAATAGATAAAATAAGTCAGTTACATTGTGACAAGTTAATCCAGTACTTATGTAGTGTTCTGTACATAGTATCTAGTCTAGCTTCATCTTCTGGCTCTCTTATATAGAATAGATAAAATAAGTCAGTTACATTGTGACAAGTTAAACCGGTACTTATGTAATGTTCTGTACATAGTATCTAGTCTAGCGTCATCTTCTGACTCTTATATAGAATAGATAAACTAAGTCAGTTACATTGTGACAAGTTAAACCAGTACTTATGTAATGTTCTGTACATAGTATCTAGTCTAGCGTCATCTTCTGACTCTTATATAGAATAGATAAAATAAGTCAGTTACATTGTGACAAGTTAAACCGGTACTTATGTAATGTTCTGTACATAGTATCTAGTCTAGCGTCATCTTCTGACTCTTATATAGAATAGATAAAATAAGTCAGTTACATTGTGACAAGTTAAACCAGTACTTATGTAATGTTCTGTACATAGTATCTAGTCTAGTGTCATCTTCTGACTCTTATATAGAATAGATAAAATAAGTCAGTTACATTGTGACAAGTTAAACCAGTACTTATGTAATGTTTTGTACATAGTATCTAGTCTAGACTCTAGCGTCATCTTCTGGATCTCTTATATAGAATAGATAAACTAAGTCAGTTACATTGTGACAAGTTAAACCGGTACTTATGTAATGTTCTGTACATAGTATCTAGTCTAGCGTCATCTTCTGACTCTTATATAGAATAGATAAACTAAGTCAGTTACATTGTGACAAGTTAAACCAGTACTTATGTAATGTTCTGTACATAGTATCTAGTCTAGCGTCATCTTCTGACTCTTATATAGAATAGATAAAATAAGTCAGTTACAATGTGACAAGTTAAACCGGTACTTATGTAATGTTCTGTACATAGTATCTAGTCTAGCGTCATCTTCTGACTCTTATATAGAATAGATAAAATAAGTCAGTTACATTGTGACAAGTTAAACCAGTACTTATGTAATGTTCTGTACATAGTATCTAGTCTAGTGTCATCTTCTAACTCTTATATAGAATAGATAAAATAAGTCAGTTACATTGTGACAAGTTAAACCGGTACTTATGATTGTTCTGTACATAGTATCTAGTCTAGCGTCATCTTCTGACTCTTATATAGAATAGATAAAATAAGTCAGTTACATTGTGACAAGTTAAACTGGTACTTATGTAATGTTCTGTACATAGTATCTAGTCTAGCGTCATCTTCTGACTCTTATATAGAATAGATAAAATAAGTCAGTTACATTGTGACAAGTTAAACCGGTACTTATGTAATGTTCTGTACATAGTATCTAGTCTAGCGTCATCTTCTGACTCTTATATAGAATAGATAAAATAAGTCAGTTACATTGTGACAAGTTAAACCGGTACTTATGTAATGTTCTGTATATAGTATCTAGTCTAGCGTCATCTTCTGGCTCTCTTATATAGAATAGATAAAATAAGTCAGTTACATTGTTACAAGTTAAACTGGTACTTATGTAATGTTCTGTACATAGTATCTAGTCTAGCGTCATCTTCTGACTCTTATATAGAATAGATAAAATAAGTCAGTTACATTGTGACAAGTTAAACCGGTACTTATGTCATGTTCTGTACATAGTATCTAGTCTAGCGTCATCTTCTGACTCTTATATAGAATAGATAAAATAAGTCAATTACATTGTGACAAGTTAATCCAGTACTTATGTAGTGTTCTGTACATAGTATCTAGTCTAGCTTCATCTTCTGGCTCTCTTATATAGAATAGATAAAATAAGTCAGTTACATTGTGACAAGTTAAACCGGTACTTATGTATTGTTCTGTACATAGTATCTAGTCTAGTGTCATCTTCTGACTCTTATATAGAATAGATAAAATAAGTCAGTTACATTGTGACAGTTTAAACCAGTACTTATGTAAAGTTTTGTACATAGTATCTAGTCTAGACTCTAGCGTCATCTTCTGGATCTCTTATATAGAATAGATAAACTAAGTCAGTTACATTGTGACAAGTTAAACCGGTACTTATGTATTGTTCTGTACATAGTATCTAGTCTAGTGTCATCTTCTGACTCTTATATAGAATAGATAAAATAAGTCAGTTACATTGTGACAGTTTAAACCAGTACTTATGTAATGTTTTGTACATAGTATCTAGTCTAGACTCTAGCGTCATCTTCTGGATCTCTTATATAGAATAGATAAACTAAGTCAGTTACATTGTGACAAGTTAAACCGGTACTTATGTATTGTTCTGTACATAGTATCTAGTCTAGTGTCATCTTCTGACTCTTATATAGAATAGATAAAATAAGTCAGTTACATTGTGACAAGTTAAACCGGTACTTATGTAATGTTCTGTACATAGTATCTAGTCTAGTGTCATCTTCTGACTCTCTTATATAGAATAGATAAATTAAGTCAGTTACATTGTGACAAGTTAATCCAGTACTTATGTATTGTTCTGTACATAGTATCTAGTCTAGCGTCATCTTCTGACTCTTATATAGATTAGATAAAATAAGTCAATTACATTGTGACAAGTTAATCCAGTACTTATGTAGTGTTCTGTACATAGTATCAAGTCTAGCGTCATCTTCTGACTCTTATATAGAACAGATAAAATAAGTCAGCTACATTGTGACAAGTTAAACCGGTACTTATGTAATGTTCTGTACATAGTATCTAGTCTAGCGTCATCTTCTGACTCTTATATAGAATAGATAAAATAAGTCAGTTACATTGTGACAAGTTAAACCGGTACTTATGTAATGTTCTGTACATAGTATCTAGTCTAGCGTCATCTTCTGACTCTCTTATATAGAATAGATAAAATAAGTCAGTTACATTGTGACAAGTTGAACCAGTACTTATGTAATGTTCTGTATATAGTATCTAGTCTAGCGTCATCTTCTGGCTCTCTTATATAGAATAGATAAACTAAGTCAGTTAGATTGTGACAAGTTAAACCGGTACTTATGTAATGTTCTGTACATAGTATCTAGTCTAGCGTCATCTTCTGACTCTTATATAGAATAGATAAACTAAGTCAGTTACATTGTGACAAGTTAAACCAGTACTTATGTAATGTTCTGTACATAGTATCTAGTCTAGCGTCATCTTCTGACTCTTATATAGAATAGATAAAATAAGTCAGTTACATTGTGACAAGTTAAACTGGTACTTATGTAATGTTCTGTACATAGTATCTAGTCTAGCGTCATCTTCTGACTCTTATATAGAATAGATAAAATAAGTCAGTTACATTGTGACAAGTTAAACCAGTACTTATGTAATGTTCTGTACATAGTATCTAGTCTAGCGTCATCTTCTGACTCTTATATAGAATAGATAAAATAAGTCAGTTACATTGTGACAAGTTAAACCAGTACTTATGTAATGTTTTGTACATAGTATCTAGTCTAGACTCTAGCGTCATCTTCTGGATCTCTTATATAGAATAGATAAACTAAGTCAGTTACATTGTGACAAGTTAAACCGGTACTTATGTAATGTTCTGTACATAGTATCTAGTCTAGCGTCATCTTCTGACTCTTATATAGAATAGATAAACTAAGTCAGTTACATTGTGACAAGTTAAACCAGTACTTATGTAATGTTCTGTACATAGTATCTAGTCTAGCGTCATCTTCTGACTCTTATATAGAATAGATAAAATAAGTCAGTTACATTGTGACAAGTTAAACCGGTACTTATGTAATGTTCTGTACATAGTATCTAGTCTAGCGTCATCTTCTGACTCTTATATAGAATAGATAAAATAAGTCAGTTACATTGTGACAAGTTAAACCAGTACTTATGTAATGTTCTGTACATAGTATCTAGTCTAGTGTCATCTTCTGACTCTTATATAGAATAGATAAAATAAGTCAGTTACATTGTGACAAGTTAAACCGGTACTTATGATTGTTCTGTACATAGTATCTAGTCTAGCGTCATCTTCTGACTCTTATATAGAATAGATAAAATAAGTCAGTTACATTGTGACAAGTTAAACTGGTACTTATGTAATGTTCTGTACATAGTATCTAGTCTAGCGTCATCTTCTGACTCTTATATAGAATAGATAAAATAAGTCAGTTACATTGTGACAAGTTAAACCGGTACTTATGTAATGTTCTGTACATAGTATCTAGTCTAGCGTCATCTTCTGACTCTTATATAGAATAGATAAAATAAGTCAGTTACATTGTGACAAGTTAAACCGGTACTTATGTAATGTTCTGTATATAGTATCTAGTCTAGCGTCATCTTCTGGCTCTCTTATATAGAATAGATAAAATAAGTCAGTTACATTGTCACAAGTTAAACTGGTACTTATGTAATGTTCTGTACATAGTATCTAGTCTAGCGTCATCTTCTGACTCTTATATAGAATAGATAAAATAAGTCAGTTACATTGTGACAAGTTAAACCGGTACTTATGTAATGTTCTGTACATAGTATCTAGTCTAGCGTCATCTTCTGACTCTTATATAGAATAGATAAAATAAGTCAGTTACATTGTGACAAGTTAAACCGGTACTTATGTAATGTTCTGTATATAGTATCTAGTCTAGCGTCATCTTCTGGCTCTCTTATATAGAATAGATAAAATAAGTCAGTTACATTGTGACAAGTTAAACCGGTACTTATGTAATGTTCTGTACATAGTATCTAGTCTAGTGTCATCTTCTGACTCTTATATAGAATAGATAAAATAAGTCAGTTACATTGTGACAAGTTAAACCAGTACTCATGTAAAGTTTTGTACATAGTATCTAGTCTAGACTCTAGCGTCATCTTCTGGATCTCTTATATAGAATAGATAAACTAAGTCAGTTACATTGGTTACATTGTGACAAGTTAAACCGGTACTTATGTAATGTTCTGTACATAGTATCTAGTCTAGCGTTATCTTCTGACTCTTATATAGAATAGATAAAATAAGCCAGTTACATTGTGATAAGTTAAACCGGTACTTATGTATTCTGTACATAGTATCTAGTCTAGTGTCATCTTCTGACTCTTATATAGAATAGATAAAATAAATCAGTTACATTGTGACAAGTTAAACCGGTACTTATGTAATGTTCTGTACATAGTATCTAGTCAAGTGTCATCTTCTGACTCTTATATAGAATAGATAAAATAAGTCAGTTACATTGTGACAAGTTAAACCAGTACTTATGTAATGTTCTGTACATAGTATCTAGTCTAGTGTCATCTTCTGACTCTCTTATAAAGAATAGATAAATTAAGTCAGTTACATTGTGATAAGTTAAACCGGTACTTATGTAATGTTCTGTACATAGTATCTAGTCTAGCGTCATCTTCTGACTCTTATATAGAATAGATAAAATAAGTCAGTTACATTGTGACAAGTTAAACCAGTACTTATGTAATGTTCTGTACATAGTATCTAGTCTAGCGTCATCTTCTGACTCTTATATAGAATAGATAAAATAAGTCAATTACATTGTGACAAGTTAATCCAGTACTTATGTAGCGTTCTGTACATAGTATCTAGTCTAGCGTCATCTTCTGACTCTTATATAGAATAGATAAAATAAGTCAGTTACATTGTGACAAGTTAAACCGGTACTTATGTAATGTTCTGTACATAGTATCTAGTCTAGCGTCATCTTCTGACTCTTATATAGAATAGATAAAATAAGTCAATTACATTGTGACAAGTTAATCCAGTACTTATGTAGTGTTCTGTACATAGTATCTAGTCTAGCGTCCTCTTCTGGCTCTCTTATATAGAATAGATAAAATAAGTCAGTTACATTGTGACTTGTTAAACCGGTACTTATGTATTGTTCTGTACATAGTATCTAGTCTAGTGTCATCTTCTGACTCTTATATAGAATAGATAAAATAAGTCAGTTACATTGTGACAAGTTAAACCAGTACTTATGTAATGTTTTGTACATAGTATCTAGTCTAGACTCTAGCGTCATCTTCTGGATCTCTTATATAGAATAGATAAACTAAGTCAGTTACATTGTGACAAGTTAAACCGGTACTTATGTAATGTTCTGTACATAGTATCTAGTCTAGCGTGATCTTCTGACTCTTATATAGAATAGATAAAATAAGTCAGTTAAATTGTGATAACTTAAACCGGTACTTATGTATTGTTCTGTACATAGTATCTAGTCTAGTGTCATCTTCTGACTCTTATATAGAATAGATAAAATAAGTCAGTTACATTGTGACAAGTTAAACCGGTACTTATGTATTGTTCTGTACATAGTATCTAGTCTAGTGTCATCTTCTGACTCTTATATAGAATAGATAAAATAAGTCAGTTACATTGTGATAAGTTAAACCGGTACTTATGTAATGTTCTGTACATAGTATCTAGTCTAGTGTCATCTTCTGACTCTCTTATATAGAATAGATAAATTAAGTCAGTTACATTGTGATGAGTTAAACCGGTACTTATGTAATGTTCTGTACATAGTATCTAGTCTAGCGTCATCTTCTGACTCTTATATAGAATAAAGTAAGTCAGTTACATTGTGATAAGTTAAACCGGTACTTATGTAATGTTCTGTACATAGTATCTAGTCTAGCATCATCTTCTGACTCTTATATAGAATAGATAAAATAAGTCAGTTACATTGTGACAAGTTAAACCAGTACTTATGTAATGTTCTGTACATAGTGTCTAGTCTAGCGTCATCTTCTGACTCTTATATAGAATAGATAAAATAAGTCAATTACATTGTGACAAGTTAATCCAGTACTTATGTAGTGTTCTGTACATAGTATCTAGTCTAACGTCATCTTCTTACTCTTATATAGAACAGATAAAATAAGTCAGCTACATTGTGACAAGTTAAACCGGTACTTATGTAATGTTCTGTACATAATATCTAGTCTAGCGTCATCTTCTGGCTCTCTTATATAGAATAGATAAACTAAGTCAGTTACATTGTGACAAGTTAAACCGGTACTTATGTAATGTTCTGTACATTGTATCTAGTCTAGTGTCATCTTCTGACTCTCTTATATAGAATAGATAAAATAAGTCAGCTACATTGTGACAAGTTAAACCGGTACTTATGTAATGTTCTGTACATAGTATCTAGTCTAGCGTCATCTTCTGACTCTTATATAGAATAGATAAAATAAGTCAGTTACATTGTGACAAATTAAACCAGTACTTATGTGGTGTTCTGTACATAGTATCTAGTCTAGCGTCATCTTCTGACTCTTATATAGAATAGATAAAATAAGTCAGTTACATTGTGACAAGTTAAACCGGTACTTATGATTGTTCTGTACATAGTATCTAGTCTAGCGTCATCTTCTGACTCTTATATAGAATAGATAAAATAAGTCAGTTACATTGTGACAAGTTAAACCGGTACTTATGTAATGTTCTGTACATAGTATCTAGTCTAGCGTCATCTTCTGACTCTTATATAGAATAGATAAAATAATGAGTTACATTGTGACAAGTTAAACCGGTACTTATGTAATGTTCTGTATATAGTATCTAGTCTAGTGTCATCTTCTGGCTCTCTTATATAGAATAGATAAAATAAGTCAGTTACATTGTGACAAGTTAAACCGGTACTTATGTAATGTTCTGTACATAGTATCTAGTCTAGCGTCATCTTCTGACTCTTATATAGAATAGATAAAATAAGTCAGTTACATTGTGACAAGTTAAACCAGTACTTATGTAATGTTCTGTACATAGTATCTGGTCTAGCGTCATCTTCTGACTCTCTTATATAGAATAGATAAAATAAGCCAGTTACATTGTGACAAGTTAAACCGGTACTTATGTAATGTTCTGTGTATAGAATCTAGTCTAGTGTCATCTTCTGACTCTTATATAGAATAGATAAACTAAGTCAGTTACATTGTGACAAGTTAAACCGGTACTTATGTAATTTTCAGTACATAGTATCTAGTCTAGTGTCATCTTCTGACTCAGATAGAATAGATAAACTAAGTCAGTTACATTGTGACAAGTTAAACTGGTACTTATGTATTGTTCTGTACATAGTATCTAGTCTAGTGTCATCTTCTGACTCATATATAGAATAGATAAAATAAGTCAATTAAATTGACAAGTTAAACCGGTACTTATGTAATGTTCTGTATATAGTATCTAGTCTAGCGTCATCTTCTGGCTCTCTTATATAGAATAGATAAAATAAGTCAGTTACATTGTGACAAGTTGAACCAGTACTTATGTAATGTTCTGTACATAGTATCTAGTCTAGCGTCATCTTCTGACTCTTATATAGAATAGATAAAATAAGTCAATTACATTGTGACAAGTTAAACCGGTAATTATGTAATGTTCTGTACATAGTATCTAGTCTAGCGTCATCTTCTGG
>NC_069507.1:19168299-19170799 GCF_027579735.1 Bombina bombina | reverse complement strand
GCTGTACGCCAACAGGCATATATCTAGTGAATGACGGAGCTAAACAACCTGTATACAGGTTGCACACAAATTAAATTGCATATGATCAGTTAGTGAAACTAATTTTAAAAACAAAACAGCCATATTTATAGTTAGCCACCAGTATATTAATGCATAAGTAATCTACTTATAAACAATGAGCTAAATATAGCCCCTAATATAGTCCGATCAGGACTTAACTGTAAATTAGATTAAGATATGACATTATAAACATATAGTGGCCACTAGAGAAATAACTAAACATAGTTACAAAATTTTGCAACGTGTATCTAGGGTATGGTAAAAACATCCATAATCAGATGAAAGGAAACCCACAGTCATTTATAGAAGCAGCTGTAGTCAATGGACATATTTAAGCCTTTGGGTGCTATAGTGTCAAGTCGATAGATCCAACGAGATTCCATTTTTAGCAGAGCCTTGGCTCGATCACCCCCACGTCTACTCTTTGGTACGTGGTCAATTAGAATAGTCCTCAATGTAGAGAGGGAATGTCCCGCTTGAGCAAAGTGGCGTGCCACTGGCTGATCCGAGGTGCCCTTATCCAAAGCCAATCGAATGGCTGTCTTATGATTGGCTAACCTCTCTCTGAAGGATGTAATGGTTTTACCCACATAATATAGCGAGCAAGGACAAATGATCACATAGATCACATGATCAGAAGTGCACGTGAGCCGATGTCGTATATTGAAGATTTGGTTCGTATGTGCATGATGAAACCTATTCCCAACGATCATGCCATTGCAAGTGATGCAATTCCCCACATCTATGACATCCCTTCTTCTTAGGGGGTAACCAAGTTTGACTTTGGTAGCTTGTGGTGGGGGTCGGTCTTCATCAAAATGTCACGGAGATTTCGTGCTCTCTTATAAAACCAATCTTGGTGGTGGTGTCTCTCCAAACGGTAGAGTGTTATCTGTTGACACAATCGGCCAGTGCTGCTTAATTGCATCTTGTACCTTACGTGATGCTGGAGTGTATGTGGTAATGAAATTCATACGTTGTTCAACCGGCTTGAGTGGTTTAGTTAGTAGTGATTGTTGGCTGTGTGCTATTGCTTTATCACCTTGTTCCGTGATCAGCGATTCAGGATAGCCTCTGTCGATAAATTTCTGTGCCATTGCTTCTAGTTGAACCTTCTTGTGGGTCTCCTCAGTGTTATTGCGTACGACCCGCAGGAGTTGAGATGCTTACCCCCTTTTTTTGAAAAGATGGATGGAAACTATTATAATGGAGGATTGAGTTTTTATCTGTAGGTTTATTATACAGTTTAGTAAAGAGTCTAAGGCCAGATGGTGTATCCTTTTTATATATCTCAAGGTCCAAAAAGTGTATACAATCATCATTAAGGTCCATCTTGAACCGTACAGTAGAATTTAGACCATTAAGGTTATTGAACCATGAGGTTAAAGACTCTTTGTCACCTCTCCAAAGCATAAAGACATCATCAATGTAGCGCTTGAAGAACCTGATGGAACCCTGTTCAGCCAAGAAAACATTCTCCTGTTCATACATGGACATATAGATATTTGCATAGGACGAGGCCATATTAGAGCCCATGGCCGTTCCAAGTATTTGCAAATAAAATGTATTTTCAAATCGGAAATAATTCTTGGCTAAACAGAGCTCCAAAAGCTCCAACAAGAACTCCACAGGTGGGCCACAGTAATGAGGATTACCAGATAGGATTCTCCTGACCATCTCCTTCCCATGTGAATGTGGGATAATGGTATATAGATTTATAACATCCAATGTGACTAAAATGTCATCAATTTGGATGTCCTCCATTTGTGATAGAAGATGCATTAGTTCAGAGGAATCCTTCAGGTAAGATCCAGTTGATTGGACAACAGGTTGCAAGAAGTAGTCAATGTATTCGGCGAGAGGCTGGAGAAGCGAGCCCCTCGCCGACACTATTGGGCGACCTGGTGGGTTAACCATACTCTTGTGTATTTTGGGTAAGAGGTACAGAATGGGACTGATGGGGTTTACAACCGTCAAATAACCAAAAGTGTCCTCATCAATAAAACCTGCATCAAGAGACATACACAAGAGTTGGTCAACCTGTTCTTTAAATTTAGTGGTAGGATTATACGTTAGCTTACGGTAGGTTGTACCATCCTCTAATTGTCTGAGAGCTTCACATCTATACATGTGATAATCTAACACCACAATGGCACCGCCCTTATCGGCTTGCCTGATCACAATGGTGCTATCTTCAGTTAAAGTTTTTAAGGCACTTCTTTCCATTGTGGTGAGATTATCCCATGTATTACTCAAATTGGATTGATCCATACTGATATCTGTATTGACCATGCGTGTAAATGTTTTGATTGTTGGATGTGTAATAGTTGGTTCAAAAGAACTTTTAGCTTTAAACGGTTTTGGTTCATAGTCAGCGCTATTTTTAAAGAACTCTTTGAGTTTCAACTGGCGCTGAAAACGATGTACATCTACACGGATA
>NC_069507.1:19160799-19163299 GCF_027579735.1 Bombina bombina | reverse complement strand
AAAGTTCCGATGTTTGTGAAGAGACTGGGAAAATCATTCTCAGTATAAACAACAGTGTTGTGTAACAGCTACAAGGGAGCTTAGTAAAAATGTTTGCATGCGCAGTCCATTATTGTTGCAGCAGATCCCTGTTGCGCAGGAAACATTTTTTCTAAGCTCCCTTGCTTGTGACGTCACCTAGCGCCACGTCATCGGGGGCTGGGGAGTGAAGCGCTTCCTCTAGCTCCCTGAGCATTGCCCAAACGTGGCCTAATAAGCATTGCATGTAGCCTAGCAACCATGCATTAACTCCCTAGATTACGAGTTGTGTGTTAGGGTTAAAAGCAGCGTTAAGAGGTCCCAACGCTGCTATTTAATGCCCGCTGGTATTACGAGCTCTTGAAATGACAGGCCCACCGCTCACTTTTTTGGCCAGGACTCGGAAATACCGCAAATCCACTTTACGTCAGTTGCGTATCTATATTTTCAATGGGACTTGTCATAGCGCCGGTATTACGAGTCTTTATGCTGCTTTTTTTGCAGGTGTTAGGTTTTTTTTCAGCCGGCTCGTCCCCCCATTGATTCCTATGGGGAAATCGTGCACGAGCACGTTTTACCAGCTCACCGCTAACTGTAAGCAGCACCTGGTATTGAGGGTGAGATGTTGGACCTAAATTTTGCTCTTCGCTCACTTTTTTTGCGGCTAACGCCGGGTTGTGTAAAAACTGGTAATACCAGCGCTGTCTGCAAGGTGAGCGGTGAGCTTAAACTGGCTCGTTAGCTCCGCACAGCTTCTAACGCAAACTCGAAATCTAGGTGTAAGAATTCTAAAGAATTTCAAGAATTTCTAGATTGCACCTAAGCAGTAGAATCTATACAACAATTGACAACATATGTGTGTTTTTTAAAGTGACCATATAATATCCGCTACTGTGACTTATAAAACATCCGTTTACCAAATTATGTGTAGCAGTAATTACCCAGTGCCGAGTGCAAGCGTCACTAATGGATGCTTGGATATGTGTAACTTAGCAACTAATCGCCTGCTAGGACACATAGGGCCTCTAGTTATGAACCGTCTACTTACCTGCATTCGCCGGCCCAATCCGCTCGCCTAAGCTCGCCCTCACATCGCCACCGCGGACCTGAATACGCTCGCCAAAGTTATCAATAAATCTGTCAAAAAGCCACGCACCAAGTACGGGGCGATGATCAGCGGACTGTGATAGTTATCACTCATCAATCTCGCTGCTCTTCGGCTTTTTTAACAGCTTTATTGATACCCCCCTGTTACTAAGTACTCACACTATACTATACTGTTTCTACGAAGTTGTGATGTCTTATTGGTGCGCAAATTACCCCTTGCACAAACACCTATCTGCTCCCAAAAACAGATAAATTAAAGGAAAAAGAAAAAGGGTGTAACAGTTGGTGAAAGTGCGCTAGCAGCAACCACGGGGGTGGAATATAACTCTATGTTATTATTGAAAATCAAACTCTGTATGTAGAATCAAACTCTGTTTTAAAAAACATATATAGCAATTTCTGAGTAAAGGGACAGTCCTGCACCAGGAAATTTTTATTTGTTTTTAAACAGATAGATAATCCCTTCATTACCCCAGATCCCCAGTTTTGCATTAACCAACACAGTTATATTAATATATTTTTCTACCACTGTGATTATCTTGTATCTAAGCCTCCTGCAAACTGCCCCTTTATTTCAGGTTATTTTGACAGACTTGCTGTTTAGCCAATCAGTGCCTGCTCCCAGATAACTTCACGTGCACGAGCACAGTTGTTATCTATATGAAAATACATGAACTAACACACCCTCTAGTGGTGAAAAACTGTTAAAATACATTCTGAAAAGAGGGCGGCTTCAAGGTCTAAGGAAATTAGCATATTAACCTCCTAGGTTAAGCTTTCAGACTAAGAATACCAAGAGACACAAGCAAAATTGTTGATAAAAGTAAATTGGAAAATTGTTTTAAAATTGCATGCCCTATCTGAATCATGAAAGTTTATTTTGGCCTAGACTGTCCCTTTAAAAATATTTAAACAGAAAGTAGATCCGTCCGGATTGAGGAACTTCAACTCTGCGCAGAGTATAATGTGTATTGCAGAAGGAAAAAAAGTGCCGATGCAATCCTCTGTGAGCCTCATCCAAGATGGGCGTCCCTCGAATTCCGATTGGCTGATAGGATTCTATCAGACAATTGGAATTAAGGTAGGAAAAATCTGATTGGCTGATTCAATCAGCCAATCAGATTGAAGTTCAATCCGATTGGCTGATCCAATCAGGCCCAATCGGATTGAACTTCAATCTGATTGGCTGATTCAATCAGCCAATCAGATATTCCTACCTTAATTCCGATTAGCTGATAGAATCCTATCAGCCAATTGGAATTCGAGGGACGCCATCTTGGATGACATCATTTAAAGGAACCGTCATTCGTCGTTAGTCCTGTCGGCCAGGAAGGATGCTCCGCGCCGGAGGTCCTTGAAGATGGAGCCGCTCCTC